>NW_027509338.1:778998-1291498 GCF_048541705.1 Temnothorax americanus
GCATATGGGTCTAAATAAAATATGACATGGATATACGTTGAGCGTTTCAATTCTCTATTTGAGTATTTTTCGGAACACTCTATTTGAGTGTTCCTATATTGAGCGTTCCTAACAACACGATGTATATATATATATAATATATAGATTATATTAAAAATGTAATATCAAGGATAAAGCTCTCAATAACAATAAATAAACAAACAAAGGCAAATAAGAGTTTATTCGCAACGATGGTCGGGCGACAGTAATAAAACTAAAATTACAATGATGAATAAATTAATATAATAAAGTAAACGTTTCGGTCCTTGGTTTGGACTCTCCTCAGTACATATCAAACAATGGTCAGGTGCTTCGATGCAGTGGTCAAGAAGTATCTAGTACAAAATGCAGTCAACATGCTCGCTCTCCAAATGGTGACTTTGCTGGAGACATTGTTGGTGTAGTAGCAGCTGGCAACTGTGAATAGTTTCTATTGCTGCACATAGAAACTATCCACAGTTGCCACAGCTGCTACTACACCAACAATGTCTCCAGCAAAGTCCCCATTTGGAGAGCGAGCATGTTGACTGCATTTTGTACTAGATACTTCTTGACCACTGCATCGAAGCACCTGACCATTGTTTGATATGTACTGAGGAGAATCCAAACCAAGGACCGAAACGTTTACTTTATTATATTAATTTATTTATCATTGTAATTTTAATTTTATTACTGTCGCCCGATCATCGTTGCGAATGAGCTCTTATTTGCCTTTGTTTGTTTATTTATTAAAGATGTAAGATCAAATATATAGAATTAGAGCGTCAATCGCGTATGTTTATGTCATCGCTTAATTCGATAGGTATGTCATACAATTTGCATCTATGTTATACATTATCTACCTTATTGCAAACTTAAAATAAGACAAGAAGAAATAGGTATATTTTATATTTTAATATGTAGGATTAATTAACAAAATCAAGTTCTGCTTGATGAGAGAAATCTGTTTCTATACCAGTTCTTAAAAATTGTTTTTACACTTATTATATTTAAAAACAAATTATCTTTATACCAAAAACTTACTTTCATGTTTTTTAGAAAATTGTATAGACGTTGTGTTTAATATCTCTTAATTTTTTGGATACTAAAATCACATATATATCGATATACGTAAAATTTCTAAAAAAAATTTTAATTAATCTTATAAAAATTTTCGAAGATTTTATCTAACAGACAATGACACAAAAATGAATCATGCGGTAATTAATTATATTCCGCTTTATCTTCCTCTAATCGATCGTTATCTCAGTGCATTCATGCCAGCAATTATGAAATCGATGTGCGATTACCGCTACGTTGCTCTACTACCTAATAGCATAATTAAACGTCTGAGATAAGACCGATCTGCTGTTATTAATCACAAAAGACACAGCGTAGAAAGTCACGCTGGTGTTAAGTGCAACACATTAACTGCGCGATTACTGCGGTAAAGTTCTGCGTGTACGATTATAACGCTTGAGAAGGTCATGCTGCCAGGACGAGCTATAAACCCGACTTAGAAACTACGTAAAGTATAACGACTGCTTGTAACTGTTACGCTCTGCGATTATATATCAGAAGTGTTCGATTTATGATCTGCGCTTGTAAGATGTTTAACGCACTTCGCATGCGGCTGATGTGGAAAGCGAATTCGATTCTTCTATCTTGCAAGGCCGACGCCCGCAGGCGTTTCAATTTCTGAAAGATACGACAATTTTTGCCCTGATTATTCTTGCACAAGATGAGCTCAAATATAAATTACAGTCTTATGCGCCAGTTTGTTGATATTTGAATAAAACGCGGGCATGATAATTAATAATTACTCATAAGTTACGACTCATTTCGGAAATTTATCGCATTGCATGTTTAATTTTTATAAAATAGAAGTCTATACCTCGCACGTGTTCTTTAAATATTATATTAAAAATTAGATTGGAAAAATAATTGAAACTGGGATTGTTAACTATAATTATATGGCCTAATTTTCAAAAACAGCATTCTTATAACATTTCGTGGTTTAATTGGTTCAACCATAGTTTTAACATAAAATATGTATAATACATACATATTTCTTACATGGCCTTTGAAAGTTATTTATCAACCATAGTTGTTTACATCAATTTTAAAAATATAAAATCCACAAAAGTTTTAGATAGTCACACATGTTAGCCTATCAATTTATATATTATCAATCTGTAAATGGAGCAGTCAATGGCTTAAAGTGCGTGTTTGAGTTAAGAAATATATGATGTGCATATATATTGTTACGTATACTGAGCAAACATATTTATACATGTATTTTGATATCAGCGAAGTGTCTTAATTCTCCGTGCATTGTTTGTTTCCTTCTACCTTCATGTTCTACATTTAATGGAATGTTTTTGTTATTGTTGTCTTGTTATTGTTGTTATTACCCTTCTTTACTGTGTTGTCGTTGCTTCGCACCCTGGTTTCCTCTCGTCTGTTTCCGTTCGTATCTGCCGCATCGTATATCGTCGCATGTTTCTCTCTATGCACGCGTAAAATTCTTTTTTTCATCCCGCCCCTCTACGCTCTCGTCTCTCAATCTCTCTTCGCTTTTCTCGGGATGGAAATCACCTCGAAACTTTTCCCGAAACTCCCTTCACGTCCTCGGGAGATTCACCCGCGTCTTGCTCTCGAGGATCGTTCGAAGTCGATTGTCAATTCATTAATCGCGAAAGTCCATTCCAATCCGTAAATCATCCACAGATCCTTAAAATCTTTCGTAATGTAAATTCACCCGATCAACATCTCAATTTAGTCACGGCGTCGATGATCATTTTTCTTTCCCGAGGAGGACGAGGAATGAAGGAAGCGAGAGGAAGAGAGGGGAGAGGGAAAGGGTAGACATAATGTAATTGCTTAGTCTGGATCTAGAGATTAGATGCTAGAGAACAATTGTGTGAGAGATAGAGTAAAAGCGAAAATGCAAGTGTGAGCGAAAAAGTGTGAGAAAATTGCAAGAGAAAGAGAGAGAGAGAGAGAGAGAGAGAGAGAGAGAGAGAGAGCGAGCTAGAGAGAGCGAGAAAGAGAGATAGAGAGAGAAAGGGGCAAAGTGGGGTGTGAGAAGAATGAAGAAAAGACGAGAAGATAGGACAGCAGAGGGAGAAAATTCAAACGTATCCGAAATGCCACTTGTTCCAGGACCTAAAGAAGCGCGATTCCCACATGTGCGACATGCAGGCCCTACAGCCACTTCCGGCCCCCACCAACACCGCCAACACCGCGCCCGCCATGACTACTTCCGGTGGGCAGCCACCGCTCCCGGTATCGGAGACCGTTTGAATCGCGACGGATCACGAGAACCGATCACGATCGTCCGTGTGCGCGATGCGCCAGCCACGCATTACCACACCACCAACCACCACCACCACTCACCTATAAAACTCACCGCCGTCCTCCTCCACACCTGTGCTCGCTGAACCTGATGAACGAACCACGGCCGACCCACGGTCGAAGCAACGGTGAGCCATCATCACATCATTCACGAAAAATCTTTAAAGGGCGCAGCGCGGACCACCGGAAGTAGTCGTGGATCTTTGTTAGCCCGTGCTGCGCGATTTTCTGTCGATTGTTCTGTTTCGCACGTTTCGGAAGTCCCGTATTTAAGTGAAAGTATCACGCGTATATGATCGTTTATGATTTATTTATCAAGAACTTGCGTATTATATTTTTAATATTTTTGTGTAGTGCGTTTATCGTGATGTGATTTTGTAGATTTAGTAATTTAGTTGAAGTCTTTACTCGGGTAAACTGAACGTATTAATAGAAGAGAATTGATTTCCAAATATTTCTGCATGCTGATACAACACAGTGATTAAAAGGTAAATTTTGATACTAAAATTTCGAATATTTATTTATAATTATCAAAAGTTGTTTAAGTTTTGAATATTATTTTGGGAAAATCTATTTTGAAGAGGTTCTTTCTTTATTAGCATTATTTTCCGCGAGATATAATGTTCCTTTTTTGCTCCATATATATGCGTATATGGGGCTTCGGAAATCGAAATTGATCCGTTTCAAATGTACCTCGGGTTATAATATTTGCTGGTACAACCTCATTCAATTATGTGCATTATTATTGCAAGTATGTCGTTGAATTTACAAACCACAGTTTTGCTTACAAAGTCTATTTGCTTTTACTTCCGGCGATTCACACTACTACCCTCGAATACCGATCGGTTTCTGTAATTCGATAAATTTGATGATTGAGAAATGATGATTGAACTCAATAAAATTACTTCAATCCTACGATTAGGATTGGAGTTTTAACTTGTTTATTTGAAAAAAATTGCTTTTTTTTGCTGAGCAAAGATTTTCTTAAACTTGTTTAATCATTTTTTGTTACTTTAACATCACTTTACATCTTTTAATCAATAACCTAGATATTTTAAAATTTATTAACAAATATACAAAAGAAGATATATTTTCTGTAATCTATAACAATGACGTATGTATATATAAAAACTCCAGAACTCTCGTAAATAATTTATTTTTGACATCTCGTATTTAGAAGCGGGTTTTTTTTTTGTTAAAATGGCGAGATTATGGCGAAGAGCAAACCAGTCGAGTCGTTTGGAGGCGAATTGACGATCGGAGCTGTCAGGAGGAAATGTAATTTATGATCGGTCAGCGGGTATAAGACAATTTTCCGAGATTACGTTCGCTTCGTTTGCCACTTTGAAATACGGCATAAGGCCGAGATCGGCCGATTCGCGTCGGATGAGCTCTGAGTGCAGGCAATTTTTCCGGATTTGCGTCGGCTTTTCCTGACGCGCGGCCTAGTTTCCGTCGCGGAGGCTCGCTAAATCGAGCTACGGCAGGGCAATCTTTCCCGATGAACCGCGCACGAATTCCCAGCGATACGCATCCTATAAGCGAATCGGATAATTGAAAAAGTTCACGTGTTCAGAATGGAGAAGTTGGAATATATATACATAAATTGTGTGTGTGTGTGTGTGTGTGTGTGTGTGCGCGCGCGTGCGCGCGCGCGCATTCTTTTCACGTAGATTATTGCTTTATTTTACTTTAATTTAACTTTATTTTAAGAAATCGCTGTACATATATTTGTCTTATTTCTTCGTATAAATGGCAGATTTCTCGACGGAATGGAGTTGACTTTTTATTGCCAAAACTTTTTTGTCGCATTGCCATTTTAATTGGTAGTGTAAATAATTAATATTATTATATGATATCAGTTTCTCAATCATTACATATTATTGAAATTCTTTTATGAAACAATTTGCTTTAATTTGTTTTAAGCGCAACTGTTTCATAGTATATTGCAACAGAGTGTCGCATAATTTTTTATGTCAGTCTTTGATGTTGTTTCGAATTCGCGCGATGGAGATCGTGTGGCTATGAACTTTTTTCGCGCCTTTTAATTCCAGTAATAAAAACGAGCCGTTCGCATCGACGCCACGCGATGGGAGATCGTCATCAGGCTCAGCGGCATTCCGATCCGCGATTTCACGAGCGGGTTGATTCGCTCCCCTAAGAGGACGGGGACGATCGTTCGTTATTCGGCGGGATCTACGGAGGATCTGGGAAAACTCTACGCCCATCGCGATGTGGATCGATCGCTGTCGAGGCGCGCGAGGACCTCGACGCGCGGTTTCTCCCTCGTAGTCCTGTAAGAATTTGCGCACCGATTCGCAGAAATTTCCGTTTGACGGAAAAAAAATGTCTCGTGTTAAGCAACGTTCTCGTTGCAGTCGCAATATCTGGTCGTGTGCCAAATGGATTTCTGCAGGAAGAGGAGGGAGAGAGAAAGAGAGAGAGAGAGAGAGAGGGAGAGGGAGAGAGAGAGGGAGAGGGAGAGGGAGAAGGAGAGGGAGAGAGGGAGAAGGAGAGGGGGGAGAGGGAGAGGGAGAGAGAGTGAATAGGTAAATGTATATGGCGACGTAGAGTGGATACTATGTTGATGTTTCATAATTGATCGTTTTACATTTTCCACTTTTTAGTTTTATAGCTATTTATCTCGTTTTCTATTTTTTTCTCTCTCTGTCTCCTTTCTCTCTCTCTGTTTCTCTTCCTTGCTTTTCGCCTTCTTTTCCTTTTTCTTTCCCCCCCTTCTTTGCTTTTTCTCTTTCTCTTCTCTTTCTCTTGCTCTTTCTCTTTCTCTTTCTCTATCGCTCCTCTCCCTCTCTTTTCTCTTTTTCTCCTTTTTCTCTTTCCTTTTCCCTCTCTTCCTCTCCCTCGTCTTTTTCTCTTTTTCTCTTGTTTTTTTTCTCGCACTTAACCTTTCTCTTTCTCTCTCTCTCTACTCTCTCTCTCTCTCTCCTCTCTCTCGTCTCTCTCTCTCTCTCTCTCTCCCTCTCTCTCTCTCTCTCTCTCTCTCTCTCCCTCGTGAGAGCAAAAAAAAATCGAGGTGAGCACACTTCTTGCAGAAATTTGTTCGCGGCGTCGTGATAATTAACTGAATTAATTGATTAAATCGCGCCGGCGACGAGTTCGCAAAATTGGGTGACCCAGGTGCGGCTGAGCGATTGCGATTAGGGTCACGCAATTATACGGGATTTGTCCGTGCGGAATCGAGTCCTTGGGGGGAGCGGAGGGGTTTCGCAACATGTTACTTCGCGTCAGGCCGTCCCTTAAATAATGTTCTTTCAGTGATCCTTGAAGGGAAAGAGGAGATGTATGATCGTTTATCGCGACTATTTGCACACAGCCGAAGGATTCATTAATCACATCGGAGTTAGAAATTTACTTGTGTTGTAACGGCGGCGTTACTTGACATAAACTTCACGAATTTTAATCCTTATATTAATTATATGAATCTACACGAATAATTGCAGTTAAACTGCGGCTTGTATTTACGTCTAAATTTAGTTTTCTTCATGTCTTTGTAAATATTGTTATATCTCGTACGATTATGTGTCACAATCAGGCAATATGTAACGATAAGTAGAGAAAGAAATACGAACCTAAATATGTCCATTTAAGAGTCACACTGATTCAGAATTGTGTTGAGAGAATAAAATTTTTTATCCTAATTAGAAGTACATACTGCGGAATTTTGTGATCGCAAGGCGCTCTCAGAGAACAAAACTCTCAAGTGCCTATACTCAATTTCAGCAAATTATATGAATTCAATGATTTTTAACATGTATAAATTATTATATGCGAAACTGTATATGTATATAATATATGTAATAATGTTAATGTGAAGTTAAATGAAACCGAAATAATTTTTAATATGTTGTTACATTTCTATAATTAATCTTCTACAATCTTAAGTGCTCTTGAATAAAATTATATGCATTGAAATGCTTGTTGCACACGTTATGCGTTTATATCTCATTGTTTCTGAATATCGTTTATTACTTCTGGATATTATTTATTAATATTATTTCTATGGATATATCGTTTATTAATACTGTTATTTTGAATAATCCTTATATAAAGATCATTATTTATATAAAATATTATTATTTATGGGATTATTCTTAAAAAAAAGTAATATATTAATTTAATAATTTAAACGTTAATATAATAAACACAATTCAAAAATATACTGTTAAAAGATCTTACAAAAGAATTGTTGCAGTATACTTTTAAAATTATATTGTTGAAAATTTGTACAAAAATCTTTTTGCAAGAACTTTTGGCAGTGCACTGTTATTCATTTGACGTGTTAATAAAATTATGATGACAAAAACTGAAGACAATACGAAATCGGAAAGAGAGATACACAACATATCAAAAATAAAAATATGAAACGCGAGATACCTATTAATTAATATAAAATTGATAAGACCGTCGTGGTTTATTAAGACTGTTGCTTTCAAATAATCACTGTGAAAGAAAATGATTAAAACAAGTATCGAAGAAAAAAGTCAGCTTGACGAAGTTTATAATTTTGACAGATTCAATTAATTTGATTTACTTTCTTTTTCTTTACACGTGTATATGTATAATAAATTATTTAATTTAATTAAAGAAACATTGTTTCAGAATTTTATTTTTAGAAATTGTTATATAATATATATATATTTATATTCTTTTTTTTTCTTTTTTTTAGAGTTATTAAACAAGTAATTCTCTTTATTTTACCTAAAAATTTTATAATTTAAAAAATTATTGATTTTTTTACATTTAAAAATAATTCAGCAATAAGTGAATCGATATAAATGTCGATTTATCAAAATTCTCACGACATGTTTGTCTTATATCGGGATTAACAATGAAGCAAACATTATTTATACAAGGCGGTTTGATGCGATGTGGTCAAGATGCAATTACGTGAAAGAATGTAAAAATGGAGGGACCTACGTACCTTTGTACTCTAACTTAAGATGATGCCCTCGTTCTTTCAAAGTTTCGTGGCCGACTTTAGTCGATCGCGAGGACTCTTAGGCGGTAATTTAATCGAGATATCGTTCGATCGTTTATTACGGCGTTATCGTTATCGTTGCTCGGCTGTAGCGATCGATCGTCCGCTTTCTTTTGCCGTTTGCGAGAGAAGTTTTTCTTGAATGCTACAAGAACTTTATCAGGAATATATGAAGTACCTCTTATTTAGCATATTTTACTTTTCTTTGAGATTGTGACTTTTAAGAGCATTCTATATAATGTACTTTGCATCATAATAAGCAATATCGCGGAGTTATATTTGAAAGATTATAAATAAGCTACACGGCAATTTTAATGTGGTGTACACAGCATCAGGAATTTTCATATAATTCTATATTTAACATATTGATTTATTTTTATTCATAAAATTATTTGTTTATGAACTATTTTGCGATTAACTTTTTAAAGCATTTTAGATTGCAGATGTAATATTATCGATAAAATAAATATCGTCATTAAAACACTTTGCATTAAATAAAACGTCAAAACGGTAGAGTTACATAAAATTACAGCGAGTTATATGATTATGTTATATCGCGGACGATTGACTGATGCAGTATCAGATGTATCGGAAAAAATATGAAGAAAGATAGGGGATTATACCGTGCGTGTGAGCAACGGAATTTGTTTAACGATAACATGACGCAATGTATATATATTTGTGAAATTTAGTAAGGGGAAAGGAGATGAATGCACAGCCTGTTGTCTGTAATAAAACTTTGTAATTAATGGCATGATTTGCCGTTGAACAAAAGATTTTAATGGGAAGATAATATAAAAATGTATAGAAAGATTATATTATATAACGAACACAAAAATACGAAGAAGGAGAAATATATTATATATACATATACAATACATGTATATATTATATATATAATGTACATACACACACATACACTCACGATACACGCACGTGAAGAGTGCGCTCAAACTGCGACACGTATACACTCACACACATAAAAACAGACACATCCATTTGCAGCACTCTCGCGTCGCGCAATAAAATAAATTCTAAATTGTTTCGTGTTAGAATGCGTGCCTGAGTGCGTGAGGAGAGCCAAGCAAAGGAATAAAAAAGAAGAATAAATATATGTATAGATACATGAATAATTATACAAACGAAGTGATCGATTATGCGTCCGGTCTCTCGTCTTTGTCCAAGGAGCACCGGCGGTATTTGAGACAACGTCGATGAAGATGCGGCAATTCAATTAAAGGACGTTAAATAGGCGATTCGGTGCGGAACGGGAGATATCGCAAGGATTTTATCGCATCGGATTTTCAGGATTAGCTCGTCAATGATTACTTCATCCGTCACGGACGATCGCGCGTACGCGCTTGCGCGATCCGCTGTATTTTTATTGATAATTAATTTATCTATATGGGAGGTCATATACTTTTCCTGTGCGTGTGCCAAACTTACAAATGAATAAAGTTATTTTCGAGCTTTGAAATATTGAACTGCCGTCCTTCGACATTATATATATTTAAATTTTGTTTGCCTTTCAATTAAAATAAAATTCTGTTAATAATAAAACGTTCAATTTACTGTTTATTATACTACTGTACCATATTTGTTTTATGAGAATTAATGATGGATATTGATGCGAATACGTTAACGAATAATTTCCTTATTGATATTATCAGTTCATTGTAAAATGTTCTGCTCTTCAAAGCTCTGAATAAAGAAATTTTACTTTTTGAAATGAATTGACGCCGTTATATACATCGTAATTTTAATCTATCAAGCAATCGGTTTGATGCGCCTGGGATAAACTTTCGCATAAATCGATGTCGCAAGAATATTGAATTACTCCGATTAATTTAATAATCATGCTGACGTAGTTTGGATATAACATCAAAGAAATTGACGACGCGGCGCGTCGCGACACAGTTGATCGTCCCGTGAGTTAGCCTGTAATCGATAAATAAATCGTAAATAAGTTAAGCATGCAATTAAGAATAAAAAAAGAAATAAATTGAATAGAGACTTTTCGTTGATGTTGTGACTCGTAGTGCGTGTGTGTTTGTGCATGTGTGTATACGCGTATGTGCAAAACTAGCACGCCGAAAGAGATACAATTTCGTGAATTTCAAGAATTTTCCAATCACACTTTTTTTTTAAACGTAATAATTAAGTTTTTTATCTGAATAGTATCGTATGTCGTATTGTTTTAGCACTTGGTAGAAAATCCTCTGTTTCTATTTTCTTTTAATTTTCGAATAGGATTCTTTCGGTTTTCTCTTTTAAAACACGGAAGCAAATCTATTATACTTTTTTAGAAATAAGCAGGACGATGACAATTTTACTTTAGCTTGCAATTGAATAATATTCTGCAAATTCGCGACATTATATCATCGGCGGGTAGCGAGAAGAAAATTAAATACGAATGGGCGGCGAGTAGTATGACTACAACAGCGGTAAGCGGCGTAAACCGGCAACGGACAAGTGCAAAGGGAGCAGGAATATTAAGAGAATCAACACGAGGAAAATAGACCGAAGGAAAAAGATGATAAGCGAGTCTTTCAATTTACTACTGTACTGCCAATTTTTTCCGAAAACGACGTAATAACTTTAATAAGGATATTAAGGTGACGAACGAGAATGCGCGTTTTGGTCGGGGATTTTTCTTTGCGTTTCTTTTTGCTGCTCTGAGCCCCCGTGATCTCAGAAGGAATAAGGAGAAAAACACCTAAAAATGTTTCGATTTATGTCCTTAAAGGTAGAGAGCGCCGGAGGGAAGGATACGAAGGATGTAACGAATTCGTGTCGCTCAGCGGGAAGTTTTTGATAAATATGCAAATTCCGATACTATAGATATACTGTAGATACGCGAGCGCTGCATCCGCAAACGTTTATTAAAAAAAAAAAACACGAAAATATTTTCTAAAGTTTTGCTCTGATTAAAATGTACATTTACACAAAATATTTACTTTTTCCCTGAGCACCATTTTCCTAAAAGAAAGAAAGAAAAAAAATAAAAGAACAGTTTATGGAATGTCAATACGTCTTTCAAACAAGTTCGAAAATGTGTACGTTAGCTTTAATTGTGCTATAATTTTATTTGAATTGTTGACTTGCTGCTGAGCGACACAAACTCGGTTTAGTTAAAGTTATATCTTTTTTGCACGATCAGTATTATAAATGTCGGTTTATTATTAGTGTAAGCATTCTATTTTTAGTACAATTCTCACAAGATCGATGATATATATAATTAATCTATCAACGTCAAACTTTCCTTGGGGCAACGGAGGCTCTTTCCACTTTGCTTTTACTAAATAACAGAAGAAATAAACTCTGGCGCAAAACTTTTATGCGTAAAAATAACAAAACGGATAAGAGTGGAAATATATCACGAACATCTCACGGCAATAATAATTCTGATATTATACGGTTGAAAAAATAGAAGAGATTGAAAGAATCGCTGTGTCAAGTACGTCTCTGGTTTTTTAGATAATCGCGAATGTAATTATACTGATCGTGTGACAAGCGCTTAACGCAAAATTCCCGCGATATCACGTAATTTTGTAGAGAAAACTCGCGAATGTCGCGATATTTGAGAATAACAAAAAGCAACAAAGTTGCGAAGATCTGCTCGTACCTGGACATTGATTCTTCAGCGTGCAAGTATATTGTACTTTTTTTCTTTTTTTTTCTTAAGCAGGATGCCGTCCATGGACTCATCGAGCGTTGGCAAGTGCCGATAAGTGCGTTGATTAGCGAGCGATTGAAGGGCCAAATGAATGAAATTGCTATATAATATTTTCAAGTATTCTTATATTATTAATTTTTTAGGTGAACTGAAGATTCTAACCCAATTTAATATCGTATATTACAATCCTAGAGTGAAAACTTGGTCTTTAAATTTTTTTAAATTGACGAAGGAAATAAAAAACTCTTTCACTAAATAATTTTATCATATAACGTTTTAAAAGATTATTTCAAGGGTATAATTTTTTTAAAAACCATCGAGGTATATAAGATTTAAAAAACAACAATAAAACATTGTGCACTCAAAATTAACAGATAAAGGATGCTTGTATTTTTACCTTTGAATAACACGAGATATTTCTCATCTAACTAATTGTAAGAAAGGTTAAATATGTTTAGTCTTTCTTAACTGTTCTAATTGTAAGTGTAACGTCATTAATATAACATATTTTACTTTATTATATTATATAATAATATTATATATTAAAACAACTACGTGTACCACATAGTTTAACGACTGAATTTTTGTAAACATATGACATATCTTCTCCGTTCACTTAGCTCTTCAATTAGATTGCACAAAAATCCGCGTACGTTAAAAACGAGAGGCGAGAGGTCTACGTATATAAGCATGCTTTTACGTATAAATTAGATTCACTCATACGTGCAATGCGTGCGGCGCGGCAAAGTTTGCACGGTGAAATGCATATATTCCTAGGTCAGGCTAATTAAATCAGAAGATTACGACTCTTTGAGACGCGACGCGACTGGCGACGAAACAAATGGACGCGCTGCGTTTCCACTGGATGCCTCGCTAACAACTAACGTTATTTTAATGCCGAGTTTTGTGTTAAGTTTTATTTTAATGACCGTTTGGAGTTAATTAAAAAATTGCCTTTTTTATCTCTAATATTATTCTTCACTCTCTGAAACTTAATTAAAAAATTAATTGCGATAAAATATTTAACGTATTAAGTAATTCAGGGAATGAGATTTTTAACGAATGGAAGATTTACCTTGAATTTGTTGAACAGTCAGCAAAAATATTTTTTAGTCATTATGAGACATTCTGTATGTATCCTCGATCCGTTTCAGAAATGCCGACAACTACTGCAGAGTCAACCAAAATCTTCATAGAATTTATAAAATCCCTGAGTGAGAGATTATAAATTTAAGAGAGATTATTCTTACTCCCGTGGTAAAATTACTCGAAAAAGTATATAAATTATAACAATTAATATTGACGCAGAATGATATGGTTTCGTTCAAATCATGGGAAGCTGGCTTCCCACTGTCCACGAAGAGTTAATGAGGTCAATCGCATTGGGCGATGCTTAGCATAAATTTAATAGAATAATAAGAAAAAGCTGTTGTTAACAAAATTTAAATTTAAATAATTTATTTTGGCATGAAAAATTAGTTAATAAAAGGTATTTAATTTTTGCCGTCATCTTATTGCTTATATGTGTGTAAAGCATTGCGATTTTGTATTATATTATTATTATAGTTGATATGTAAATGCTGTGAAATGTCATAGTAACACGTTCGCAACCAACATTAGAAGCGTTTATCATCGACGAGGAGCGGTGGAGCTTCGATTTTTTGCGTTCGCAGTCGAGAATTGAAAAGTTAGGGATGAGGCAGGAATGAATTCTTTCTTGATCGATTCCTCGTACAGCATTGTTTCTCATTACTTTTAGATTTATGAACACGATAATTATTATCTTTCTCCGAGCGAAAGTTCAAGGCATCGCGTGGCTGGGCCGTCGATATCATTATTCGAGTACTGCAAGCGTTGAGAATAAATCGGAATTACGAGTACTCAAATAACGATTATGCTGAACGTCCGAATATATCGGACCGCTGTTTTAAGCACCTTATCAATAATTTATAAATTATTATTAATGTTATCACAGATCATTATTATCGTTAACAAATATGTAAATATCTATGTGTAATATTAAAGGTATAAGTTTTATATCGTAGGACAGGCGAAGTTAGTTTACTATATGAATGAAATAGCATATACGTCATGATGTAGAATCACAACCGTCGTTAGAGGACTTAATTGTTCTTATTTCGTTATTGTAAAGTTCCTATTTTGTAACCGTCAACTTTGAAGGACGGTTCTAACGCACATTGTTCGCGACAATCGAATGTGCTTGGGCATTGCGCGAAACTTATTATTGTCGCGTATTCGAGAGCACCGACGGCCTGGCGGAACGTCGATGTTGTCAACGATATTTTTAATTAAAGCGTTTGGGAAGAAATTGCGATATCCTACTGGTTGCCGACGATTGTAATTATAGAAGGTGAAGAGACGTTTTAGTCAAAGGTGTTGTCCATCTTCGGTAGCTTCCACGCCTTACTCAAAGAGAAAATAAAACTAAAATTCATACTTCCAGCGCTATTTTATTATCAACTCTCTGCTATCCTGCTTATGCGAAAACTCAAATTCTCATCCCAAGAATTATCGTGCGAGCGATCAAATCCTGTTTACATTTCATTCTATGAGTATCCTACAAATTAAGCGACAAATAAAACGCGTATAAGATGATTGAAACGATAAACTCTAAAAACGCAGAATTGCAGCTACATTTTATTGCCGTTTTATTTCCTCGATATCCGAGATTTGCTTCCCGGATATCATGCTCCCGGGTATCATGATTAAATACTGTTCTTGTATCATTTCGTAAATAGGAAAATAGCGGAAATAAACGAGAAGATAAATGAAGAGATAATACTAAAGTTAACTAGAAAAAGAAAGAAACGGAGAGAGAAAGAAAAAAAAAGGAGATGGTTAACGTTTATAACGCCAGTTTATTGCCAACGCCGCGTTTGCTAGCAGAAAGTAAGAGCTTTAGTGCTCTTTGCAAAAATTATATAACTGGCAATGAGAAATCTTGTTTCTGCATAATTCCGTAAATTAAAAAAAATCAGAGATAAGCGATTTAATAAACCAGAGTAATTACAAGAATTCATTTAAAATGCAGATTTATGTTGCCAGTTTATTATCACAAACTCTATAAAATAGAAATGTAAGTAAATGTGAGAAATGTAAGAGAAGAGCGACGTTTTTTGCGGGGCTTTGCGCTTTTTAGATTTTGTTCTTACCGAGTTAAATGCAAAATTACAAGATAGACAGGAAGACGGATAAAAGCACGGAGTGAAAGGGGAGAAAGCAAGAAATAAAGTATAACTGTGATATTCGCAGTTTGAGTTTATCGCCTCTAAAGATTAATTTTATCCAGCAATTAAAACTGTTTCCATTAACTTCGGTTTATGTCCGATCCATATAAACAGCAAAGAACTTTATGCTGTTTACAGGATTTGGATCTTCATTATTTGTAGGCGGCATTGTTGTTTCAAGGGCGCGACAAATTGTTCAAAGCAAATTATAAATTTATATTTATTTTACACAATTGAATGTTTTCCTGGTCTCTTTGTTGCACATTTTTAATCGAAAACAATTTGTGTAAATGTATCGAATATCCTGTTTGCCGCATTTAATTGGAAAGCCGAGTTCAAAGTAGAAGCCGCATCTCCATAATTTTCTAAATTATCGAAAATTACAAAGTTTTGACGAATTAACATTTATATGTTATTATAAATATATTAAAAACATATTTATAAAATAATCATGTTTATAAACTATAAATTATGTTAATAACTTTATTTATATGAGTATAATTATTTATCAAAATAAATAAATTATATCCCGACAAAAATTTATTTAAACTTCTGATTATTAGAATATTTTATGTGAAAAATCGAGGGAACAATTTTTCCGAATGATATGAGTATTTAACTTATTGTTAAGAAAATAATAATAATCTTAAGTTCGAAGAGTATGAGCTAAAGAGACGCTGATAAACTTATAATAGTAACTAACTTTTGCAATTCGGAGTTTTGGACGTAACGCCGTGCTGTTCTTTAACTTATTCATTATAAAGTTCTAATATATATTGTTACGCACGACATATTATGTCGATATATTATTAGCTGTCAGCTAAGTAAAAGTTGATTAAATATGAAACAATTTGGCATACTCGGGTACCCAAGTATAATTGGGAATATTTTATTTTTTACATTGTACGTGTTATTAAATATTTAAATCGATAATAAAACCGAATTGAAATAATTTTTGAGGAAACAATTTAATTTAATTAAATTCTTTCAGCCGCTGTGTGTGTGTGTGTGTGTGTGTGTGTGTGTGTGTGTATTTATTACGCAATCTTGCGTACGTCAAGATTATGAAGAAATTAAAAACTAATTTAATTAAATCTTTGATGACTTTTTTTAAGATATTTTAAAGATATCTTCATTATAGTGTTAAGTTCTATGTTGTTACAGTAATCTAAAAAACTTAAGAAAAAAAATTCACACATACATACATCATATTATATATTAATAAATAATCTATAATCGTATTTTTAAAAATAATATTTGGCACCATGTTTCTTTTTTCCCTCGTTATTTAAAACTACATATACTTATAAGACAAGTTATTTGATTATTTGTAAGATTAATTATTTAAATTAGTATTTGTATTAAAACATATAATAATGCAGCAAGTTAAAAGAACAATTCTAAACGTTTTTAATAATTTCTTATCTAGATATTTAAATTTGCCACTTTTTAAGACCGATTTTTATCTACCGTAGACTATATCATGGGTGACTGGCAATTTGCGCCAAGTATAATAATTGTTTAGCCGCTTCTTAGAATCCGCCCACGTTATCTCGAATCCATTAACGATCGGTACGACGCTCGTTAACTGCGCTGGCGACAGAAAGTCGATAGTTAATTACGCAAATGAAGGGATCTCGTTAAACAGCCACGGCGAACACGACTGCGATAGATCGTTGTTAAAGTAACGTGCCCGCGCCGCGCCGTTTCGATCGCGCATCGAAAGTGCATAGATCAATGGCTGCATGCGAATCCTCGATTCGTCTCTACCTAAATCTCGAATGCAATCGCATATTAGATTGCGCTTGGCTTTTAAATCGGGTAATAACTTTCATCCCTTTATCTACGCTTATGAAATGGCTGGCAAGAACAAAATGCAATCCAATATATTGCCGGGATGCGATTCACGACTTGCTATATTAATTGGATTTTTCGATTGGATAAGCTTATCAATTATTCTTTAATAAATTTTCTAATAATTATGCAGAAGTTTGTCCGTATTTTTAGATGTTTAGATTTAAGGTAATTAAATTTTTTTCTTATCGAAGATTTCAATCTTTTATTTTTTAAGGTCTTTGGCGCGTATACTTTAAAATAAATTTTTCTTAACATGTATACGTATATGAACTTAATTCAGAATATTTGGCATAAAGTTTGACATTAAATATTAAAATTTCGAAGGTTAAACTTTGTTCTCTGTATCTTTTAAGAACGGAAAGTTGTCAGATCAATACCGGATTTCTTAAAGCCAGATATGACGGCAGAAATTGTGAAGTCTTTCTATAAAATTGTAAAGTCTTGCTTACTACTCTAATTTATTTGAGATAGATTGCTTCTATGCGATACTGATCTAACAATAAGTAACAATAATAAATTAATGCCGATCGAACGGCTGATTACACGGCTGATAGGCAATAAGCAATTGTATTAGCTCTAATTGAATGCGGCACGCTCGTGACATGTGTCGCGCGCAGGTGGCAAACCGTGAGAAATTATTATCGTTGGCGTTCGCGCAGGAAACGGCAGATCCGAAGAAAGGCAACGTGTCAGGTCGGGAATAATGCGCGGTGAAGATGAAGAGCCGGCGTGAATGGAATATTTTGGGTCGCGACATACTTACCGTAAAACGACTCATTCGTACCGACGGCAATTATGATTCCTTACACGCGAATGTAATTATTCGCGGCGCGGGCGCGGCTCGCCGCAATTAATTGTCCTTTGCCGGAGCAATTGCCGAATGATGAGGAGCGACACGTTCTCCCGGCTGCTGCAGCTAACCGCAACGATTAAAAGAGAGATGAAAGACGTATTCACGTTGAGCTGAATTTTTACCGCGTGTCGACGCTAGCAGTGAAAGAAATTATATGAATGCGGAGATGCGCGAGAAACCGAGATTTGCTTCGAGAAATTAAATCGCAAAATTCCTGCATTTTTGAAATTTCTATTTAAATTTATAATCCTTAGCTTCTTATTTTATTATTATTAATGTCAAAATATAATTGTAAAAAGAATTTGAATCAAATTCATTAAGTAATCTAATGAATCTGCGAAATTTATCGTGATATCTGTCCTTATTTTATCAGTCTCTTATACACGTTTCAATTAGACCACTTTGCGTCTGACATAATTTAATTAAATTTTATTGCGCAAGTTGTGCTGTGAAAGTTCCAGTTAATTACTCCATAAATTTCATCTCATTAATAATTTTATTCACTTTGAATTATAATTGCAGCGTGGCATTCCAGCGAGAGGGAAAATTTTGGTTTAAAGATTGAGACGAGTAGGAAAGAACGGGGAAGATGTTTTTCTTTTATAATCTTTATTATTATAATCTTCATTTATAGCTTGAGGGACTTCAACCTAACTGATAATGACAATAATGAGAATAATCATTTTTCTGCTGTTATATCTAGCTTTTTTTTACCTTTATTCTTTTACCTATATTTTTCAGAATACCGATAGAGCTAATATTATTAATGACAGAAATATACACAATATATTAAGAAAGATACAATTTTCTATAACGCGAAGTAAGTTGGAATATTTTTCATGTTGATAGATTTCAATTATTATTGACAAAATGTTTATTTTTTAAAAGAATCAAGGATATGTATAATAAAAACAGTGGAAACTGTAATTTGCTATACATTTACATATTTTTTTCAGAGATTTGTTAAAATTTCTAATTTTCCAAATCTCTTATTCCGCTATCGCAAGACATATTTAGGGTGGTCTAATTATTTGTTTCAAAGTTGTATTTAGGGTGGTTTAATTATATTTGTTTGGCAGCATAATTCACAGGATGTTTTAATTAAATTGGCTTAAAAGTTGCCTTTGTTTATGAGTACATCATTACTGGTTTATCGATTTAAGATTAGTATAAATAACGCCTGGATTATTCTCGACGACATAAATGTAAAAATTACAGCAAGAAATAATTTGATTTATTATGAAATTATTTTAATGTCTGTTGTTCGTTACACGTTACAAATATCTTTGTTTCCAACTGTTACTACACACCGTGTCCTGAATTTTATTTTTATCTTGATTCTATTTGTTTTATTGCATTTTATTTCTGTATTGCAGTATTGTGACTGTTGATCTCTCTCTCTGCGCTGAGGAAATTTGCGATCGCTGCATGATATCTCAATCTTCAAATAAAAAAACTTGTGCAAGGATGACACGGAATTTACTTGAACAATGACGAACGGTCATAATGTAATTGGAAGGTACTTGGATAAGACACAAGTATAAACGATTAATTTTATTCTTATAACATACATTGGTAAATTATAGCATATATAAGTAAATATTTTCTGGCACTATAGATAGATACTCATATCTATACGTCAAGCATTTTGAAATCTCTACACCTCTTTTAATTCTTAAATCCTAAATTTATAATTTAATTTGTACTTTATATTTTTAAAGGCACAATTATTTGATAATGTTAGAACAATTACGCAAGCTTATTTAAATTTATATAGGATTTTATTTTAATATAAATTTTTTATATATTTTTATTTAAAATTTTACTTTGCTCTAAATCTTGTTTTCATCTTCACGTATGTAATTAACAATTTAATTTGCTTTTGCAGTTATTATAAACGTTTTAGATTGACTTAAGAAATTATTTATAGCGGATTATTGCGTTACAAGTTGAAAAACACTGGCGTAAACGCTTAATTTATTAGCGCACCACGTGGTAGTGATTTGCAATATAGTAATACTCCGTAATGTGTTAGACAATACGCGTCATTAACTTGCCGCAAGACATTTAAGTTCGGTTAGTGAACAGAACAGCAATTGAACGATACTCCGCGTTACTTTTGATAACAATCTAAAGTTATTATTAACAATTTAAGAAATATATGTGATATTACATTATTACATGCACATTGCATAGTATATTACGTACGTATGTTGTAACAACGAATATCAATCAAATTTTTATCGTCTTCAAGTTGCTGTTCCTTTTTTGATTTTTTTTATAAATTAACTAAATTTTCTTTTAGTTTATCTTTCTTTATAATTAAATATTTTTCTTCTAATTTTTTATTTTACTTGAAACTAATATAAATATCTTTCGATTTCATTACAATTAAACTAAAAATTTTTGCATAAAGATATACTATGAGAGATGTACATATATTACGCATATTTTATTTTATATTATATACATGATAACTAGAAATATATAATTTATCATAAATATAATGTTATAATAATAAATAATACAAGGCCAAAAACGAGAGCAACATAGATATCATAAATTAAGATTATAATTTAATATCTCAATACATAATTGTGTATAAAAGGGACATTTAAGGACATTTAAGGTTCTTAAAACCTTACTATATTTAGAGATATTAACTTTTCCATACAAGAAAAATCTGAAAGGTATGATTTTCGTAGCCATATTTTGAGAAATCAAAGTGTAACGGCATGAATGCAGCTTTCAGTTTAGCTGCAATTTTATTTTGCAGATTGGATTACTTAAAGGAAAGTTGTTAGCCTAGCGCCCAATCTCTAACCTGGCCAACCTAGAGGACCGGTTCTTAAATATCAGTCATGGATTTCACACAAGATGACCGCGATGTGATTTAGAATTAATGTTTTATGCTTTGCGCACGATGCGACTCCTTTTGACTTTTATTGTTTGACTCGCTACCGACGTTAAGATATAGACGTATCCGCGCCGTTAATTTAATCTTAACTTTTTAAATGTTTTTTATTTTCTTTTTTTTACTTATTTGGTTGAGGAACACTCTGTGGAGCTCGAAACGTCTCTTTTATACACACGATTATGAATTGGGATATTATAAACTATAATCTTAATTTATGATATCTCTATGTTGCTCATTTTTGGCCTTGTATTATTCATTATTTTAAATATACGAGCTCTAAATTCAATTTATGTATAATGTTAATCTCTAAGTTTCTGATTTCGACATTATGTTATTCTAAACACAAATATGAGGAACATGGTGAGTAATTCATCAGTACATTAATCAGTTAATTAAAACATTGTAAGCCGTTATCGCGCATACATTGATTAAATTTAAATGCATAATGTTTTTAAACAAACACATTTTTTTTTATCTTAAAGAAATTTTAATGCAATAAATTATAATTTTTTAAATAAAAAAATGAATTATATAAATTAGTCGATATTTATGTGAAAGTTACAAGATATTCTAAATATTTTTATAATATCTTATTTATCTATTGTATATAACTATATTGTTATGTTTCTTATAATTTGTTACAGGACATTTTTACTGTGTGTCTTGCAATGAACACAGATCGGTTAACTTTTGTTATCACAATCTATTAGACAGGTCTTCAATAAATATGCGGATTTTATTCCACTTCCTCTTTTATTGTGCCGTACTTTATACCTGATAGTTCGCAGGATACACTTTCCATTAACTTGCTTCGACAAATTTATCGCTGCATCCCAGGATATTCTTTCCATAATTCGATGTCTTTAAAAGCGCATTCGGCTCTCGCCGAGTCGCGGACATGCGTTTTTCCCGGAGTTGCATTACAGGAATGTGCTCCAATAGACGACGTTAAGGATGAAGAATGAGAAGGGGAAGAAGAATCTGGAAACCTTGTCGATGTAAATGGCCGTAGCTCGTCCTTGGCAGCACTGCTCATACTGTACTGTTGGTGGCCTCGTTGGACTTCTGCTCCTTTCGGTATCCGGCCTCATTGGCGTCTACGAGAGGAAAGAGACAAAAAATACATCACGTAGAACAACATGAAAGTAATAAATGTGGAAAATTATTTTGTGGGTACTATTTATTTCGTCTTACGTTTCTCCCTTTTAATCACTTTATTAATCAAGACTATTGCAAGGTAAGTACAGATCATTATACTTACTGGCGATTATACAAAAAAAAAATATAATGCTTGCTAATACAAATTTACTTGCAAACACTGCAAATCCAAGTGTGTCATTTTTACACGCATAAAACGTCTAAAAATGACACATTTGTAGACAAAAGCTCTTTTTACGTGTTCCTTTATGTGTTAAATTACGTCATTTAGCATGTTTAATCGTGGTTAATTAAAAGTTAATACGTTCAATCGTGTTAAATAACGTGATTTAAAAATGACAAGAAATGTGTGAGAAGAGCTTCGGCTAAAATAACACACTTGGATTTGTAGTGAATCAAAGACAAGATATATAATAGTCATAGAAAAACATATTTAACTGCGTAAAGCGTGACTTTTGCTTGCCAGCTACTAAAGAAAAGCGATGTTTATTTCGCGCACGAAACGTTTTATCATAAAGCAAGCAAGAATAAACGCTGCAGTGGTACAGGGTACAAGCAAATATTGCGCGCGACGAATGTAATAAAAACGGGGGTGCGTTCTATGTATAGAACGTGGCGAATTGCAAAGTCTCTGCGTAAGCTACACGGAAGAAAAGAGAGGAGAATAAATATTCCTCTGCGAATTGAGTGTGGGACGCATGCATGCAATAAAAATCTAACTTTGGAACTTGTTCAAGAGGGAAGTTACTCCGTCATGCGATACGATGAATCGTCTAGGAAAGTGGTTGTATTTCGTGTATAAGTGCGCTTCGCCATACTTTTCGTCGCCGATGCTGTTTACCGTATCCGTATAACATTCAGAATCAGAAATAAATATATATACGTTTGCAGAAGTCAATCATACACGTTTTCACAAGGCGAGTCTTCTGCTTTGGAAACAGCTAGAATCGTAATCAGAGTATCGTTACACTAAAAAGTCCGGCTCAAAATTTGTATCAAATTTTTTCTGCGTTGTAGAGTCGCGAGCAAGTGATATTTCCTTTTCTTTTCTCTTATTAAACAAAGTGATATAACTTTATTAACACATCTCAATGATTTACACGACCCCGAATGAAATGTCGATAATTTATAACGGACGCGGTTTACAATGGCAGTGCCCTTTATTTTTAGGTAGCATTTTTATTCAGTTGAGCGATATCGCATCGACAGGACGAAATCGCATTACTCTCGGGCGATGGTGGCCGCCGCGCATTTCGCTTTATCTCGAACTATCAATTTCGCGAAATCGGTGGAGCATTTCGTCGTAAATGTATCGCGCCGCGCTTTTTCGCCCGTTTACCTTGAAGTCGTCGATGGCCTCGCGAAGATCTTCGTCCGAGTACCCTTTCATGGCCTTCGTGGCAACCGGCCCCATGTAGTTGTTCACTACTGCGAATTCCATGAGAGACAGGAAGACGAACACGCTGCACGAAGACATCCACACGTCGATTGCCTTCACGTACGAAACCGGCGGTAAAGATTGCTGAGATTGCGTGTTTTGAGTAGCTGAAAGGGAGATATTAATTCTTAATTCTTAATTATATTCATGATTATATTAGGTACAAATTAATTGACATAATCGCGTTCATCTCTATAAATGGAATAAAAGTAATTTAATTGTTCTCATTTTTCTCGTTAGGCTTTTAGCTATTTTTATGTATAGATATTTGTATATATAATTTATTAATTTAAGTTTGAGATATTATTGAACACTTCATTTTTATGCAAACGTAAATTTGAATCTATTATGTAAATAAGCTAAAATTTCAATTATTACATATTGAGTTTTATTTATCTCTATTTTTATTGTTTATTTTAAATTATGATATAATTTATCGGAATATATATTTATTTAAATAATTTTATGTAATTTTTTAGCTTGCAATAGGTATAAAAAAAAAATTAAATAACGGTTTTACTAAAACCAAAGGATTTATTAAAACCATTTTGATGTAAAATGCAATTAGGGGTAAATTGCAATTTAGCTGATATTTATGCCGTCATTAAGCCCCCGACAAAGCGCTCTATCGTAATCGCAAATATCATGAATAGTTATATCACGAGCGATGGGAGGAGAGACGTCGCCTAACCGAGGGTCAGTAGTGACGTCACGCCAAGGGTGACCCGCGCCGGGATGGCTTCCGGCTTGATCCAGAAGGCGATCCAGGACATAACGACGATCAGAGCGGACGGGATATACGTGTGGAACAGGTGATAACCCAGTCTCCGGCGCAGATTGAAGACAATCTGTATGCACGTGAAGTTTCCGGTCGAGTATTCGATCGTGCAGTCGGTCGTGTAGTTGTTCGATATGTCGAGTTGCGGCAGTTCGATTTCCGGATTAACCACCAGGGGATCGGTCATGTTCCATAGAAATACCAGATCTTGAGTCGTGTGCGAAACTGGAAAAGAATGAGATGTAGAGAATGTAGAGAGATGTAAAACAAAGCGTAATATAAATAAATGTCATATATAAAAATCGTAGAGCTTTGAACAGATAAATGGCATCGACATTTTAAAATGTGATTATTCGTAAATATTCGATATAAATCATTGATAATAATTGCAGGTAATATAATTGTATAAACAATAATTGCAACAGATTATGAACATTGACGCATGTTTTTTTCTGTATTAATGGAGAAAATATTACAACTTATATGTGTATCATTTTATATTATTATATACTTATGTACGATTTTATATATTTATGTGTGAAATAATATTGCTATATATAATATGTAGCTTATAAATTAATTATTAATATATACTTACGGCTTTCGATCATCATCGAGCAAATTTGAGTGTCATGAGGATAGGACTCGAACTTCATCGCGCATGATAGCACCAATGTCAATCTAAAACGAATATTGAACAGTTGTTAACCTAAATATGATATTTTTAATTATACTACGGCTGAAGAAGACTCGGTGAAGTCAAAACGTTCCGTTTTTGTATTATATATATGTAATTTAATAATTATATGGTTTAACACCCATTACTGCTCGATTATTGGTCATTTTCCTTTTAATCGAATATTGCGCTTTTCTGTGATGTGTATTAATCAAATAACATTTCAATTTTTGACACAAGTATATGTTTTACTCGATAGCTTTTTCACAGTGACAAATAATGTTGAAACTTTGCTCTATTTTTGTTTTTGATGAAACATGCATTCGGAAGAGAAACTAAATTCGCGTTATTTTATTGTCAATAAAATTTGACAGAACACGACATGACAACTACTCGCTCCATTCAACATGGATCAAAACTCCAGTAGATAGAAATAAATGAAGCTGATTCGAGTTAGCTATATATATATATCAATGTGAAAGCTGTATATGTGTATTGTATCAAGATTTGTACTGATTGTAAGATTCTTGTTTAAAATTCTCCGACATTTTAATTAACAATAAATTGTTAAAACATTCGTCATTAAAATTAGATCTTACGGAGAAATTAAAGAAAAACATTAAAATTAAATACACTTATTACTCGAACTATTGAAGCTTCGAAGCTAACAGCATCTTCCTCACGTTAGCCGTTATAAAGCTCAATAATAACAAATTTTCTAAACTCTTTTTGCTCAGATTACGATATGCGGCATTTCATTATAAATCAGTATTTTATTATGATAGTTCTGTTCACACAAATGGAAGCTAGTGTCTATAATGCAAAGAGAGAGAGATGAAAGGAATAAGCTAATATTTCTCAAGGAGTTCTATGACGGTATTTTTTTAGTAACTTATGTAAAATTATAGTTATAGTATATCTCTCAATAAAATATTTGCTTGCAATCTTGCAAGATATAATACCTACTTTGTAAAAATTTTTAGAAGTTACATCTTGTATTCTTGGTTTTCTTAGTACTTCTCAGTATCCTTTTATCTTATAGGTACATAAATTTAAATATCCTTTTTGAGTTACGAAATGTTTTAAGTTACTTTTTATTTACATTCACATAAAAACTTGCGTTTTTCATGAAAAGATAATTATTAAAATATTTCCTTTGCCTTTTTTTACATGCATGTTTTGATATTTGTTAATATCATAATAATAAATGTCCAAAGCTATAAAAATCTCACTCAAATAAAAAATTTTATCTCGTACGAGCGAATATAACTTTGCAGTTGCTGGAAAGTTACTCGAGCGTATGTTTGGTACGAAAAAAGTGATTATTTGATTTTAACTTTGTACAAATGAGAGAAAGAGAGAGAGATACAATTGTATTATCATATTATATCGTATTAAATATTCTCTATTAATTCGGAAAAGATTTAATTATCGAGTTTTAATAAGTTCTAATTTATCATTATTATTATTATTAACTCTGACTGACACATTAATAAATTTTTAATAAAATACATTTTTGAAACATATACATAAACATTTATAAAAAAAATTCAAAGAATTACGTGTATTGTTAAATATTACAATAATTTTAAATGAGACTTAATAATAATTAAGATAGACTTACTTAGACATGTAAAGCAACGTTTTATCGTGATATAACCAGAGATAATGATTTGGTATCGACATCTCGTGGAAGGTAACCTTCTTTGCATTCTTGAAGAAGCAGTCGGGTCTCCAGATATTGTGCAACCAATCCACGTCAAGTATCCGGTAATCCTCGGACATGTTTTCCGGTAGCCGCAGCCTAGAGTCCCGCCAGCTCTGAGCGAGAAATATGTCGGCCACGTATGTCTGTCGTCGTGGAAAAATAATGTGAGCAGATGCCGCACTTCATATGTGACCATATGCAGATGGCATAATCATTCTTTCTCTCATGTAAAAATAAAGTGTCTTCTAACTTGCACATACTCTACGGATTATATCTCCGTCATAAATTTCAGAAAATTTGAAAAGCATTTCGCAAAGCAGTATTGTTATTCTTACGTAATATTTAGCATAAATTTGTGTTATTTATATTTGCCTATTACTATAGTTAAAAAAATTTATATATTGGAAAAAAAAGATTAAAATTTTTAGTTGATTTTTTCAACAAGAGTAAACCAATTTTATTTTATATACGTTTATATATAACACATAATATATTTCATTACTATAGTATATACATCATTAAAATTAATGTAAAAAGAAAAAAATAGTTTAATAAACTTTAATATGGATATATAGCGGATGTAATATTCTCTGGGAGAATATTGGTAGAAAACAAATTTTCTAGCGTGTTGCTTATATCGGTCTTTCGCTCACCATCGATTCCTCATTTATCGAGTCCAGACTAAGCACTGTCACGTGAAAATAAACGATGGTGGGCTGACCAAGGAATTTCGGTGCTCTGTGTTTATCGTACTGCTTCGGATTCAAAGGCAGGATATCTCTCAATGACAAGGAGGTTTCCTTCTTTCCGTACTCATCGAAGTCCAGTTCTCTTAAATGTTAAAAGATGAGAGAAACGGTTTGTGTGTGCTAATGGACACCATTTGCGCATGTGTGTTTATTTGTTGAACATTATGTATTTGTTAAAGACTATATGACGAATCGCATTTGACCATCATGTGATCTTGAGAGAAACATATGATTTAATTTAAGAAACCGAATACAAAATACAATAATATATTTAAAGAATTTACCTTTAATCTCTCAAATAATTTATTAAAGCTGTTTAATTAGATTTTTGTTAAACAAAAATAATTTTTTTAATAAAAAAATGTAAATAAATAGAAATGCTGAAAAATAGTACGTCTCTAAAACCACTTTTAGATACGTTTTATAAGTTTTTATCGTCGAAAATTATAAACCACTGCAATGTATTTTTTAATTAAAAGTTATTAATTGCATATTAAAATTAATACTTGTAACATAGATAATAAAATAATTTAAAAAAAACATGGTTAAGATACATGTTGTTATAATTAACAAATAACACGCGGATTATATAAAAATATGTTAATAGTTGGTGGTTGATTCGAGCAAACCATATTTGTGTAAACTTGATTTAAAATTGTCTTGTATATATCGCTGTGAAACCCTTCAAGCCGATAACCTGTAACAAGACTCAAGAATTTTCTCACTTATTTCTATTTAGTAATGTTTACAGATGTAAAGTAATTATTAAGGAATAATATACATATATTTATTGGTTTTATTAAAGGTGGGTCCTCAAACGGGAATTTTATCAAAACATATGGAATAATAATTATTTTTCTAATTATTATTATTTTATGCATTATAATGTCAATAATAATAGACAAGAAAATTTTATACAGTGCTGTTGAACATTTGATTTTTGATGCATATCATGTCATATTTTTGAATGATCGCTGTATAATAATTAATAATAGACTGTTGCTCACTAATTGTGACAAAAGAAGAAAAACGTAGAAGTGTTCAAGTTATAACTGCAACCAATTTCCAGTAATCACCTTAAAGGTTAAATAATAGCTATAACAGCGATATCGCTGGGTACAGCGATTTTTATGGCAGCAGCATCGATGACACTCATAAATTATTCACCGAGCACAAGAACTGGAGTGCGCGCAGAGTCTGTTGGCAGTTTCATTATTACAGAGTGGATGCTATTTTTCTCAATCGGGTCGGTCACGTCGATGCCACGATTGCTAACCATATACGACTTTCTTTGTTCAATTAGAATGTGATTGCAGTATTGATTGAGAAACAAATGCGTCGGAGAATGCGGTATAAAGACGTGTGATATATACCTATTTAAATCACAACGCGTTTATAATCTGCGTCATATATGATCTAGTGTATGATCCAATTTATGATGCAATAAACATCATGCATGCAAGAATAATGAAACTTATAACTGTACTTATCTTCAACAAGAATTTTATTACTATTTTAATAATTTTTAAATAATTTTTCTCTTTCTCCTTTTTTACAGTTATTAGCGAAAATATTACATATAATTACATATAATTAGCGAAAATGTTACCTATTGTTCTCTCAGCAGAATTCTCTTCTTAGAATTTTTAAAATAAAAAAAAATATAATAATTTAAAGAAAAGTTTAGATGCAAAATACTATTTTTACCGAAATTGCTGATGTTGAAATCGTGTAATATCTATAAAAATGATTGTCCGGCAAAAGAAGTGTGATTGCGTTATACTCACGGAAAATGCGGGGCTGTCATGTCAAACAGGGCATACAAGTAGCAGCATATGATCAGCAGAAAATGCCACGTCATTCCTGAAGAGAGCGGAGAGTATGGAGAGTGATACGGATGGCCCGAAAAAAAGAGCGGCGCATGTAATGGAGTTGGCAGAGTACGTCATAAAAAATTCATCGACGCGGAGGGATCGATGAGATCGTTTTGAACTCGCGAGCATCAAAGAGACTCCTGTCCTTCTGTGTGAGCGAAAGGTTGTGTGTTACATTCGTTTCTACACATACAGGTCTATTAATATTCCAACATAACTGTGTAATTAATCCGATTTTTAACTCGATTGACAATGCGAACATTTTGTTTCACTTTTTTGTTTCTTGCTACATATTGATGGCTAACAATATAGGCAAATCTTTGTCTATTGCAAATTTTAAATTAATATCGATATATAATTTAAATGCACGTGATTTGATGGAATACAGAAAATAATACGTTAGAATTATTTCATAATATTTTAAAAGTTATTAAAGTTTAGAGTACATGTAATGTTAGATTTAATATTCTTGTCTTACCCTCTGATTGAGAAACTTAACCAGTTATTGGAATTTCCGCTTTCTCATTAATCCGCGACCTAGCATATTTTACGGACCGTTTCCCGCGTTGCATCTCTCATTTTTAAATTTTATGGTCCTTCATACGATAATTTTCCGATCCAATTTTCCACTCACCGATCAGCTGCACATTCTATCGTTCGAAAATCCGGCGAATGCTCTCGACAAAAATCGAGCGAAAGTTGTTAGCCTCTCGCTCGAAAATCTTTTCCACCGGACGATCACTTCCGGTTCCTCGTAAATCAATGAACATTTAAATTATATCTAAACATAGCGTCTCATAAACGAAGCCATTGACGTAGATTGATTTTGCAAATCTTGACGAGTCACGACATCAATCATCTATTATTATATGAACCTATTGAATCAATCAACAGAAGTTATTTTCATCGACAATTTTCAATAACAATATTTCGCATTATATTTTGATTGATGAATATTTTAATTAATATCTTATAATAATCTTAATTTAATAAATTCATTATTTTTGTTCGATTAATTAATATTTTATAAGTAAATAGAATTGTTTAAATCAAGCTTTTTATAAGAAAATCTATTGACAATTGCACAATGAAAGCTCAAGTTAGTTTTTAAGCTATCGTTTTAAATCATCCTTCATGAATTAAACGCACTTTTTATTAATATTAACAAGAAACATTATTTCTAAATAGCATTGTATATAAATAAGAATAAATTTATACAAATGTAATCTGTAAATGTGTATATAAAGTTATACATATACATATAATACAATAAAATTTTATTTAATATATCTATACTATTATATTATATAATATTACACACATAAAAGTAAAAGAAGTTTATATTATAATAAATATTAAAATATATTTTTAAAAAATTTTAGAATAGAATAGTTTCAAGTATAAATTATTTTTACCAAAAAAAATAATAAAAAACCATTAAACCATGTTAGTAGTATACTAAATGTCATACACAATCACTTAAAAATAAGAATTTTGAGCAAATACATTAATAATTGTGTAAGACTGCAAATAAAACAAAGATTTACTTTATATGTATCTAGATTATCTAGAAAGTTTTCAGAAACATTAAAAAATACTCTTAAACTCATCTTGAGCCTCAAATATCAAATAAAGGCATAGTTGCTAAAGATTTGGTGTATGTAATAAAATAAATTGGAAATATAAAAAAAGACGTTATTGAAAATTATCTAAGATTAATTATTTTATTAATTTTGCACACGACATGATCTACGGATATTAAACACGACTATTGACCTGTTCTACGACTGACGCATCTTCTTGTCAATTTTGATTTAAATATCGTTGATAGCTCGTTGATTGCGTTTCAATCCGCGATGTCTTCCAAGATGCGAGGCTTCTTCCGTCTCTTTTAATCACGATTCTCGGAAACGTCGAGGAAACGTCGAAGAACGACGCGGATTTTATCGCGCGTTCGGTACTCCAGATTTGTTATACGGAAACTGGCCATACCGCTGTACTTTCCTTCTCGTCGTCCGTAAACCACCCTGTCGGTCGGCTGTCTCTAAGCCAATTTGCCTATCGACAAACTGATTAAGCCCTACTCTCTTTCATCTGCAGTATCGTGTAACATCTAAGCACGTGGGTTCGAATGAGAGATCCTGTAATTTTTCAATTAAAAGCATGTCGTAAAAGATGGTAGGGCAAAAAAACGTGAGAAGCTGAAAATGGATTATGTTTATTACTTTGATTTCCATATATCATAAAAGAAGTCCATCAAAAGCTTGGTATTAAAAAATAATAAATAAATTATAAAAATGCTTAAAAATAAAATAAAATTGTTTTTAACTAACTTGCAAACTGTAGAAGTGTTAAAATATGTTATTAATAATATGTATACATATATGTTAATTCTTATTAATCCTTATTAATAATATATTTCTTTATGTATTAAGGATAAGTATTAATATATCTTTGTATGTTACTAATTGCTTCCTCATAAAAGAAGCTTTGTTTTCGTAAAAAAATTTTTTTTTAGTTGCTTTTGCCAATGTGTTCAGAATGTTCTAAAACGTCAAAAAATCGCTATTTTAAAAAATGTCGGTATGTGTGTATGTATGTGTGTATGTGTGTATGTCTGTGCCAAATTTACCGAAATTTCTATAACTCCAGAACTGATCAACCAAATCTTAACGAATTGTATATGAAATAGGGGTAGAAAAGACTGAAGTATATAACAAAATTAAAAATAAACCGATATCTTAAAATTTACAGAAGTTAAAGCTATTACAAACATTTTTCTAAAAAGTAGGGACCTTTGATCACGTATAAAGCTGAGTCTAATCAACCAAATCTTAAAGAATTATATATAAAATAGAGATAAAAAAAAGACTGAAAAATATAATAAAATTAGAAGTAGATCGATATCTCCAAATTTGCGGAAATTGAAGCATAAACAAAAAAAAAAAAAAAAAAAAAAAAAAAAAAAAAAAAAAAAAAAAAAAAAAAAAAAAAAAAAAAAAAAAAAAAAAAAAAAAAAAAAAAAAAAAAAAAAAAAAAAAAAAAAAAAAAAAAAAAAAAAAAAATTTTTTTTTTTTTTTTTTTTTTTTTTTTTTTTTTTTTTTTTTTTTTTTTTTTTTTTTTTTTTTTTTTTTTTTTTTTTTTTTTTTTTTTTTTTTTTTTTTTTTTTTTTTTATTTTTTTTTTTTTTTTTTTTTTTTTTTTTTTTTTTTTAATGAGTTCTGGAGTTATAGAAATTTCGGTAAATTTGGCACATACACACATCAGAGTTGAGAGACCTGTATGTAAGACCGTGATCTTAAGACATCACTTCCTCTATGAGGAAGCCAAGTGCAAATTTCTAATTTGCACTATTTTTTTACTCTTGTTCTTGTTATATATCTAGTAAACCTAGTAAACCTAGTCAACTAACATTATATCGAAATTATAATTTCCTACTTAACAATTGTTCCGTGGATCAAAGGCGGACTTATTTATTGCATTTTATTTTGAAGAAAGGATTAATATGTGTAAATTTATTGATCGCAAACATATTGTATTCGCGTGTAATTTCGCATACTTCAGCATTCAGCGTTACCGTCAAGAAAAGAGAAGGGAGAAGAAGCGGCATTTTTCGAGCGGCTTCAAGATTGCCGTGCGCGATGTATTTGTCAAAAAAAAGGCGAAGTTTAAGGAGTCTTGGAAACGACGCGGAGATGTTCGGTCTTACAAATGTATTGTGTCTATTATAATATTATCGTTATAATGACGAAGTGATAGTGATATAGTGACGTGGTATTACATTATCGAGCCGAGCCTCGAATACACGATCGAGCTGTGCCTCGTACACGCGATCGAGCCGAGTCTCGAGCACGCGAGAGAGCCGAGTCTCTTTTCCTAACGCGCTAGAGAGCCGAGTCTCTTTTCCTAACGCGCTATTGAGCCGAGTCTCAATATACGGGGCCCCGTTAACGACACCGAGTGTCACCATAATTACACGTATTCGTCTTGTTATCAATCTGTGTCCTGATTGTTATTGTACACGTTCTCAGGGGTTTTTATGCCGTAACAGGCTTTTCCCCATGAGCCAATAAAGGATCATTTCCCTTGGCTCAAAAATACGACTTTTTATTTCGCACCGTTCCAGTATTCGAAACCAGGAAATCTTTACGCATTGAAAAGATTTTCGATTATACAACAATATAACTGTTATCTGCAACATGTGTTATAAATTTTACTTATATTGTTGACTGGGAAATTATAATATTAATATAATATGCCACACTCAGAGAAAAAATTTGTACCAGCAACTAGAATTTTTTTTGTTAAAACGACTACAAATTTGTAGATAAATAGCGCCTCAACTATGTATAAAATAGTTGTAATAACAACAATAAATAAATTGTTTAAACTACAAGAAAGTAGTGGCATTAACGAAAAATATATTGTGTATGCAAAAAGTATGTTGTAGTAACATGAATAATTATTCATTGTAGTGATATCAACATAATTTTTAGTTGTCTAATAAAAAATAATTTTTTATTTGTTAAACTAGAAAACTTAAAAGTAAACATTAAGTGAAAAATCACTACACGAAAAATAAGAATTTTAACGTAAAAAATAATTTTATAATTAATATACGTAGGCGACTAGTGCCTGAAAATATCTGCTTTGGTAATTGGTTCCGTAGGGCGTAGGGGGTGTCCTTATATACAGGTCGGTGCGGAATTTTGAACTCGAGAGAATGTACGGGCGATGCGATGCCTAGCGGCGACGATGCAAACTGTCGACCTTACAGTTACCGCGCGGGCGAGTATTACTGGTTACTGGTGCGCTTGGAAAACTAGTTACAAGTAGTTAAACTGCAGAGTTGCCAAAAAAATAGTTGCCACAACTACTTAGATTTCTCTCAGTGCACTGTTAGTTGATGCTTACCGGGTTAGCTTGTTTATATCAGTTTTACTTTTATTGATCCGTGTTCCTTTATTTTTTATATATAATACTTTTACACAAAGTATGTATTTTATTAAAAAACTTTTTTTTAAAGTAAGGTTTTACTATATATGTTATTACTAATATTAAATTTAAAAAGATTTCCTTTAAACAAGCACGCATTTCTGCTTTAATCGATATTTTTTTGAATCTGAAGTAAAGTTGTATTCAAATAATTTTTTTGCTTCTCATTCGAATAATCTCAATTGATCTTCAATCAAAAAAATGACGCTTGAGGATCAAAATCGCCATTTATTTAATACATTTTTTAATATAACTGAAATGACAATTATTTATAAAAATCTGGATTATTATGGTAAACTTATCGATAAAGCGATTATTTGTCGTTAAAATAATGAATATCGACGAACCAACGTGTTAAAATATCCACTGTCGCCATCTGATCGTAAATACTATATACAACCTAACTAGCTCGAAAAATTATTAAACTTACTTTTTCGTATGTTTGTTATTGATTATAGAATGATTATTCTTTATTTTAACAGAAATTATGTAAAATCGAGAAATATTTCTAAATTGTTATATTTTTCTGAGCATATTTGCAGTCGATACAAAAGCTTTCCCCTCTTATTAGAAGCTGTTAACTATATCTTCTTCAGGCATACTATCGATAACGGCAAATTTATAAAAAGAAAAGAAAAATTGCGTTATGTAAAATTAATTTTAATTGGTTAATAACCAATTTTTTTATAACTATATATATTCAAATTCAATTAACAAAGAACTGAAGCTTCACTGGTAAGTTAAAATTTAGTTAATAGTTCATAAATGATATGCGAGAGGCCACTTTTCTCATATACATCCTCCGAAATCGATTAATGATTTTGTTTTTTTAATGATTAGCAAGTTTCTTTAGATTAGCGATTGTAAAAACATAATGATTTGTTTCTTTTTACATTGCTTACAAATTTCTTTTTAATTAAATTTGACTACAATAATATATCTTATAAATATTTGTATTTAATAATGTATTTAATAAATTATAGCTTTATATAGAAAAGAAAAGCATATAAATAGCATATAAATTAATAGGGGAAACCGGGGCTAAACCGACACTATTTTTTCAAAGACAATTTTTAATATTTAATTAAAATGTTTAGGCAAATTTTTTCAATGGTATATATATTTAAAGAGTGTTTCTTCAGGTACAAAATTGATTCAGGAAGTTTTGCTGTATGTCGCTTTGTTTTGCCGCCGGGAAAGGAAAAGTGACGCAAAGAAAAATTTTCAAATTGAAAAATGCCGGGGTAAACTCGACACTTTGCCTGATCGACACAATTTGATCTGGAACTTATTTTTTATTGTCTGAAACTAAATATACATTTGTTTATCGTGTATTTAGAAAGTACAAAAATTTGGAATTAAGTAAAACAATCATTGGAAATAATGAGAACAAAAATTGTTGAACATTCAATTATTTTCATCTGAACTCATGTCTGAAAAACAATCTATGCAAGTAAATTCGCGATTACACGTGCGCACACATTTGTCATGGGCCATATGCTGCATTAACAGCATCGTTTATTATTGGGTACCAATAAAATAGCGTGTCGACTTAGCCCCTGTCGTCGTTTTTTACTTTTGTTACTCCAAAAATATACAAATTTTGAAAATATGCAAAAATTATTATCGGATTTGTATAAAGCATCGAATTTCTCATCAAAATCACTTACCGGTAGATTCGCAAGAGTAAAGCTCGATGAAAGAGTAGACATTTTTGAGAGATCAGAAAAATTACTTTTTACTATCAAAAACGCTTATATCGCGTTAATAATGACACTATAACTCAGAATGTTACCAAATTCTGTTGATAATACTGGCACATAAAGACGCATTTACAGTAGGAAAGGCAAGTTTCTACGATAGATTTAAATTGGCAAAAAGCCTATGTCAAGTTTGCCCCGTTGTCGGCTTAGCCCCGGTCTCCCCTATATAAATAGATTTGAATTAATTAACATTTCATCTACTTGTAATAATCATAGACTTATGAACATCGCGTAAAATTTTGCATTAGCTCTGCTATTTAATAATTTTAAGTATAACTTACTGACTATATGTATTATATTAATTATTAAGAATTTAGCTAGTTAAGCATTACTATAATGCTATAATTTTTTATAAAAATATTGTATAATTAAATATAACATATATAAATTAATATAATTTATACAAAATCATATATATTCAAGAAAAAATATAAATAAAAGACAATGTGTTGAATAAAAGGGGATGATTGGCTATGTATCGAATAAATAAACGATAGCTCCAGTGCACAGGATTTTCCTGCGTATTTATATCGGATCATACATTATCTCCAAGGTAATTCTTGGAAGTTGCGCATCACCGCGCGATCGAGCCGCTTCGCGAGCTCTCGTGTGTTTCCTGTCGCGAGAATAAACGTCGAAAAAACTTAATCTGTGAAACCAGAGTAGAAATCCAAATATTGGCTGGCTTTTTTTACGGAGGCTTTGATATGTTCAATTGGAACCACCATCTTTATCCTCGGCTTCGAGCAGTAAAACTTAACATTTAATTCCTTGCGCTTTCTAATTTTTATAGATATCTTTCATGAGATAAAATATCAGATTTCATAAAAAATTAATAATAAAATAGCTTTTATATAAATGTTAAATTACAGTATGGTTGATATGTCTGATCTTATGTCCAACGCGATTATCAATTGATACTGTGATGTATAGAATATATAAAAGAGAAACGCGCGTAATATTTATTTTATATATTACGTCAATCAAGTTTATTTTGTAATTTAATTTATCTTGATAAATAATTTTTATTGTTACATAATTTAAAATAACTTAGGTAATGACGCAAGGAATTAATTTATAAATAACCAAGTAGCCATTGTAATATTTCGGCGATTCACTCGTCTTCCTATTTCATTTGTGGTAAAATATTCGAAATCTATAGCTGGTATAAACAATACCGCGGGTCTTCGTACTTCGCAATTGCTTAATAACTAAATTAATTAATACATTTTTTACATCTTAATAAGATTCTAGTAATTACTAATTGCGTATTATTGCGGCGAGAATCTCGAAGCACGAGGCTGGAAGAGGATGACGGATCTCGTTGGATACGACGTAATTGACGGTTACAGATTGTTCTATTCGTTTGCGTTATAAAGCTGCAGAACTTTAAGCCTTTATGCATCCAATATAAGTATCATTATCGTAGACAGTTAAGTAAAATTTTTTAAATTTTGTAATACTAACTATAATACATGACTGTACTTAAATATTTAAGATATTTTTGTAATACACTAAAATGTCTCTCAAAACGTTAATATGATTCATTAGATTTTATTAAAATACGCGGATAAATAAACTTCTTTTCATTATTTTTCAATTTATTTAATCGAGATAAAGATATATGTATATTTGATGATTTAATATATATTTTAATTCAATTAATTTGTATTTTTTGTATTACTTAAAACGCATATTAATGCGTTTTGTACGCATAATTGATATCGATGCATATGGCTTAAAGACGTGCGCAGTGAAAGTTCTGTAATTTAGTAATATACTTGTAGTAATATATATTTAACAATACTTATTGGTAAATTATTTTATGTGTATTGCGTTCGTATGTACACGACGCATCTTTTTCGTTTTTTTTTCTTTTTAATCATACGATATCTCTTTAATAACGCTACATCGAGTAACAAAGTCGTTCTATGTAAAAGTATTTTCAATACGCAACGTCACTTTTAGAGCGTTGTAACAATATAAGTGGTAAACAGTTGTTGTTTATACATATTAAAAGAATTATCTTTGTAAAATTTCTATTGAAACGTTTCTCTTTTATTTTCGTTACAGAACTCATGATGGCTTCTTCGATCATCTTAACAAACATGTCATCAGTTATTACATTTATTAAGTCCCGGGAACATCGTGTAACTGGAATTGTAAAATTCTTAAACTTTAAAACCACTTTGTGGCGCTGTAACAATTTCCAAAAACTCGGCCTCGCTTTTTCAAGCGAACGAAGAAAATTTTCTATTTAATTAAGGACGTATTTCTTTAATTTAACGATCAATACACGGTATCTCTTAAAGAAATATGATATGCATGGCTCGAACGCAAACGAGCGCAGTTTCATAAATGATCATATTTGATTCGAACGTTTTCGATTGTATTTGCGCTCGAAAACCAATCTTTCGAATCACACTCTCCGTATACATTTTTGAAGATAATATAATTTATCAGATTGACGACAGACGAGAAATTGCGGAGTATTCTTATAAAAGAAATTCTGCAAATTCTCGCGAAAATTTCGCTAAGCTGTTGGATAATCAGTTCGATCGATCGGTAATCGGTGCGTACGGTTCGCAACACCAGTCCATGTACAATGTGATACACGAGGAAGTTAGAATTCACATACGAGTCGTACGAAGACCCACGTTCGCAGTTTGTTTGGAAGAATTAATACCGTGAACAGAAGTTACTTTACAATCACGATATTACTTTGTTAAGGAGTTCGGTTGAGAGAGTAATGGTTGGTTCTCTGGCGTGAGTTATGAGTTTAGTCAGGATTCACTGTGTGCGTGTAACCGAAATGCTTGAGAAATTACTGTACAATTTGTACTAAAATTTTTAACACAAAGTAAAACAATATTGACTTCATAACCAGAAACATAATTTTTACAGACTTAAAGGTTCCTTTGAATTCTATATTTAAAGTTTGAATTTTGTAATTTACATTCGACCGCTACTTCTTTACGCAACTCATTAACGATCAGTCTATCAACAAATTTATTTAATTCGACAAAATAAGCTTGCAGATAACCACTGGATCTTAATGCCTGTAAAACTAAACGTATCACATCGTCTTGTAAGCTTTAGTAATCAAGCAAAATGCAATATAAACTTTATGCGGGAGCAAGAGGCGGCTAAGTTTGAGGAACATGAGGAAGTTTACCAACTCTCTCTCAAGTAAGATCGTCGCATCAGTCACGTCGTCACAAAGTAACATCGCGGTCACAAAGCAAGCCCTTTACAAGTATAACGCCATGCTCTCCGACACGTACATCGGTTTTCACACACTTATGATGCACCCACACACACATACGCACACACACACACGTGTGCGATCTCGCATGCATGCGTAATTATTGCATTACCCTCGCGTCGCTTTTTTTTACAGTTAAGCAGTCACCCTCACGTTCGCACGAAGCACGGAAATTACTAACAATAATGTAGAAAAATGTTAAGAAATAAAAAAATTATTTAAAACAAGATTAAGAAAAATGATTTGATGAACAAAGATAAAAGATTTATTATGTTTCTTTAATTAAGAAACAAAATTTCCATTTAGCAAATTATGCTAACTAAAATATTTGACGTTATGCTGTAATTTTTCTATTAACAATAAGTTACTTCAAGATTAAATCCAAAACAAAATGCCGCAGGACAGGCTCTCTGATGTATTTCGCTATATTTGTAAGATCTGCAGAATGATTCTCCCGCAAGGTGGATAGCTCATTATCGTTGATCGTCGAAATCGCGATTTCTCGACGTGATGCACGTGTATCTAGTGCGCAATACGTTACAGAGAGTAATTAGGCCGCGTGTAGTTCCGACTTTGGCGTCGGATATTTGATTATCTGATTCAGCTGGATCATATGAGATCGCCATGAATAGATACACGCGCAGTTCTTAGCGTACATTAATGATGATTACGCGCGTATGTCCAAATGTTCATTGAGAAAATAAGAAATTACGAGATATTATTTTTTGCGAGACATCTGCAAAAGGTCGCAAATAAATCGTATAAAGTATGAAAAAAGATATAAAATTAAGAAGTGCAAAAAGAAGAGAAAGGCAATAGAGATTTGCCAATAAATTGGATATACAATGAAATATATAATACTAATTTTGTATACAAAAGTGTCTCCATATAGTAAAATAGAATTTGTTCTCAAATATATGACCGAAGTATCGATACGGTATATCGTTCTACTCAGCTGCCCGTGCTTCGTGGAGGAAAGTTACATCCGTCGAATGCAGCAGTATTAAAGCTACTCGCCGTCTTATTAGCGAACAGTGCGTCAAAAGTACCTTGCCAGTGAGTAGTAATTGAGCGTAATATGGTTCTTATCGGCTGATTCGTGCGTCTATAACCGACGATCTAGGATCGTCTAGGAGGATTTCTTTCCGCGCGCAGTTTTATTTACATTCCGATGCAGCGAGCGTTTAAACTTCAAGCAAACTCCGCCGAATACGTGAGTTACGCCATTTTCGGAACATCCCCCCTTCGTGTCGATCAAGGTTGAATTTAGGGTTCTCAAGGAATGACGAGCGCAATGATGTTCCAAGTGGAAATACCGGCGCGATTTCGTATGCGCGTTTAATTAATTATATTAATTAAAATATAGATGCGATTAAATTTGCAGAATTAATTGCTGTTACATTTCCATAGAATTAATATAATTAGTGAAAATATACACAATTAAAATTCAATGAATTAATATGGGCATTAAATTAACGAAATTACAATTCAGAGCAATAAAATATGCAATTTGCATTTCTACCAAATGTCATATTAAACTAATTCAATCGTGCTTCCGTTAAATTCTTTATATGCGCGCATTATAATCGCGCATGCATCTTAATTAGGTTTATATCCATAATGTAAAAATCAATGGCCGAGGTTTGAGACACTCCGCGCATTTATTCGATATGGATAACTCATCCTATTTTCGCACCGCGTAAATCAAAAAGGAGCAGAGACCCGTCAACCTTGATCTACGTTTCTCGCGAGATTTTCGCATGTTTGGTCCATCACCTTCGAGATCGATCGAGTTCATCGAAAGAGCTGTCTCGCTTTTCGATCGATCGTCCCCGAAGAGCCGATCTCGCCGCCGCTGAAACGATTAGTCTCGCTGCTTTCTCTAACTAATCAACATATATTATATTCCTGTATACGTGCGCGTATGTATAATGTGACATTAACATCTTCCGTCCCTTTGAGCGACGTGCCCGCGATTCATAAATTTTATACATTATTGCTTTACCACGTCGCGCACGTACAATCCGCCTCGCGCTTTCTCTCGGTTATTTTCCGGTTATTCAATAATTTTAATTTAATTAAATTGTCATTATTTAATAGGATTCTTTTCTAGTTTATTAAATAATATTTAAATAATTAAAATTAATAAACGTGTCAAAAAGAGAGATCTGTCAGTGTATCAGACAATCAGATTATTATAAATCTGATTTTATTTTATTTCTTTTTGTATCACAACTTCTGTTAACTTTCGGATATCAATTTTTATCTGTTCTATTTGTATTGCGCAAAACAGAGTTTATAAACAGTATAAAGAAATGGTTATTAAAAAATTAACATTTAATTTTTAAATTTTAAGTTTAGAAGAATTGTTACAAAGATAAATATGCCCGACTGGACACAGTTTAGCCAAAAATTAAGTAAAATTAATTGAAGAGAATGATGATACCTGATTATAATTTTTGCTGTGCAACGAGATTGGAAATAATGTAATTATGATACACATGCATAATAGCGCGAATTAAATTATAACGCGGGAATAATTACCGCCAAAACCGAATACGAAAGAACGAAATGGTATTCACTCCGGCATTCGCGCGTTCATAACCACTTTATAATCTGATGGTAATAGCGCGATTTATATATATTATTATTATTTAATGTAATATAATTCAGGGAAGAGCGCGGGGAACGATTGGCACGCACAAACGCACTCTCATATATTTCGCACGCAGAACTCACACGCACACAAGGCGGTAGTTATACTCGCGCCTAGATCGACGAATGCCACCTAATTGAATTGCCGTATTACAACTTGTCTAATTCGCATTTGTCGTCCATGTACAAACAATATGGCAGCCAGAACGCGCTGGCTGTCCGTCTCGCATTATCTATATTTATATTTATATTTTATATATATATATATATGCACTTACATAACGTATATGTATAGAGTATATCGTATGCATAGAAGGGCTCTATTTATTTGCCGTATTGTTCCTGCCGCTACATTGTCTAGCGAGTTTTCCTTAGTTAACTTCAGCGGCTCCCGGATTCGCCTGAAGCTTTAGCGCGATTATAATCCTCAAGATTCCGTCCAACGGATTCTCGTCACTTTATTCGCGGCTAACAGGAGTCACAAGGATAACAGAAGTATTCGTAGTAATCGTTATATTCGCGTTTCCATCAACGACTGATTGTATAATCTGTATTTAGCTTTTCAAGAATTAGTTTCCCCGTTTATTGATTGATGTTTCTTCATTTTCGAGAATATTTTCAATAACATTTCAATATTATTTTCGGAAACAATGAAGCAGGTAGTTAATAAATAAATTATAAAGAATTTAAAATTGATAAAAAATTATAAACATTTTAAATCTGTAATAAAAAATGGGATTTTTTAAATTTATTTGATAATATATTGACTTTTGTCGCATTTTTTGCAACAAGTTGAGTGTTTCGAGAAAGAATAGTGTAAAATATTTAAATCACAAGCTATATATAACGTAATTGTGTTAATCTTTCGTGGTAAAGTAATTAAGACAAAAAATATTAAATTATATTTGACATTTTATCATTAAATTTATATTCAGCTATTTCACATTTGTGATCCACAATAATTGAATCTCGACGATCTTGGAATTGTATTAGATAAAAGTGATTAAGACACTTCCGTTCGAAATAAATTAATGACGGAAAATAGTCGAGATTTAATGCTAGCAAAATGAAATCGTCTCTCAGATTCTCGAAACACTGAACTCGGCCACGCTTTAGTATCGTTTGGAGGAAAAAGAAAATGGGTGGGGCAGTGACGAGTCTGTCGCAGAGCGAGGGATAATTATCGGAATCCCGAGGGTTATTAATCGCCGGTATCGAGATTATGATCGAGCCAGCAGCAGCGGGAGGATTTTCTCCGGCTGCTGAATAATTCCAGCTCGTGAATTTCTGAGTAATTTGTAAATGTCAAGCGTTCGGCCGCCGTTTACAAGTTTTCCGCTTCGTATCCCCCTCTCGTCTTCCGGCCTGACAAATCGACCGTTTATACAGGGTGCCTCCCACAGTCACGAACTATTGACATTGCGCGCCGTAATTACGGAGACGCGCGACGCGAGGTGCCACGCCGTTTCACATATTGATATGGCGCCATCGGCTAATAAAATAATCGATGACACGAATATATGACGGACAAGAAAATGTTCAAAAAAGAAAAAAAAACAAAAGTATGTACACTTACATCGGGGGAGTACTTCATATCTAACGAGCAGATGTATTGTTTTTTTTCTCTTGTTATAAATAAAAAAACAATCACGTCTAAAAGGTTTGATTAATTGTACAGTTGCTGCACGACGAGTTGAAAATTCGATTGTCGGATTTGCGTTGATATATCTCTAAATCTATATGTGTGATATTAAGGCGATATTATCTAAGCAAGTTCTCTGAGGCCGTATATTATTTAGCGAAAATTTGATTGGACGTCTTGCCTTCTCTTAGAGGACTTAGATTTTCTAAGGCACCCCGTACATCTCTACGGTGATTGGATATTTACAACTTGAATATATACAGTTTGAAAAAATAATGAGGAAAAAATAGAAAAGAAAGAGGAAAGAATTTTCGTCGGGACCGTCGAGATCGACTCGGGATACTTCGTATACATCGGTTGCGACTTGAAACTTGAAAACGAGCGGGCCTCGATCGATTTTTCTCGCTCGGCTACATTTCCCCAGGCTACCTCTATATTACACACTTTTTTTTCTGCTCTTACGTCGCTATTAACAATCTACATTTATCTATACACACTCGAGCCTCTCGTCGACGAGCCGCGCGTCGTATAGACGCGCGTGTGTTTTAAGGTTTAGATTTCAACTTTAACAAACACCTAATGGTCCAGTACGGGAGGAGGTTTGCGTTGCTTGGCCGTTAATTATACAGTAGATTAGTGCTTAGCCGTTTATACAGACTGCCTCTCGCGTTACGGTCGATTTATTATACACACGTCGTACTCTCTCGTTCCGAACGATCGCGAATCGCACCCACCGTTTTTCTGCTCCTATACTCTCTCGTCAATCTTCGACGAGCGATTTTACGTTTTTACTTGAATTTCACATTTCGAGATGCCTCTTGAGGCGCAACTTCAAAAAAGTGTGACTTTTAATGTCTCTCTCTCTCTCTCTCTCTCTCTCTCTCTCTCTTTATTTTTATTTTTTTTCTTGATTAATTTGTCAAGATTGCCGCTGTCGCATCGAAAGCGCGAATTAATTCAAAACTGTTTTTGGTTTCCATTCGGATTAACATCGTAATATAATGTCAACAAGATTATAATTGTGCGAAGAGTCTCAACGTTTAAAAATAAAACACTTCGAGTGTATATATGTAATATTTTTATTTCAACAATTTGCAACAAAATGTTCCTATCTATTCACGGACTTCGCGTTAATCATCCGCTTTTCTAAGTGATGATTGTAATCCTGTCTGCCAATCAAGATTGGGCATTGAGAAAATTTATTTTTATATATATATACATTATATATAGAGAACATATATATAATTTATATATATTGATTAATCTCGTGTTAGAACGTAAAAATCTCTCGATTACTCATTTTCCAATATTTCTCAGTTTTCATACATGTCATTAATTATTCTCCGCCAATCACTCGCCCGTAAATCATCATGTAATCAAACATCATTAGTAACCGCGTGCCGATTGTTAATGGTCAACTTGCGATGCAACTCGTGTCCAAGTTACGTCGGTTGCATGTCGATCGCGCAACAATCTCGTTCGCAAGACACTTTTGACGGCGGGAAATTGTCGAGCGCGTGAAATGAAAACGCAATTTGGCCGATGATTTCTACTTGATTTCGCGTACATTTGACAAATGCATTCCGTGTCAATCTCGTTTCCGTATCAAGCTCGACCTCAAAGCGGCGTCGATCGTCCAGGGCATCATCGATCATCCGTCACTAACCCTTCGAGTAGCGCAAATAACACTGTGTTTTTCTACAGTGTAACTGCAGTATCTTCAGTTAGGCACAGTGTTTTCAACTGCCATGTCCACATACATTAGTATATCTATATAATAAGTGCTTTCGAAATGTCGGAACATGCAATGAATATTTTATAAAAGTATCTATTTGCTATTTTCTCTATAAGCAATATGTGTTTTGAAAATAAAACTAGGTAATCCCCCAAAATCGACAGTTTTAATGCAGTTTATATATAAAGATGTATTTTATATTCTCATTGGTGCCTTAAAATAACTGTACTTTATTATATTTATTGTAGAAAATAAACAATTGAAATAAAAAATATATATTTACATAAATTTCATATTTTAAATAAAAGCACATTATTCAAAGAATTTTATCTCGGAAGAAAAATAACTTTGCTTACAATAATTTAATGTTAATTACGATAATCATCGCATGTTCCACGTTAAATCCGGAGTCATACGAGCTGTGACGGTCGAAGAGTTAAGGACAAGGTTCGAGGACGCTCTGTCGAGGTTACAGTGTAACAAAAATACCATTAAATATCAATATATATTTAATAATATCTTCAACGGCGCGGTGAGAGATCCGCGATCGGCGGGAACGTGTTTGGGGATCGCCGTGCGAATCCGCCGATTGATGATCCCTGCGATCTGTCTCCGATCCGCACGACGATCGAGGGGAAGGCGGGGGGGATTTCTTCCCTTCGTTGATCTGCGCCCTTCAAGGCCACGAGTCCTCTCTCGTCCGAGTGGGTGGTCTCGTTGTCGGGACCATTGCTACTACATGCACGCGACACGTGGCGATCCTCCGCGAGGGGGACACTCGATACAGATTTTTCTCGACGTCCTGATGTCCCTGTCACGACCCGAAGAGACACGTCGACCCGAAGAAGCTGATCGCGAACAGAACGACGAGGAGCGCCGACGACGACCTGGAGATCGCCGCCTCGTTGCTGTACGGCATCTTCACTTCGACCTCGGCCATCTTGAAGATCGAGAGCAGCGGATGTGTGTGCACCTCGTGGTGCTTGTTGTTGATCTTGTCGCTGAGATCTTGCATCATCGACGCGCACTCCTCCTGCAAATCGAGCATTTCGATTAGCGCGTTCAGTTTAAACTTTCAATTCAAAAGCAGATTTTATTTTAATATATAGGAATTTGATACGACATTCGCGTAATTATTAAATGACGGGAGGTTTTATATCTATTATGGATCCCTATAATCGTGATAGATGCTTGATTTCTAATATTCCAACGTAATTTTGAATTGATTCGCGTTCCAATTTACATCAGATATGTTAGTTTGAATTTTTACTTATTTTCGATATTTTGTATATAATTGTATACAAAGGTAATTTTTATTTAAATAAATATCATAAACGGAAAAAATTATGAACCAAATAAGTAAATACTGTGCCAAAAATTATCTTTTCTAGTAACTTTGTTTATGATCAACTACAAAATATTAGCGTAGTAATACGTATAGCTTTATAACATAGCGAAAAAAATAAATCGATCGGAACCAATCAAATTTTCATTTAATCGAAGAATTCGCAGAGCGACGATATGTCCTGGTAAATTCCAGGATCGTTTGTATAATGACCGGAATAAATCCTTCGCGAAAGTATAATCTCCGCGAGAGCACGCGCATTTTCCGTTCCTACTATCAATAGTTGTTCCGCCAGAATACGAGTTTTCCCTCGAATACGACTTAACGACGTCGAATGTAACCCCTCCCCTCCTCCTCCCCCCGTTTTATCCTGTATCTCTTTCCAGACGGAATCCGGAATCGATTTCCATTTTCAACCCTCTCCCGCTACGCGCAGCCCTTGTTCCTCGTCCCCAAAATTACCCTCGGCTCGTTGAATCTTTAATTTCCGGCGTAGGAGTCCGCGAGAGGTTGAGAGCGATTTTTGGTGATATCTTTCTGGTGCGCCACGTGGCCCGACCAGATTTCTCAACCCGCCCGCGCCGACGTTTCGTTCGCTCGTTTCGTGCCCGGGCGAGGTTTTCAATGTGAGATTAAATTCCGCGTGAAAGCTGGAATCTTGCGCGAATAACTTCGCTGTGACGAGCCGGTGTAGCTTTCCGAGCGTGGAATGAAACTTTTGACGAGTCCGACCATTGATATCTTTGGTGCGTTGGAAAAGAGACAAGAGTCGTCCAACTTCAGATTTTCAGATAAAATGTCATCGAGCAATGTATTAGAAGTCTGCATTGTAAAAGTTAATTTATTATATAGCGATTTTATGACGTAAACGCTATAATACCTTGGCTTTCTTTGGAAAAAATTCTGCTTAGGTTTTTTTTTTATAATTATGGCAATCTGCTATATTTAATGTATCAGATAATAAATTTACTTTTTTGAGATTCACCTAGTTATCGCCTTTATTTTCTTCAAAATATGTGTTTTATGAAATACTTGATGCGTGAGACGGGGAAGATATCTGACTATGAAACAATATTGCAGTATATATCCGCGCGTATTCGATAATTAACTCGCAACGTGCGAGAGACTCGGGTCTACAATTAGCACCAGCCAATACGTAAAATGAATTATCGCACTGGGCTTTTGTCCGGCCATGCTTGGATCATTACTGCTTCGCGCAGTTCCATTCAATTAGCCTAAAAACCCGGCTAGGCACATTCGGCGTGCTTTGCGCTTTCTTTTATCACATGGGTTACGTCCATTTTGCAGTCAAGTACAATAGCTGAATTTAGACATTTAAAGTAGAAGATATACATCATGCGGAATTAAAAAGAATTAAATAAATTCGTATCTCGGGGTCCACAATTTAAAAAATCGCAAAAATATCGGAAATTCAGATGCAAATTTAACTTTAACTTTCCGCAGAGCTGTCCATTGTATTAATATCATTAATATCATACTTTAAAATAATAAATTATACAAGAAATCGATATTATATAAACGTAAAGAGTATTTTTTCCCAAATAAAATAATTAAATTTATATTTTAAAATAATACCTAGCTTATATTTTTCAATTCTAGAACTTAACGGACGAGTTTATCGCCTAAAAGTTCAGATTGGTATAATTCGTGTATTAAATAGAGTAGCCGAGTACGTCAAAGTCGCTAGTTACTTACTCCACTTTTTACTATATCATCATAATTTTGTTACGCGGAGAAGTTGACGAAGCTTTTAATTGCTTATGTGTGTTTCCGTGTGCTCTCGGTTTCCCTACCAGAATAATCCGGCTTTGAATATGCAATTGTGCGGTGTGTGACCTTTTTTTTCCATCGGGATTATCCAACAGATTCGCAACAGTATTGTGCGCTACCGTGGATATGTAACTCCCACTTTTTTTACTCCGCGGATTGCGCTGCTTATCTCCCGTCGTGCTTCAACATCAGCCGACACGCGTTTAATTTTTCCCCGGATAATATTTTATTTAATCCGAGCTTCGCCGTAAAATAATACATGGTATAATGGTATGAGCGTCTCATTTGTTTCTGCAGTAAAACATTAGTCCTAGTGGAAACATCAAATAATTCAACCTTAATGGAGTTAAATAAAACCAAACTGCTTTTAAAACTCAAACTGGATACTTTCGCAAAGTTTTTTTAATTTTGGGTTATTCCTGGTTAACTCAGTTATTGGAGACATGCGATAAAAGATACGTTTCTTGCGAATTAGTAATAGTAATAATTATATTTTAATATTCTTTTTGTTTTTTATAAATAATGCTTTAAATAATAGCACATATTTAGGTGATTCTTAATATTAAATAAAATCTGTCTATTAAATATATGAGAAAAAAAATTATATCTTTTAATCACGTATATATATATATATATATATATATATATATATATATATATATATATATATATGTTCTTTCAATTTAGCTCGTCATGAAACATCAAATGAACATGTGTTGGCCATCTTCCCTCTATGGCCATCTTACCCGAGTTTACCCTATATATAATCACACTACCTAATAATTTCCAACTGTCCAATTTTCTTTTCAAAAGCGTATTATAGATATAATAATTGTATTGCCCTACTAAAATAATTGTTAACCGAAATGATCAAATCAATCGCGAGCTGCCGCGATTTCGTGCCGAACATAACATTCCGCTGTTTACGCCGGTTGTTTAACGTTATGCTTTAATTAATACCGAGCCGCGCCACACGACGAAACTCACCGCGGCAGCTCGATGGTTGTTCTAATTTACGCTCTCTTGTATTATGCGGTACGTGCCTCTTCTACATATTAATCCAGGGTTAGAAGTACATTCGTGTTACATTGCGCTCCGCCAAAATAATTTCGCTTTACAAGTATAGACACGCGCTAATACAATTATTCGGAAAATTGGCGAACGCACGAATGAATGTACACAAGGAAAGCTAATATATTATTTACCTAAACATTTAATTACAGAAAGGCTGCAACGAGTACGTTGAGTTTATTTAAACACAAAGGGTGTAGTGTAAATGATCCTAAGTGGCTTAGAAGTGAAAATTATTAAGACGTTTAACGATCGCAAATAAAAGTAATTTTCAGTAAATTGTTATTAAAGTTATATTGTTAAGTAATTTGCGTATAATAATTTTAAGAATCGATATGCGAGGTAAAATTAGTCGATGTAAATATAGTTTTGAATCCATAGTAAAATTTTAATAAAAATGCATACAAAAATCATGGTAAAATCTGACTTTCGACAAGCCTTTCAAAATTGCATTTAATATTTTAGTCTTTATTACATTTGCAAACAGTGAGACGTGTTACCAATATTAATAACTGTATTAATTAAAATTCTTTTCCTAATAAAAAAGGAATTATCCACGCTAGTGGTGCAATCTAAAATTAATCAGCCTTTTTTCCTAGTGGTAATAAACGAAAGATTAAGCTAGCAGCAATCGCGCTTATGTTAGCGGAAACCTGTTCAATGGATCCAAAGAAGTGTGTCGCGAGCTAAAGTGCGATGGCATTAAGCCTCGAGCATGATCGTGCTACTCTCTTCGAAAGACGATCTCAATTCGTGATCGCCGGAAACAAATGGTTCTCCTTACAGCATCGTCACGGGTTTGGCAATTTATCCCCGCGTGAATGAAGACAGGTGCAAGGCGAAGGCATACCTGCAGGTGCAATTGCAGCCGGTGATGGGGCAGGTACCATTATCTCTTCCGTCAGGACAAATCCCTTATTAATGGTCGACTAATTGGATTTCTGGACGGAGGAGTGATTACGTCAAAACGTGCAATGGCCTCGTGCATGTTGACAGGAAAAGGAGCGAGAGGTATGAGGCGTATAGGGTGTCCCCAATGTATAAGGTTGTACAAGGTGTCTTTCTATGTACCTTCTCTTCCAATTATAAAATCTTTAATTTAAGAGCAATTTTTTTTAAACAAACAACCTTTTAAACGCAAACAGTTGAAAATTTTAAACGTTCTTACAAATTAAAAGACACGAAGAGAAAACAATATTTCATTATTTTTGTTTAATTTCAGGTAAATTTTATATCCTGAAAAAATTTATTAAAAATTGTGCGTTTAAATATTACGCGAATTTATAGCTTTCGGCCAAAGAAACAATTGATAACATGTGCTATTGGAGCAATATGCGATTTGCGGGACACTCCGTATGCAGCTAATAGCTAGAAGACAGATTCATCCTACACAATGGCGATCTCTCCATTGGCTCTTGCATCCCGCTCGATATCCACCCTTTCAATCGGATAAATACATCTGATATCAGGGAACGATTGTTGCTGTCGTCGCTCGAAGACGACTCGTAATTGGTTGCAATGATGAAACAATAGCGCCGATGTATAATAGCGCGGATACATCACATCCATATGTGAATGACGCGATGACATTGCAATTGGTAAGAGAATGAGAAATGATTATGATGGACTAATTGCGGCAGTAAACGATTAATTGTGACAATTAATTGTATAGGAAGATTTCTTTCAAAATCCGCTTTTTTTACTTTAGAAATATTTGCTTTGAAAGCATTCACATAAACTGATAAATCTTTCAATAATTTTATTCATATTATTTTTAAAGATATTGTAAATCTAAAGCACATACACCGGGTGTTTCATTTTAATAGCCCCAGACAAATATCTCGAAAAATATGAAAGATACGAAAAAACGTTTCAGACAAAAGTTGTTTGGTTCGAAGGGGGACATAAGATGGTGTCATTGGTTTGACCTTGAGTGAACGTGCCGAGGTCATATAGAGTTCAACTTTGTTTTTTAAAATAAAATTTCCTATTTTTCATTGCATATTCTTGTAGCTTACCTAAAGAGCTTTTCAAAACTCTATATTTGAGTATTTTTTCATGAAGTACTTTTTGAGTTACAAGGCTTGAAAGTTATTGGGTTGCAATTATGTATCCAACAGAATGGTACTACATTTGAGCATTTGCTGCAAACCAAAAATACACAATGTGACTTCGATGTGACCCTATTTGTGAGTCAATCGGTCTTACTTTCACTGGCCGGATCAATGTTGGGTCTTGCCTTCACTGGCCGGATCAAATCTTGGGCCTTGCCTTCACTGGCCGGATCAAATCTTGGGCCTTGCCTTCACTGGCCGGATGAATGTTGGGTCTTGTCTTCATTGGCCGGTACACCTTGTAACTTGATTGTAACTTTCAAGCCTTGTAACTCGAAAAGTACTTCATGGAAAAATACTCAAATATAGGGTTTTGAAAAGCTCGTTAGGTAAGCTACAAGAATATGTAATTAAAAATAAGGAGTTCCATTTAAAAAAACAAAGTTGAACTTTATATGATCTTAGCACGTTTACTCAAGGTCAAACCAATGATACCATCTTATGTCCCCCTTCGAACCAAACAACTTTTGTCTGAAACGTTTTTCCGTATCTTTCATATTTTTCGAGATATTTGCCTGATGGGGCAATTAAAATGAAACACCCGGTATATCTCTTATTTTTAGGACCTCGTGATTTTTTTTATAAATGATGCCATGTAATTATGTATTATTGGATTGTTATCATGTATTGGTTTGCCAGGGTGAAACAATGTACGAAAAATTGTGATTTTTAGGAATATAATAAAACAATTTTTGTTGCAATAAAATTTGCGTAGCGACAAAATTATTTGCAGAATTATTTTAACAACGGTTATTACCATGCGTCGCGCGATCATTTGGTGCCGGCGCGTTTCGTGCCTCATATACAGTTTTTTGCCATCGAAAAGAGAAAAATTGCTGTCACGAAGCAACCGCCAATAAAATTTCGTCGTTAAAGAATCAGGGCGCGCTTTCGCGTGGCCACTTAATCAATAATGACGTTGAAGAGCCCGCTCGACGTTGCTCGTTAGGACATGAGGGGAGAGGAGCGTATATAGTAAGAAAGAGACGAAAAGCGGCGCGAGCAAAAGCCTCCGGGATAAGGACGGTTAATGGTAAAGTCACTGAGGGGGGGGGGAGAGCGGATAGAAAGAGCAAAAAAAAGGAACTCGAAGAGAAGGAATAACGACATGCAACGCACACCGGCTTTGTAACACGTAAAGGCTTACGGAAAGCGGGCTCGTCACGCAATGCAAATGAGCATAACGCTCGCGAAAAGCGATAGCGGGCCCTCCCTTCGGCAGGCAACGTCGGGATCCTTTTAACTTTAAGAATAACAAGTTTTCTTTCTTGGTTGCGCGCCCCGGAGAGTTATGAAACAAAAGTAGTTTGCGAAAGTAAGCTTTACGCGCCAACTGTATCGCTTAACATTTATAAATGTATTTAACAATTATTGCTTATTAATTCTTAAATCATCGCGGCTTATCGCAACACAAGGATATATTAACCGTTGCCTTTGCTCCACATAATTTAACATTACCTTCCGTCGTATACATTTCCAGCATTGTTAACACTATTAGAACTATCAAAGAGGTCAAAATAATCATCGTTCGACATTTTTTAAAAATTTATTATTTATTTTTAAAGTATCTTAATTTCTGAAATTTTCCCCGACTTTTATTGAAATTACATAGATGATTAATTTCATTAATTTATTTTCTTTTTCTCTCTTTTCTTTCCTAAGATTTCTTCAGTAAAAATAAATATACAGATTAATCTCCGGTACTCCGGTAGTTCTGTTAATTTGTTTTCTGCAATTTTTTGCACAACTGTATATCGTATTTTCTAAAAATGCATAGAGATTCCAAGAGATCCTTAGTCCAGGAAAATATATTCCGTTCAACTTCACTCTAACGCCGGCGAGCCAAAAAACCCATCTCGCGTTAAGAAGCTCGTCCCCTTTTCTTGCTGGGGAGGGGGGAATGCATCGTTAACGGGATCCCCGTTCATATTTCATCCCCAGTGTATCTCATCGAAGCAAGCCGGAGTCTCCCGGACTATCCAACGATCTCGCCATTTTTCCGCGTCTGTCCCTGGCTCGAGGGTGCAAATCTCGGCTTCAATTCTCCCTGGCTGGCCTCTCCTTTCTTCACGCTTTACCTTACTTTCTCTCTTTCTCTCCGCGAGAGCGAGCGATCTTATATCGTTCGAGTAATCGCCAGATTTGGCGGATCTTAAATCTCCCACGTCGACGCTAATCGTCATCCGATTTAGAGGTCCTTCTACTCGCCCGGCGAAGAACTAAAACGGTGCTGTAGGATGTAAGAGGATTTCCTGTGGCTCGTGAGTGGCCGAATTGTCGACAACTCCGTAATTCGTCGCAATATTTTTGGCAACCTACGGCGACACAAATAGAGAAAGTACTCTTACCCTCGATTTCAAAACCGAAGTGTTCACGATCGATACGAGTAATTCCATACTGTTGATAGAGAGCTCCTTCTCTCTCCTCTTTTTATCCCTCTCAATTCCGAGTACGTGATGCTGTCATGAATTATTAAAGTATAAAAAAAAATTTTTACAAACACACACACATATACATACCCGGGCGCGCGCATATATTTTATTTTTTCTCTCTCTTTCTTTCTCTCTCTCTCTCTCTCTCTCATAAAAAATATTAATTGTAATCGATATAATAAATATGATATATTGCCATAAAAAAATTACTTAACGTTTCAAATACATATGCTTCAAGATTTGCCGGCTTTATTTTATCGATAAATTTTATATCAAATTATTGTGCATTTTTATACAATAAAATCGATATGATAAAGAATATGTGAATATTAAGTGTAACATACAAAATATTTTTATTAAAGTATAGTATGCAAATAAAATAATGTCCAAAACTTTCAACATATTATTTTACATAAGCTGTAACGCCGTTAAGGCACAATTAATACAAATAATATGTTAAACACGAACCAATGCATGTATATATGCTTATTCAATGTGTTTGTGCATATTTATAAAGCATTAGTTCAATTAAACATTGTCGAAAGATGTGGAATAATGTTCGAGAAGCGAGTGGTACATATGTTACATATCATTTTTAGTGACATTATTTTTGCTTTAAATTTAAAAAACTGAACATCACAAAGTTATATGTGAGTGCGCGAGCTGCATTGCGGACTGCGAATTATTTGATTAATTCACCGTCGAATTAAGAGCATTAAACAATTAAGCTGCGTCGTGATCGCTGTAAGTGTCCGCAACATATTAATATTGATGATCGAGTATTAGGATTCAGGACGTAACATTCGATGAGCTACGTGGCGTATATATGTTGCGCCGCGGAACCGCGTGCATTTTGTATGAACTTGAATAACGAGCGTTATCGGCTTTGCCATGTTTCAGAGAGCCAAAGAAGGCGTCCGCGAGTAAGAGGATTTACGGGCCGGGAGGATCGCGGCCGAACGATCAAAATCATCGCAAGTTACGTCGGCATACTCGAGTATAACTTGCCTGCACATACAATCACGATATGTCACTTATCAAATATTTTTTAAATTTATAAATAATTGACGCAATGTTAAAAGGCTGGGTCAAATAAAAATTTTAGAAACAAGAAATAATATTAAAAATAACAAAAAGAAGGAAAACCTTGATATTTCCGTTTCATCTGACAATGCGAGAATGACATGTATTATTTATGGGAGTTTGTGAAGAATAAGTTAAGTGTGTGTTTCCTTCGTTTCTCTCTTAATCTCAAAATATCATACATATCTCATGCCGGGATGACGTATCGGTTGTACCAAAGCGCTAAAAATATTATTCTTAATATTCTGACGTATATTTTCTGCAAACACGCAAATAATGCCTGCTCCGAAGAGATAAATATATAACAGAAGTCATGCCGGCAAATTGCTTCGCTCGCGTCTGAGGAGTCTCGTTCCAATTTGCTACCTGAAAAGGCGTCTTGCATAATAAAGCCGCGGCTGAAATCGTGTTAAATCCTAAAAAACAATCGGCACGAAAGCGGTCCGCATCGTTGTTACGAGCGTGTTACGATAGGTAGGTAAGTAACGTGTGAACACACTGTGGCGATAGTTTGTACAAACTTTTAAAGTAAACGAAACGAGTCGAAAAGGTAGTCACTGGGAAAAAAGGTACTATAACGTGGCCTACTAGCAATAAATTCTCCTAAATGGGAAAAAACACCGAAGACAGGGCCGTCTTTAAACATATCTACGATGTGTAAAGACTGGCCCTGTCATGTAGTCACTGTTTTTCCCCCTTTAAGAGAATTTACTTTCACGAGCGCGTATGCATATAAATATATTTTAAATTAATCTAAAATTGAAAACACACCTTTATTTCATAATTAATTTCTCATTATCATTGCAATAATCATTATTTTCATATATCAGCAGATATATTTTGTGTACGTATTCAATAAATATGAAAAAACACAGGTCAAAGATATAAATATTAATGAAACAATTTATGTTAATTTATATTTCATAGTATTGTTATATAATATTAACAATGTCAATTTTATACATTTATACCGCGCCGCATTACATATGAAAAGAGATTATACTCATATACATAATACGTTCAATATTTTTTAAGTGCATATATGAAATAAAATCTTTTGTCGAAAGAAACAATCGCATGTCAAGCTCAGGGATCCGAAGATTGTAAGAGCAGCCCTGCCAGTTGCAATTTGCGCACGAGCTGCTTCCCTTTAAATCGGCGAAAATAAGGGGTTTGCGTGTTAAAGGGTCTTTCCCGTTGTTCCGCGTGTTCGTTCTTAAACTCTAAAGCCCTCGAGGCGTCGCCGCCCCGACTGGACTGTTCTAAAAATGGAAGAGAAATTTCGTACACTCCTACGAAGACCGAAACGTTCAAAACGCAAGAAGTTATCTGGCACTTAGCATTCACGAGTGGATATTGAACACAAAGTGAAATGAAGCAGTTAGTTTTGTGATCTGCGACGTTCCTTTCTTTGTAACAAGTTGCTGCTTTCAACGCTTCAAAATAGCTCTAAAAGTGTCGAAAATGAAAATACTTCACTTAATTAGATATTTTGCTAAAATAACAATAGAGAAATACAGAATAGTCGGGTAATATGGAATACTAAACGATATCAGACTTATTATTTTAAATATAATTCTTAGAAATTTGGTAAATCAATTCTTGAGTTATAGAAATTTTAGTAAGTTTGGCTGTTTTTTTAACAGAAATCGGTAACGCCTTTATTAATAACAATTTTTATTAATTTTGTTAAATTCTTCAGTCTTTTCTACCCCTATTTCATATATAATTCATTAAGATTTGATTGATCAATTCGAGAGTTACAGAAAATTCTATAAATTTGGCACAGCGATACATGCATACATACATACATACACACATACCGACATTTTTTTTAATGCAATATTTCGACGTTTTAGAACACTCTGAACATATTGACATTAAAAACTCAAAAAACAATCTTTTTTTTGGTTTCTTCTACCCCTATTTCATATATAATTCATTAACATTTGGTTGATTAGAGCCAACTTTATACGCGATCAAAAATTCATATACGAATTTACGAAAACAAAGCTTCCTCTATGAGGAAGCAAAAAGAGAAAAAAAGGAGAGAGAGAGAGAAAAAGATTGACTTGAAATGGTACACATCGATATTTTCTGACATCTCTCCTTCATATATAAGCATATAAGTTAATATTCTGTCTCATTCAAGCATTATAAAGTGTGATTAAAATTGATGAGTGGAGTGTCAAAGATGCGATCGCCCTCTTAGTCCAGTCAATGTAGGAAAACACTTGGAAATTTCTCCTCAAAGAATAAACTTTTTTGGAAAGTGTTCTTTTGGGTTTTAGAAAACATGTCCCAAAAGTTTACCAACGTAAACCCTGTGCTAAATGTTTTATTTAACAAAAAAGACCGAAAAATCGGTTTTTTGAGTATAAATAAAAAAACATTAATTTAATGAAAAAATAAACTACGCCAATCGAAAGAGGAGAAAATTTTACTAAAGAAACATATCTAAAGTTTTCTTAATATTAATATGTGTAAGAATAATAATTTTTTAATTAACGCTTCAAAGTGCGTCGATGCCGTCCCGTGTGAAGCTGCCTGCAGAGTACGCGGGCGCGCGCGCACTTTTTAAAAAGAGTTGTAACTTTTGATTGGATCGATAGAATCAAATTTTACAAAAAGCATTCGAAAGTAGACGTAATTTACTCATTTTGAAGTGGTTTAGAAAAATTAAGAAAGCATTTTGAGTATATTTAAATCGAATTTGAAGAGAGGCGATGTGAAATTTATGACTTATTTTACTAATATCATTGCTATTTATTTAAATTTGCAGATTTTCACTTTTAAATTAAAACAAATTATATTCTTAAAATATGTGCTGATAACATGCAATAAATGAAAAAAATTACAAAAATTTATTTTTTAAAAGTTGGGACCTCAAAATTGATAGTTTTCTTGAAATTTCGTTATTTCAAAATTGATCAACAAGTTTGACTGCAGATATTATTGCTTAGGAAATAGAAATTGAAATTTAATAATAGGGTTTTTTAAAGCTGAAAATATGTACTTTAAGATGATACATGTTTTATTTGAAAAACAAAATATTAAGCAAGTGTATTTTTCAAAAAAGTATATAAAAATAAATGTCGAACTAGAAAATATAAAAATTTCTCTATTTTCAAAGTCGAAAAAGTAATAAAAAAAAAATTTTTTTGAGAAAATAACTTATGGGATGTTGTAGCTTGGGTCTTAAACTTTAAGACTGTATATCGGACATATTTTTTTGAACTTTTATTTTAGTGGCTACACGCAATTTAGTAAAAAAAAGTCGTATTTACTGTCGTTTGTACTGTTGTTCGGGGTAATCTTAGAAACTATTGGACCGATTTTGAAAGTATTGTATATGAAGTAGGGGTAGAATTTCCCGGGGAGTACTATAGGGTGTATAGTTTTTCGTTACCGATCATCTGGAAACCGGTTTTTCTAATTTCTTCAATTTTTTGGGAAATAATTGACGGAATCTCAAAGAATTATGTATGAAACAAGGGTAGAATTTTCCGGGGAGTGATATAAAGTGTATAATTTTTTGTTACCGATCTTTTTTGGAACCGGTATCCGAAATTTTTCCAACTTTTCGGGAAATAATTGACCGAATCTTAAGGAATTGTATATGAAACAGAGGTAAAATTTCCCGGGGAGTGCTATAAACTGTATAGGATTTCTCGGCTCGCGCGCGGAGAACCGCAGCGTGCGAATAAAGGCCTATCTACATAAGACGCAGAACGCGAGTTGCAAGCACACACACAGTCTACATGTCAACCTAACCTCTTTGTTAGATTGACATTATGTAGATAGGCCTTAAGCGGGTGCTCGCTGCAAACAAATGTTGTCTCCATCCTTTTTCTAAAATTCTTTTGTTTTAAAAATTGTTCACATATATTTTTGAGGTTTAACAAAAGGAAATCAGTTTGCAAAGCGCCTCCACCACAGAACAGTCTCCGTAATTGTTGGAAGTGCTTTTTACCCGCCCTTTTGAGTCGCCATTTTATAATGTTGAAAATTTTACTTCAGATTCGTATTCAGCAACCTTGAAAACACATTACCTATAAATTTCATGTGATTATACAATTAACATTTTTTTAATTATAATCACTTTTCCACATTTTTCTTAAAAAAAAAAATCGTTTTTTTTGTTTTTTTTTTCAAAAATAGGTAAGAGCACATGAAATAAATAGGTAAACTTTATTTAAGGGTAGAAAAACACTTTCCAAAAGGTTTCAAGTGAATTCATTCTTCGAGAACAAATTTCCAAATAACGCATGTTTTTCGCCTACGTTGCCTGGACTAGGTATCTCTCTTGATCTCACATATGATCTTAAAATGTCTGAAGCATCCGAACGCCGGAGCACGTTAAAAATGAAAAATCGCTCTTTCCTCCGACTTTCGCTTTGTAGTCGCCCCTGCGGCGTCGCTGTCTCAACATCGAACTTCAGACGAGGCAAGAAGCTTTTGCGTATATCAAGTTCCGCTTGCCTTCCATTGGAATAAAATTAAATTAAAAATTCAGGACAGAATCTACGGACACGCCGCGGCAAAAGTGAAATCGTCGTTATATAGTTGGCTTGCCAGTTAATTATTCCGCCAACTTTTCCAGCAGTTGCAATAATCTGTCGAAAGGAGAAGTCTGGAAAATTATATTGGATAAAATTTTCATTTAAGATGCTAATTAACTTGCGCGTAAAAGGATTGAGAAATAAGTATATCGCTGTTTGGTGCTTTATGTGAGTTATAAGCCGCGCGAAGAACGGCGACGTTTCCGAGAGATCACCTGCGCGCGTCAGCGCCGTCAGCTCGAACAGCGAGACTGATAAAAAAGTAGCTTACCGCTTTGTCTTGCTGTTGTCTCGAAGCGAACTGATAGACGTGGAGGAACCGCGTCGTTCGTCGAAAGCAATCGTCGCGGCGCGTGAGCGGAATACACTCGCGCGCGAGCACGTAACGCAACTACGTGTCCCCGCCGCGCCGGCCGTGACGACAAGTCGTTTCTCTCCTCGTCAAATTGGCAGCCCGGCAATATACGTATACGTAAGGAGCTATTATCAGAGGCGCGTCTCGCGCGGCATCGTTATTCTCTTGGATGTCGTCGCGCTGAAGCGGATAACGAAATCCAGACGAACGTTCGTACGGCGACATATTATATAGGATATAGTCTTGATGCGCGAATTAATGCGAATTCTATGTGCGACAAGTCTGAATTTACGAGAAATTAAGAGAAAGATAGAGATAAGCGGGAAAGAGGAAAAAGAAAGAAGGAAAAAGTGCTAATTATATAATAATCTTACAATATAAAGGTTTATAAATAAAAAAGTTTTAAAGCTTTGAAGTCTTAAATTCTGATCACAAAATTATTTAATTTTTGCAATTATTGAATTTAAGTATAAATAACCAGAAATCATTCTTTTCTTCGCCAGTAATGATTAACAAAGTGACAATTTATTTCGACCAAACTGGCAATTTATTATAATAATGCTCACATAAATGACGTTTTGACCATTGTTTTTGGTCTTTATCAAATATAACCTACAATTATATTAATTTTTCTTCTTATTTTTTTGTTCTTTTATTGTTGTCTTTGTACGGGTTAATACTTTGTTTCTTTTGAATTTCTAATTGTAGAAACGTTGTGTATAATGTGAGCATTATTATAATAAAATGCCAGTTTGGTCGAAATAAATTGTTATTTTGTTAAGCATAAATGTTTGATCAATCAAGAGATCGAAAGAACAGTTCAAGAAACAAAGTCTTTTAACGTATTTTTTAACACTTCAAATTGATATAGTTTACAAATATCGCGGTTAACTGCAATTGCATGCTATGCAGCGCGGTTTATCATGCAGAAATCCAAGAAAGGTGCTCAGTGTCAGGTAGTTTGATGCTCTCATGCATCTTCGATGAATCTTATAAGATGCCTCGGGACTTTGCCTGTCTCTCTCTCTGTCTCGCACCCGTAATAAAATTTGGATCGATCTCTTTATGACAGTTGGAACGACGCTGTCGTCTTTAAATTATAAATCGGAATTTTGAATACAGCTGGTTGCATAATCCATATGCGATTGAAATATTTATGACTTCGTGGAGAATGAGCTGAAAATTTATACAGTTATGCCATTATTGAAGATGTAAATAATACTCTCTACCAAACTGACAAATATAAGATACTAGCTTCAAATAGGATAGTATAACTATTCGTTTACGAGTTACATAAATAATACAATTTATATAGCTCATTTTCGTTGGGTATATATTTTTATGCAGCATTAGTTGCGTTAATAATTTCAATCTTTTTCAAATATGATTTTAATATTTTATCTTTTATTATTTCAGATAATTATTTTATATTTAATTTTATTTATTATTATATTTATAACAAAAATATACATATTATTGCGCAATATTATTCAGTATACTTGCAAATGCTGTACTAATTTAAAAAATGAGTGACATCACAATTGCACGTCTGCATCAATGTCCTCAATGCACAAAGCGTCGACAGTGTTAGGATGTTAGGTGGTCGGTCCTGTTCGAGAGGTTGACACATTATGGTATCGCGACCTTATCTCAATGAAGACGATAATATTGTACAAACTGGTAGACCGCCATGTCGAGTCTCATCGACTTGGTCGATCGACGAGCACCGAAATGTAACAATTCCTCGTCATATATGTGTTCCAGAATTTGGGAGAAATCCCCTAAGGTTCCCTTAAGCGTATAACTTAACGATATTGGACGATGTTATCACTTGACCAAAAATCGGCTTCGTGATAAAGACACATTTATTTTATAGCTAATCATATAAGAATTTAAGAAAGATGCTCCTTTATTGATAATAATAATCATAAAAATAACTTTTAATTTAATAAATATGCAATTATTTGCATTAAAAAATTATCCAAAAAAATATTAAATACAATCTGTTACTTATTTTATGTACATTTCATGTACATTTCATGTACATTTCATGCCTGTTGCTATCACAACTATAATATTCTTATTGTTAATTAATTACATAAACATCACACAGACGAGCAATAAGATTTATTATACAAATAGAAAATTCTTAAGATTGTGTTGAAAACCAGTTTTTCATACAAATCTCGTGACCTTCGGAAAAATCCAATAGATTTTGACAAAAATTAAAAAAAATAAAATTGAAAATAAAAAGTCCCTGTTTCAATCTTATTGTTATCATTGCAATAAAAATCTTACGAACTCTTGAAATCGTGATCAACAAAACAATGCAGAAATGCCCTGTTTCATTTTGGAGAACTATCCGTCCTCTTATTCCTTTTGTCTTAAGAGTCTTGTATTGTTCGATCTGTTGCGACTCGAGACATCGGACAGACGCAGGTGTTCCATATAGATAGCGAGCATTGGCACAAGGCCAATAAAGGCACCTACATTTCTTCCCCCTCCTGCATTCTCTCTCATATTTCCTAACGCCTATTTCCTATCCTGCCGCGTAGGACTTTAGCTTCGTATCCGAATATCGATTCCGTAGCTATCGCGACTTTTCATTGAGATCCATACGTCACTTAAGAGAATTTTCTTTGTTAATTCTTTCTTTCTTCTCCTTTCTAACCGATGGTGAAGAAATGCAAAAAATCGTGTTGAGAAATGTTACAAAAATGTATTTGTACAAATAAATATACAATTTCTTATTATTAAATTTTTAAAGTAATTAATTAGGAACATATTTTAAAGGAATTAATATATTATATATATTAAGGAACGTTAACTTTTTCAAAAGATTAAAAAATAATAGAATTGGATATAAATCTCGATATAGAGATCACATATGTATATTAACCATTTTTTATTTATATCTCCACACAACATTTAATGACGTATTTTTTATTCTGTCTTGTTAAAAAATGAAGTAATGGCAACATATGGGAGTAACTGCTTGAGTCAATCCCTTGTAACTTGTAACGCGACAGCCGCTTCAACGCGATTTGTTCTTCAAAATGCTCGATTTCTCGCATATCGTCGACGTCATAAAAACTATTCCATCTTTTTTTGTCGCTGTTCTTTACAGTTGCAAGCATGTTCAGCAGCAGCGTTAAACACGGCGAACTGTCCTGCCAGCCGGAGTGGAAGTAAAACGCGACAGATTTTAACGAGCTCCAATTTTTCTGCGATTTTGCTCTTAACGGCGGTACAAAGTGTTGAAGCAACTTAACGACGAGGATCCACTCGATAGCGGTATAGAAGCGGCGGTGACCATTTGCAAAAGGGTAACCGAGAATGGAAAGGCATGATATGTGGTCAGACTCTATACGATGACTCTCTGAATTATCACAATTATACGGACGCGTGAGTTCTCTATTCTCAAATTTTTTAATTTTCTGTCCTTGTAGAATTCTGAGAATACGAAATGTTTCGAGATTTTTCCACATTTTCGGACAACTGCTTTCTTGCGCGAAAAAAATAATTTGCAGTTTCAAAAATAAATTTTTTATATTTAATAAATAATAAGAGATAAAATAAAAATTCAAATTTTTTAAAAACAGCATACACATTAAAAATATATGTACAAAAATTGTTTAATTTTTACTCTTATTTCAATTTATATATTTTTTATTTATTTTCCAAAATGTGTTTCATATTAATTTTTGTATTTATTTAAATAGACGTTGTAAAGGCGCGCTCTTTCTAATTTTAGAAGTTTCAAGATCTATCGCGCAACATATAAGCAATATAGCAACGACCATATTCATAGATATCGCAGAAGCACCCGGTACATACCCGGCGTAAGACGGTGACATTGAATTATTGTTAACCTGGTAAATGCAGTCCGGCAGCTGTCGTCGCGCCTCGTCGCTGAATGCAACAAGGCGTTCCGGTAAAATATGCAAATGCATAATTGAAAAACGGCGCGCGGGCGGCGTCGAGAAACCACGGCTTTTTCGGCGTTTCTTCGAATTGCTGTAAGATAGGATTAAACTGGCGCCCGTCGGAGGTATAACTTAGCGCCACGCTGAATAAAGATCGTATCATCGGTACTCTCTCTTTCTCAGGAGAGTAATTCGTCAGTTCCACTTACGATATACACGAGATTCCGAGATCTATCTTCACTCCGGGGGAGCGCAAAAGTCACCTTCGCCGATCCAGTTTCATTCTCTTTTGCGACGTCACGAAACATTTTCTATTTCCAAGTGATATATAAAATAAGCAATGTGTTTTAGAGAGTTCTTTTGATGTAAATTAATTATCTTACTTTAAGTTGAATACAAAAATGAGTTATTTAAAAAATTAGGTTTCAATAATAAAGAAAAATATATCAAAAAAATTAGAAATAAATTATTATTAAATTAAAAATTTCTGTTTTATCTCTTAAAGTTATCGCAAATATCAGTTTGATGAAAATCAAACGTAAAATTAAAAAATTAATTTAATTGTTCAATGGAATAAATTATCCGACAATTTAAATTAAACACTTTAAATATGCAATTCGATGCATTTTGTAGATATATAACCACGATTAATTGAAAGAGCGTAATTGGCTGCACAAAATCTAAGAGCACACGATATCGATATCAAATTAGGTCAAATTATCGAACAATCACGGTCGAATAATCACGGAAAAATTGTACAAAACGAACAAAAATAATAATCGCATAGACGATGAGTAGCGAAGTCTCAATTAAAGACAATCGATATACCAATTCCTCGATAGAAGATATTCGATTGCATTTGGCTAACAAAACGACCAAGTGATTCGAATAATGATTTGAGCGAGATATTCCGAGTCGTAAAGTTTTGCACACGAGCTTTGAATCGCGTAAATCCTGCTCAACGATAGATAGAGAGCGCGGGAATGGGAATGCGAGGGAGGTAGAAGGGTAGAAAGTGAAAGATGAGGGAAAGTAAGACGAATGCCAGCCCAGGCGAGAGAGAGAGAGAGAGAGAGAGAGAGAGAGAGAGAGAGAGAGAGAGAGAGAGAGAGAGAGAGAGAGAGAGAGAGAGAGAGAGAGAGAGAGAGAGAGAGAAACGAGCGATTTCGAGTCGCCGGCGCAAAGACGGCACACCGTAGTCCTCCGCTATATTAGCAAAGTTTTATGACGTATGTAGTCGCGACGTGCGGTCACCAAGGGAAAATGCAAGTTTCCATCCTTCCCGCTCTTATGGTGCAGTCCGCCGTCGCTACGAGCCCCATGGGTCTACGGACATGGTGGACGGGGGAGGATAAGGGACGAGATGACGTTGGGGACGAACCGACTGCCAGGGAAACTTATGCGAATCTGAAAATGTTGAGATACATCTTGCGCGGGCAAGTTCGTAATGATTGGATATCTTCATTAGCCATTTAATAAATCCATTTAATAAGGCTCATTAAATCCTTAATTATATATTATTAAAAAGCAGCTCCCTAAATCTCATAAAGTAGTTTCACTATTAAATTGTTCATCTTTGTTCATACATAGCGGGGAATTGTCTAAAAATATCGTGAAATTGGAAAAGGGGGAGGAAGAAGATAGTCGTCCATTAATAAATAACGATCACATCTTGGGTATACTCGATTCTCTAAACGCGCCTTTTTCTTCGCGATCGTTGCTTAGCGCGATCGTTGCTTCTCCGATCTCGCTTGGTGAACCTCAATCTATTTATCTATATATCTATCGCACAGTCGCCCAGCCGACCATTTCGTTCGAATCGAAACACGCTATCTCTCCCGCTGGCAATGGCAGAAACGAATTCCCGTAATCCCGTCAGACGTTCTCCGCCGTCGAGCCGTTATTTAAAGCCGTCCAACGGCCATTCGATGAGCGAAGTTATCAGGTACAAAATAACTTTAGTTATATCCCGACTCCAAGATACAAATACAATTTTCTTTTTCCTTTGAATGCAATGTCTGATTGTTTAAATTAAACGCATGCTATTTTAATCAATTATATATCAAGTCAACTACGGTAAAAATACCACTTCGTTAGGTATATAAAGACAAAATGTGTATTTACAGATCATTAGATCGGAATAATATGTTTTGTTTTATCCCAAATCCGGTAAAAATACCGCTTTATTACGTAAAGATAAATGTGTGTTTATAGATTATTAGTTCGGGATAACGTTTTGTTCTGTACCAAATCCAAATTAATGTCCATAATTTGCAACATATTCTCTTTCTCTCTCTCTCTGCTTTTCTGATATTTAGAATTTGCCGTAGCCCTGTCTCAAACTTATAAGACGACGTTGAGAAATTCTTAGCGCGACTTTCACAAATCGGAATGGATGTGTAATTTTCCGTCAACGTTGTTTCGCGTCAATCGATCGTGACATTTCCCTTCGACACCTGTATGTCGCTAAATGCACGCTGTTTTTTGCTCGCGGCACGCATTTTACACAGTCATATAGGTTCCCGGGGCGATTTCCAATCTGTGATCAAGCGCCGGTCCATTTGCAACTTGATGGAGGTATTCTGGATTCGAATTGGCATGTTGTTCCGTTGGCCGATCTATCCTTTTTTCCGTGCGAATTTTTTGACGTCGAGAATTCGTTATTATAAAAATATCTCCCGCGCCGTTCGATACTCGCGAAATATGTTCACCGAAAAGGAAACTTCATTATTGCTTTTCGATGTAAGCATATTCAGTATGTGGGTTAAATATAATCATTTTAGTTTACCTTAATTGATTCATCCATGTTATACATATATTTTTTCTAAACATTAAACTTTATACAGGATGGCTATTTTAAATATGGAAAATATTTATCAGGTAACTATAATATAATGGACTATTAAATTTTATTAACAAAGAAGACAGTAATGAGATATATTAATTAACTTCCGTAGTCATTATTATTAAAAATTCACGAGTTTTTGTACTCCACATACATTTTATACTCCAGTAAAACTTCTTAATTTTTTCAAGAGATTATATTATCTAATCAATTATAACGTGTCATCGACTTCAATCTTGTGTTTTACAATTTACAAATATATTTCATCAACTTATTTTAAAATTATGTTTGGTCGTAATGCCATATCGAGTATATTTAAGTCGCGATACGACGTTATACATATAAGTCGATCATAAATCATAGAGTTTTAATCGCCTCGTGTGCATTTTAAGCAAGCGCGTTATACGTTCCGGACACGCGTAAGACTGCATTCTCGCGTGCAATAACCCGGGGGGGGGGGGTCGATCGGCGATCTGCGCGCTCAGCCGCCCAGAGATCTATCGCGTAGCGCGAAGGGTAAAATTCGGCAAGGAACGAGCGGATTAATCGCGATAATTCCGCCCGAACGACGCTGAGATTCGGCAGGAAATTAAAACTTTTCGCGAGGACTCGTTATCGCCCGAGTTATCGCCCTTTCGCACTGACTTCCTGTCGAGTGCACGCACGCGCGTGTATCGAATCGCTGTCGTTCACGCGATCAGCTTTTCTTGCCGCTGGCAAGACTCTCAAAAAGGTTTTATGAACTCTGCAAGCACACTCCTATATACGTAATCCAAACGCGGTAAAGATTTAAAAGTTGACCTGGCGTCCACTGTAATGCCTCACAAATTACACGGAAAAAGCAGTAAAACGTAAATCCGAAAGGAAAAGATTACATCATATCGGCAAGACATGTTACAAAGTTGAACTGGATCTTATTCTTGCCATTCTGTATTTTGATATGTCCATTATACATATCATATGTTAGAGATTCAGAATATATATTCTATTATGTATATTAAGTAAATAACAATTGCAGGAAGAAGAGTTGAAAAGATACTTAAACAATTTTTAATATACATATAAAATTCAACATTTTTTTAAGAATACAGCGATTAGTGTGCCGCGTTAAGTTCAAAACGTTCTAGCGCACTTTAAAAAAAAAAGTAATGGCTGAAAGCTCTATTTAGCTCGGGTCTTTGGAAAAGATAATAAAGTGGAATAATAAAGTTCTCGAACTCATCTCAAGTGTGCCACGTATCTTTGTCTCGCGGTTTCTCAAAAATTTTTGTAGCTTTATCCAGCTCCCGCGTCAAAGCTTTCAATTTTCTCCCGTGCGGCGCAAGAAAAAAGTCCATTCGAAATTCGCTTACCTTGACGCGCAGCAGGTGCTGCAGACTTTGAGCCTGGCTGCTATTTAAGGGTGGATTGTCGGTCCCGAGTCGTGCCACTGCAATCACGTTTTCTCGGGTCGCGTTGTACAAGAAGAGCGTGCATACTGTCTGTAAATGGAAGACGAGAGGGAGGAGTTGACCTGGGGTAGGTATAGATAGGAGGTGTAACGTTGGCGCGTCATCCGTCGCTGCAAACGTGGCGGCTTTATTAAATTCCGCGCGGCCCGATTTAGTTTTTAATCGACGCGCAGTTTGACGAGCCATTACATTTCTCATTGACATTTCTCATTATCGGGATTTCTGCGCGCCGATCGGAGATGCTGCGCATTAATTGCATTCTGGGAATTTCACGGAACGCGCGCGCTCCCTTCGCCCGTCTCCTTCGCCGCGCCGCGCGCCGCCAAAACGTAGTAACGCGGGATGTAATAAACCCCCCGCGCGAGGGAATAATCGACTGATTTTAAATTCTTTTCTGGGTCATCGAATTCGCGATGACCATCAAAATTGTGCCAAGACAATCTCTTTCGATTTCGGAATTTATATAGGCAAAATTTCGATCGAGCCGTATAACGGCGTTGACCAAGGAGCGACAATTTCGAAGTGTCATCCGGCCGAGGTATATTAGGCCCGGTCTACAATGGATGTCGGAAATCGGAGTCGTAAGAAATTGACCAATCACCAGTTCATTATTCTTCGACCGCAAGGAGAGGACTCCGACTTACGACGACATCCATTGTAGACCGGGCCTTAACGATCAATAGGAACAACGTGACAGCAACGCCTCACCTGATTATTGACTTCCTCCCTCATGAAATTGTCGAGAGACGACACCGCGTCCAGCACGGTCACATTGTTGTGCTGCTTCAATAAGGTCTCGTCCTTCTCGCTGTACCCCAGGAACATGAAAACCCCGTGCGGTATACTATATGTGTCTGCGCAAATAACCCAATCCTGGTATTATATGGCGAGAAGAGAAATCGTTTTCTGTCGGACTACTAGAAAATCGTCATATTTGAAGTTCATCGAGTTCGAAAGAAATAAAAAGAAAAGAAGAAACTTATTGAGCATATTTAACATAAACTGTGTAAGAAATAGGATTTTATATATATTAATGAATTTATTTTTAATTTTAATTAAATTATAATTTATTTCTAAATTTTGAGTTTTCTCTGTATCCTGTAAGATAAGATACTATTATAAAAAATAAATTATAATTCTTTTGTTAAGATTTTAATTGACTCAATCGGCTATATCACCGTCATGATAGATCGACCATTGATTTTGGTCAGATTAATTATCAAGGCATTTCAATGGGTCTTGGTCCTTTTAAATTAATGTATTATAATTTTAAAGCTTATATATAAGCATCGTATTTAAATAATTTAATTTATGGCCAATCGAGTCGATTAAAAAGTTTTAATTGTTAATTATTTGTTGGCGTAATAAATATACTTATTCGGTATAATTCTTCCATTTATTTTACAATAAAACAAAATTAAGTTGTTGCTCGTTCACGAAGAGTTCAGTAATAATGTTGTTTAAACGATCGACTTTTAATTTAATCGCATCAATTATGAGAGAGATGATTATACTCACCGGGTGAAGGCCGCATGCATATAAAGCCGCCGCTGTAGCAAAGGCAAGGACCTCGGTGCGCTTGGTAGGCCGGCGCTTCGTGGTTATAGAAAGCGAAATCCGTCTTACAGGGTGACGAATCGACGCAGATGGTGTTGCAAACGAGTTGCTCGCCCTCACCACAGTGGCAGAGCTCCGAGCATTCGGGCTCGTCCTCGCGATAAAGCTACGCAAACAGAGCACGTTGAAATCGATACGTTCACCCATCATCGTGCATCTTAAAAATATATCGTTTGCCACAAATGTAAAAAATCTTTATTACTTATTTTTGAATGTTACTTATACATGCAATATATAATAAATCATTTTTTATATATGCAGTTTTACGTTATATTAATTTTAAGCTGACATGATGGTTTTTGATTTAATATCTCCGTGTCACTATATATTAATTTGCGTTACCGCTAAAATCAGATTGCTTTCATTTCGCGGCACATTTTACTTTCTACTGTAACCTTTTCATAAAGTTTCTATATAAATCTATGATATTTTATTTTTTTACTTTTATATTAGAACACATTGGCGCAGTTAAAACTTGAAACATTTTACGATACTAAAATTTATCATCTGAATACCCACATTCTAAATTATAACAGTTTATATACATACGGTTCATATTTTCTTAAAAGCAACATTTTTATTTCATATTTTGTCGACAAACTTATCAAAATGAAATTCAACAAAAATATCAGGATAAGAATAAATATTGCCACGCGCGCGTTTGTCTTTTAATATAATTAATTAAAGCTTTTCAGCTTGCTTTTAGAGTTGAGGAAATGTCTCATTAATGAGAGAGTTAAAAAAATACATCGCGACGTTAAAAAGAAAGCCGCGGGCGACTTTTTCGTTTCTTTACGATAAAATTTGCTGTGTGCATTAAATATCAGATTTCCGCTGACATTCTTTCCGGTATGACGTCCATAACACAAAACCCTCTTTCTCTTTTTTTTGCCTCGCGAGCATCGGTTCTCAAGGGTGGTGGCAGCGGTGAGCGCTTTGCGTCGCGACGGGCGGCGATCGCGAGAGACTTGGGAGATTGCGAGCGACTCACCCTTTTGCCCTTGCCTTCTCTTATGTATTGCTGACTGTGTCTCGGCCTTTGAACCACGCAGAAGCCTACAAAGAGAGTGACGTGAGAAGCTGTCTTTTTCGCTAGTTTATTTCTCCAGTCCTTTATCAACCTCTTTTCTCCCAACGTATCTCACCCGGAGGCGATCTATCTAATTTGCTTCTTGATGCGGCAGGCGAAAGAGATTAAAAATTTTACTTTTTCTCAAACTACCGGTACGCGGAGGTTTATTTATGAAAAAGAGACGTTGTCTGGCTTGAATTGAAAAGTATAGATGTTTAAGATGCGTAGACACATAATGATTGGAAACAAGAATCTTGAAATTTAGAACGCTATATAGAAATATAACAGAGTATAAACGTAAAGTTTAAAATTTCGCAATGAATCCAATTTCCAACATAAATTATTGTATGTATTATAATTAAATATAATGACCAATCAAATTCCAGATGAAATTGCTGCTACAGTAAAATCTACGGAAAATAAGTTTTTATTACGTATACAAAATATGTTTCAAGGTATAATTTGTAAACATTTATTTTAAACATATGTGAACGTTTTTATTTTTTAGCGCTAGCTGTATTCCATACCCCTTAAAATTTAACGAAATTGAAAAAAGCAATTAGTAACTAAAATTTCCCATAACAGAACGCCCCGATAAAGCACGAGAGAAATCGAGCCAATTATTGCGTATAGGGAACTAATTATCATTAAATCCGTTCAGACTCCACTCACGTGGTGTCGGCGTGGTGGTCGTGGTGGTGCTCTGAGTGGTGCTTATGGTAGTGGTCGTGATTTCCCAAGTTTCCGTGGGTTCGGTGGTCGGCCACTTCGTCACTTCCGGTATTTGATTATCTTCCACTTGTTCGACCACCGCGGTGGTCGCCGTCGTGCTCGCCGGCGACCTCGTCGTCGACGCGACTGCCGATGCCGTCGTCGTTGTCGTTGTCTTCGCCGTCGTCGGCGTCGTACGCGAATGATGGTGCTTCTTGCGCGCGTGATAGTCCTTCTGCGACTCCACTGTAATCACCGATAACATTCTCGATGCAAAAAACTAAAATTGATAGAAGATTATATCGAAAGGTAGTAGGAATAATGCATCAGGAAATCTCTGTCAACATTTATTATTTCGCGCGACTATATTCTTGCAGAACTTCTTGCGGAAATACTTTGGCCGAAAATTTATTTATACAATTCCATGTTTTTTTTTTTTTTATGATTATCCGTGCTGGGATGATGTGCTTTCACTTTTTGGTCGTATAACTCAGAACGTTTCACGGCACAATAATAAGCACGAAAAACCGCCGACTCGAATCGGCATCGTCACCTCGGAGTAACTTCGGGGGCTTAATACTTTCTTCCCTCGCTCGCACCGCGCGCGCCAGGAAACGGACGTGTGGCCGCAAATAACAACCGCTAAGCAATATAAAGTGCCGAACGGAGAGCCTGTAAAATTGCAGTTGAATGTACACGTGTGTAGTCATCCGACGTGGAAGTATGAAAGTATCGGGAAAGTCGCCCCGGCTCCCCGTATCGCCGCGGCGCCGCGCGCCGCCGGTGGCACACAGCTGCTGCGAAATATTTCAGCTACCGAGGGGCTCCGTGGTGATTACACTTTCAAGGGGGCACCGCGCGCGCCTCTTCTCTCGCGGGACGCGTATAGCAATAATAGGGAACCGTAAGATGCGCGTAATAATATTTTACGAGCTGCGGCGGCAAACCTGCAACTTTCATTCTCGCGAAATAGATTATATTTATCAGCATTTATAAATGCTTAACAAAACGGCAATAACCCGCGGTTTTATATCTTTTTTTAAAAGAGCAAATTGCGGTTAAATCTTGCAAGTAATATCTAAAACAATATCGTAAGAATTTAATTATAAATACTTTAATGTGAAATTATAAACGAAAATAAGATTGTTATTTTTTCCATTTATCATTAAAGATGTATTCTAAACAATTAATTATACAATTCTCATTGTATTTAAAACAAATTTGATGCGCAATCTATATGCAGTTAGTGACGCAGTTAGTGATGCCACGCGCAAAATTGCAATTACACTGGTCGAACAAACGACACAGGTTGCCTCTTATCGATCTCTCTCGACCCCGTCGAGTTGTGAAGCACGACGAATGCAATGGACTTGCATTCAGTCAGTAGATAAGTCATTTAGATACGAAGAAATTGCATTTTCTACTGCCTTTTAGAAGCGCATCATGCCGAGCGCAACGGCAAAGCTTCATGCTTTGTCTGTTCCATGCTAATTATGCGCTGTATTGTTTATATACGTATACGGTGACCCAGAATAGAAATTATTATGGATAATTTTCTAACAACTTTTCAGTCGAATTTTGCAATTTTTCAGTTTATCGTCATTGCATATTTTTATATATATAATAAATTAGAAATTTAATTTAATTATAAAAGTTAAAACAATATTAGTTAAAAGATAAATTTTTATTAATTAGTTTTTACGTTTATGTTCTCTTTCAATTTTCAATATTAGACAATTTACATGAAATTTTAAATTGAATTTATAAATAATAAGAAAAAATTGAACTCAAGCTTAGCAAAAAATAGCTTTAATATCAAAATAATAAATGCATATTTTATAACTTTATATTTTATGTTGTGTACGACAAATGACACTTACAGGAAATCAAACACAAATATATTTATATGCAATAATTAAATGCAAAATATATTCATTGCGAAATGCCGTTTAATGAAAAACAAAATAACCTTCACGTCGTTTTTCATGCTGATGGAATCGTGTGAGATAAACGTTTGCGAAGACCGGTCAAACATTGGAGCAGTATATCATCAGTCTATATTAATTAAAATTCCAATACCGGTGTGCGTGCAGCTTGCGATTATTTTTATTTAATCCGGATATTCTGATTCGATATCGATTCCGAGATTATCGCGTTTTCAAATAACTCCCCTAAAGTATACCTGCTATTTACAAAGTAGGTCAATTGTTTTAAAGAATAACAGTTATTTCTCTTGTAGATGTTATTTATTCTATCCTAGAAAAATACCCAATGATCGGTTTGCTTCTTACTGTTTTAATTTTATTGTATTTTCAATATATATAAGATTAATTAAATTTTACAACATTAAATTTTCTCTGTCTGTATCTAGTATCTAAAAAAAAAAAGTGAATTACCAAGCTTGACTTCCCTAATTTAAATTGTTGCGACTGTTGTGTGAATTCTCAACGCGAGTAATGAATATCCCAAAATTTTCCGCTTACCTACGCAAGGGTTCACCCAGAGAAGTCGCTGCCAACCCAGACAGCCGTAGAGCTGGTTGATCTCGGTGCCCTTACAAGCGCAATTCGTATGAAGTTCCGTACCCAGGATGCCCAGCATGGCTTTTCTGCACTCGGAGGTTGGCCCGGCACATTTCTTCGTCACGCTGTCGACCGCGCAACTCTGCTCGTAATACTCCAGCCTAAGTCTGGAAAAATAGAAACATTATTATCTCAAATTATCTCAAAATTGCTGGCATGTCGATGCTAGCTGATACGTAATATGCTACGATTACTTGGAATCGATCCGAAGATATTGCTCAGTCATTGATATACATAATTAATTATAATTAGGAAATTTAATTATATATACATATTGTATATTCAACCCATATTGAAAGGAAGTTAATTTATACTAAATGCCAAAAAGTAGATTTATTTCTTCTAACAGTAAATATACCGGAGAAACTGGTGTTCATACATTAATTAAACATGGACGTTTTACTAGAACGTCAATAATCAGCTGTAAGTAAATAAATAACACTTTGACAAATTATTGAACGTAAAATTGAATTAATTGACAAATTGACTGATTTTCGAGGCAAATAATTACCTTAATGAAAAAGATGTCCAAAAGTGTCTTTGGCATCAGTAATTGTAAGTGATGTTCTAACAATCATTGAATATAATATTTCGATAGTAGCTAATGGTTGGGTGTTCTCATTGGTCTCACAGAGACTGTTGATGTGACAATTGATATGGTTCATATAAATATGTACCTACTCATAGTACAACATGAGCTTTGTTTCTACAAAGACGCAATTCAACTATATACATATAATTTTATAGTATATAATTACAACAATTTGCATGATAATTTAGAGTCAGAATGTACACAATCTTACACAAAAAATTATCTTTTTGTGAATTTTTTTATTTAGATATGTGTAAATATTGTAAGCCTTTCACTGACTGGCTGTTTGATAATATATACCTATATGTTAAATTTTTAAAAATATTTTTTTAAAAATTAGAAAAACGTGTTCTATATAGAACAATATTTAATATTTTAATATAATAAATATATAGAAGCGTTAATTTTAAATTCGAATTAATCATATTTCTTACAGTTAAATTTAGAAACATGCAAACTGTATTTATATTTCGAGTTTTGTCAATCACGCTTTCTCAATAAGATCATTACGTACTATTAAACTACGTTTGTGTATTTGCCGTATTAGAAATCAAATGTATACTTTTATTTGGATTTAAAATAAAGTTAACGATAGAATCGTTAAATCAGACAAATAGGTGTCTAAATTCAAAAATTACTAAAGTTCATTAGCGAAGTTTCTAACGAAGTTTCACGTTGAATAAATAATAAACACAGATAAAAGTATACAGAATGGACATGGCGTAAAAACTGTTACAGCATGTAACAAAAATTTTATTTTTTCTTGGTACATAAAATAAGCTTTGTACCAATCGCTCAATTATAGAGAATAATTATATTAATTGTGTTAAAAGCTAATCATATACAAATAAATTAAGAAACTATATCCAAAGAAAATTATAAGTAAAAAATAACTTGATAAAAATATAATGTAACAATTTGTAGCAATAGTTACAGTAAATTAGTATAAAACATAAAAGACTAAAAAAAGATTATTGACAATTTAATCAATGATTAATTGACTATGATTCTTAGCGCATTGCGTATGGTTAATTCTGCTAATAGCGAGTTTGGCGATTCATTTATACCAACAACTGTCACGATAAAAATGAATGTTGACGTATTTCAAGCAATTATTACAGAAAGCAATTAAATAAATGCTATAGAGATACTTCGTAGCGCGGGAATCCATCCCGATTCACAAAGCGTGCATCTATATGGCACGCAGCGATTGCTCGTTTCCGTATCGCCCGTAGATACCCTCTAAATGGCAAAATTAAAAATGGATTCATTCGCCCTCGGCAATAAATCAATTAAAACGCTGAATCGAACCGTGCATACGTACGTACGCGTGCGTGCGTGCACGCATGTTCTAATTTAATCGATCAGCGACGCACGTGCACACGTTCCATCGCTCATCACGATTGCACGCTTATTCTTTTCGCCCAGTTTAATTCTTCGTTATCCACGCTGTTTTTTCAAACGTATTTATTAACGTGAAATGTATTTTACGCTCTCACGTAATATTTTAATTTTTTTTTATGTTTAACGTTTTGTCGTTAAACAAGGGCCGATATAACTACATACCAATTTGTGATATGTATATATCGAATAATGTCCGAAAATCATGTATACTAAAATACGTATATAAAAAATTTCAAGTTCGCAAACAATTCCGATGGAAAAAATTGTGTGTGATTGGTGCTTTTCATGCGTTAAAAAATCAAAATTTGAAATAAAAATTCATTAAGGTAATTCATAAATATTTATAAAATAAATAAGGGTCAAAATTTTTACTTATTCTAACTAATACTCCACAAAAAATATATTTATTTTGATACATTATATATTTCAATATAGGAAAGACCGGGGCAAAATCGGCCTTATTTTTTCGGTGCCAATTTTTAACAACAAATTAAATAATTTTAGTGAAATATAGTACCATTGTAACGAGTAAACCCTTAGCTACAAAATTTATATAGGCATTTTTGATCTACGTCGCTTCGTTCAACCGGTATAGAGTATAAAAACGACAAAGGTGCAAAAATCGAAAAGTCAAAATTCCCGGGGCGGAGAGTCGTGTCTTCATTCTCGGACTGGATTTTAAATAAAGATACATAATTTTGATCATAAAAAATAATAGAATACATTTTATTCATTGTTCTTTAGAAAAATGGAAAACGGAAAATAATTTCAAGAAAAATTTTCTTTTTCGCTGACAGTTGAAGCATGTAAAAACAGAATCTAACGAGCGCACGCACTCGTTGTGTGCCTTACGCTTGCACGAAATGCAGTTTTTCTCATCGGCTCTGTTTTCTATTATCTCCGAGCATACGCAGCACATATTATTTAGCGTTTTTGACTTTGTTTTGGCTTGGTCACGACTTCGCCCTGAACACAAGTTTTAGGTTTGGTCGCTTATAAAATAATAGAAATCAATGAAAATAAAAAAACTGCACTGGATTCGTGTTCAACATGCATTACTCTTTAGAATCACTTATTATACTTTGAGATTCGAAGAGACAATAATACTTAAGATATATTACAAACTTTCGACGCGGAAGAAATTTTACTTTTGACCTGCGAAAACACACGTTTGCTTCGATAAGAATCACAACATGGCACGTAACCTCACTATAAACTCCGTTGGTCACGTGGGCATCATAAGCCACGTTTATAGTATTAATGGCGAGTTCACACAACATACAGATTTCGAGATAATTAATTGCGCAAAAACGATTCCGGCCGACTTTGCCCCGGTCTCCCCTACTCTATAAGATTATATATACATACAGAGTGTTTTATGTAATATTTTAAATAAATTAAACATTATATAACATATATGCATTAAAAATACTTGGTTGATAAAATTCTTAACTGATTTCTCTTTCTCAATTTACTCAATTCTAAACTACGTTTTTTTAAATCATGTAATCCAGTAATAGCAGATTAATTGGAGTACATCGATACTCCATGACATAAAACGGTATATGTCCAACAAACTGTGAATTATCAGAATTCAATAAATAAGATATATATGATAACGTTCAAATAATTTAATACAATTTCTGTTAGTAAGAATTAATTTATTAATAATAACACAACGGTGTACTGCATGTAATAAAATAATAAAATCTGTAATTCGGTGATAATAATGTTCTCGAACTAAAGAAGGAAATAAATATCCTTCGATTAATAATAAAAATATTTTTGCAAATAGAAATAAATTCAATTAATTATAAATAAGACTAATCAACAATTATGCAGCCCTTTAAGATTTAAGCCCTTTAACATTAAATTGAGATATTTTTTAGATTGAGACATTACATATTTTATTACTCTATCGAATATCCCAAAATCTCTTATCTCAATTAATAAATTGTTATAATAAATTATTTAACCAATTTTTAAACACGTTGCACCTATCTTTTGACTAATTTAATTCGCCAACATATCAATTCTTTTTTGTATTAATGTTAATTACACGCAATTGTAACTTTATCTTTATTCTTCGTTAATTAATATTCATATATATCATTTTTCATAAGATCTAATAAATAGAATTTTTGTGCAATTTTACCCACAACACGATGACGTTTAACTCAATCAAATTGCTAAATCGCAATGCGTCTTCTGTGGAGGAGTTACCGTTCTAGAAAAATAAATTGTTTCGCATGGTTACAATGTCTTTTCATCTTTGTCCTCGCAATTTTTTGTTTCTTCGCGGCGAGCGAAAACCGCGCGGTGCCATAAAACGGGAACAAAATTGACACGTAAATAATAATGACCAATTATAGAACGACGCAATCTTATCTCGCTGAGTAAACCAAAGAGGCACCCGATTAAACACCGCAAACGCGTCGTCCCTTATTTTTTTTCGCAGTCCCGCCGGAACTTTTTCAATTTTAAAGTTAAATCGCGATTTTCAACAAGATTTATACGCGCGCTAATGCAATATTTCCTTAGTCGAGAGAACGTCCGTCCAGACTGCAGGACCAGTGCGACTATGAGGGATGAAACGATACGTTCTGCACCTTCCGGATTTTACGACAATGTACATGAGTGTCGCTTTAAATGAATCTGCTTAAGCGCTGAGAAAACTATTTTATTTCTCATAGAGATTTTTATATCGCTTGATATATCCAATGGATTCTTTGTTAAAACAAAATTGGCAGCGGATTTTATTAAAATTTGTTGAAAACCTTTAATTCATTGTCGGGTATAATTATGATAGATCTATGACATATTGAAGCAATCGTTCTTTTATGTTGTTACGTGCGAGCAAAATTCAACCAATCTTAAAATAGCCAAGAATGTAATTGATATCGATTAATTATCCGATTTCTGATGAGGAGACGGTTCTCAGGCCGCGGTCACAGGGCATAGAATTACACCTAAGACCTTCCTCCTCCTCTAAGATACAAGACAAAGAAGTAGTGATGAGAAACTCGCGCGAGGGGTTCTTGCCACTTGAATATAAATAAGAGCGAAAAATTATCGTACAGTCAGTTGTTGGGAGTCAGTAGTTTGTTGTCAATCAGTTAATCATTTTCTTGCGCTCATAATTTATTAACCGACAATCTTTACTTGAGCTAATTAAATTCTGACTTCAGCAAAACTCAAGACAGATCTTAATTATAATTTAAACCAGATCTTAAGTAACTGTTATAACAAAAATTCTTCCTCAAATAAAGGTAATTTTAATTTTAATTCTTGAAACCAATTTTTCAATAATTTCTTTAATTCCTTAACTCTTAACTGTCGCTGCCAAATAGCGTGGCAACAGAAATTTCCTGATTCTTGTCGCTGCCAAACAGTGTGGCAACAGGGAGTCCTCCTCTCCTTAACTGTTGCTGCGAAAGAGTGGCAATAGAATTTCCTTTAACCTATATTCATGCCCAGAAAAGGGGGCAAAAGGACTCAAGTTAAAAAGATTAAATTTCAGATTAAACAAACCATTCAATTTAATCAAGATCCTTTTCCATTATTTCTCAAATTAAAGAAATTAGAAACTGAAAATCAAGATAGTAAAAATCGCACTTTTCTCCATATAAATTAATCCCTTTAGATTATAAAATTTCCAAATTTTAATTTAATAAACAAATTTAACCCTTGTTATAAAACATATAAAATTCGTTATCTCTTCGCGCGCCGCGCGCGCGCGCGCGGACTGGATTAATCGCAAAACCTGGTCTAAATCCCGGGTAAATTACTTAAATGTTTTGACCTAAAAACGGACGAATTAATTTATCTTGACAGAACGTGACAATGCGTCTAATATCAATATTAGAAATCTTTGTTTCCAGAATATTATGCGTATTTGGGCAAACGCGCTACTCGTTTGCCAAAGATTTTCTTTTCACGCGCATTCGTTTTACATTTTCAACACTTGCGATTCGTCTGTGTACGGATGCAGAAACAAGCAAATTTTCAAAAACGTGAATATGACGCACTACACCTCACCTGCAGCTCCTGTTTTCTTTGCAATTCTCGGCCAGACTGTGACACGTTGGCATTTCGGCGCCGTCTATGCGCTGCGCGCAAGTTGGATGCATTTTCTCTTGCGCCACTATGCACTCGTCCTTTTTGCTGTCCGTTTTTCTGCAACATGAGAAACATAGACGAGTATGCAATAATATTCAGAAAATTATTTAAAGCGCACTATAATTTATTTAAAAAAAAATCTAAACAAAATTGCGACTCTAATATTATCCGAATTAAAAAACAATTAAATCTTAAAAAAATATTTCAACACTTTTGTTACTATTTATAGCTTTCAGCTTTAGTTAAAAGATCTAAATTAATTCGTGTTTTGTTTCTTAATTATTGTAATTTAAATAGTAATTAGTACTTTGTCACGAAATAATAATATCGATGCATTAATTATGACAAAATAGGGCTGGATGCGCATTGTTCGTTCGAGCGTTAATCAAATGCGTGTTTTATTTTAGTCAAATTTTTTTATTCAGTCGTTCGGATTGTTCTTATTTCGAGATGAATAAAAAGACGATTTTATAAAAAAACTGCCACGAGGACTCGTGGAATAAAAATAAAACGCGAAGCAAGAGCGGAAAGTTTCCGGATTGTTTCGCGACCAAAAGCCACTTTAAAGTTAAAGAAGCCTCATTAAAAAATACGAGCCTTTCGCGCGAGAGAAATATCAGGGTTGCTTCGAGGATTTCGTCGTAGTTGTTGTAAGATGTTGGCTCGCTTCTTATCGCTTGATATTTGCTTTATATATATAACTTGAAAAAATTTACGTATGCAATTTTGATTAATCTCTCAAGTAATTGTCAAGAATATAAAACATTTTTGCAGAAGAATTTGCGGTTATCATAAGATTGGATTTAATCAATAAATACTTTGCGCTATAATAAATAAGGATTATTTAATACCTCAAAAGACAATTTAATAATCACGAGAATTCCGTCACTCCCTTACTTGCTCGACTCGGGATTATACTAAAGCCTTTGATTACTCTTGTTACACAAAGTTGTAAATGCCAATGTAAATTAACTTTGTTTCACCGCATATTTTATAATTTCGTATTAATTATATTCTAAAATATATTCGGTTTCTCAATCTTCAACTTTATTACAACCGTGTTAAAAAAATTTATTTGTATAATAACAAATAAAATATTTAAGTTTTATTTAAAAGTAAAAAGGATATGGAGAAGTTACACTTGATTTGCTAACGTTTCTATCCTTTGATTGTAACCACAGACACACGGAAAGTTTTTTTTCTTTTCTATAAAGAATATCAAAGATATATCTGCAATAATAAGATACCGATCACAGGAGAAATTGTAATTTATAGCTACCTCTCAATTTAGTTTGAAATTTTCATAATTCACCGAGAACAATCTATTGCAATCATGCGCTTCCTCTATTCTTTATTCATCCCTGCAACTCTGTATTGTGCCTATTATTACCTGCTTCATCCAAGTTCAGCGTTGGATGCATGATGCGGGGATGCATCGAGAATATGATTTGGCATTTCTCTCAGTTAAACGCGTTTGCGTTTTCTTTTTTCCCCTGGCATATCGGCTCGGCCCGGCCGCCGCGCGTAGCCGGATGCAATATGTAACGCGCACTACTCGGCATATGCATAGCGGCCGGCGCGCATTGTTTCGCGTAGCGCGATCCAAAGCTCCGGTTTCAATTCGCCGGATTTCGAAAAAATTTTCGCCAGCGCGTACGTGCGCGCGCGCGTAATTAGAACGCGAGTTAACAACGCGCGTCCTTCGATTAATTCCAAATTAATTTACGACGGCGCCGACAGTTGATTCGTCATTGCGGCGCTCGCAGCTGCGCCACTCCCGGTACAATAATCCGTTATTAATTCACGTTACGTCGCGCATTGTGCCGCACGACACAGTCGCTCGCGCGGCTAGCCACCCTGCGTTAATATTTTAACGCGACTTTCTCACGACAATAGACGGCCAATTTAACATTCAGCACCGAACATTCAGAACATAACCGAAAAGAGCAATCGCTCCGGTATAGTTATGTTGACAGAAAATCTTACTGCTGAAAAAAAACGCTGTTAGCGAGAGACGCACGAAACACGCGATATTGCGGCAATATGTGGCAACCATGAAAAAGAAAAAATATATTAGGTGTACAAATAAGACTCCGCCGTTTTACAATAGATGGCCCCACCAGGAGGTTATGGTTGAAATTGTTAGATGTAAAGTGTTATATCGTAAGGTTGGACATCTGGCAACACCATAAACTTGACATAGTATCAGACTGTATCGGCATCACATAATTCTTTTCGTGCGAAAATGTCGAATTTTGAGCCAAATAAGCGTCATTTGCGGGAACTTTTGATTTATTTCTTTAATTTGAAGAAATCTGCAGCTGAGGCGCATCGATTGCTTGTAGAAGCATAGAAGTTGTCGTGAGTGGTTTCAAAAGTTTAAAAACGGTGATTTTGTCGTCGAGGACAAAGAACGTAGCGGAAGGCCGAAAGTGTACGAAGACACGGAATTGGAAGCATTATTGGAGGAAGATTCGTGCCAAACGCAAAAAAAACTTGCACTTACATTAGGAGTGACTCAACAAGCAATTTCACATCGTTTAAAATCGTTAGAAATGATTTTTTTGATAAAAAACGGCGGAAACTTATTTGTACTTCTTTTAAAAAGATTAAATAAATCCGTTAAATAATAAAGAAAGGAAAGAAATTGAAGATGTATCAAACTATGTAATAAATCTCTAAATATCAAAAATATAATAACAATAGAGTTAATAATAGAGTTAACCCTTTGGCTACGCGTGATTATAACGGCTTGCCGCTAACTTGTTTTTAGGAACAAAACGCCACTATAATAGCTTCTCTCTGAATGGTTCTCTTTCGACATAAAGTCATTATAATGTCTATTTCCCAAGCCTTTATACCTTGTTGCTATTGAGCAAGAATATATCTTCAATTAATCTGTGTATTTGTTTCACCGTAAGAACGTTCGCGTTTTTTAATCGAATTCTTTCTGGCTGAGCTGTGCGTACAGCGGTACCAGGTTCGCATCTAGCTCGGCCGTAACTAAAGAGTTAAAAGAAGGCTTGCCGCCTATATTGACCTGCAGAGGCAGAAGGCAATTTCCACGGAATGCTTGTGATTGGCGGTCTTGTAGAAGTGCTGCAGCGCTTCCATGCACTCGTTCCTCGCGCACGTCGTCGCGTCGCAGTGGCTCAGAACGGGCTCCAGCAGATTCTTGCATTCCGGATCGTTTCTGCGCAAACGAAAACATCCCATATGCAGTTTGTCCCGTCTACAATGATCAGTCGCGGTACAACGAGAAGTTGCGAACTCACTTGCAGGACGTGTAAGCGTGATGGCACGTGCTGGACAGGATCAGTTTCACCGGCTGTTGGATCTTGTCGATGTCTGACGTGGACGGTGGTTCCACGCCCATCTCTGCGAAACAAGCAACGTGTTAGACGGGACGGAAGGTGCCGATCCCATCGTTTATAATTAAGGACAAGCTGGGGTTTAGCCGTAATCTCTTTGCGTATAAAAGTTTCATATGATTCGTATGTTTAATCCGTTGGGTGAAGAACAAAGGGATAAACCATATTTTCCGATTTTAAGGTAGAAAGACGTTTGTGAAAATAGCTGATATAAAATCAAGCTACATCACGCTTCCTTCAGTGTTTCTCCATGACGGCAAATTGAAAAGCGGAAGGTCCACGTGACGAGTTAGAAATAAACTTGACACTCAATGGAAGAGCGGAAGATATCGCGCGGGATCTAATTTATCTCGACTCGTGATGAGACGAATTTAATTTTTAATGTCTTACTCTAAATTTATATTGATCCCGGTGTATATGCGTATAAAAATAACAACGTAAAATGTTCATTATAACCGGCGAAACTTTTCCAATTAGCGCCGTGTAATGCAATTGTATATCAGGCGCGCCTGCATTTGATAAATTGTGAAAAGCATCATTTATCATGGATATATATTTAACTATATTTTACGCGCAACGTTGAAGGTTCTTCCAGCACAAATTGAAACGCGAGCATCCGCGCGTTATCGATCGTGGGCATCGAGCGACGTGTGCAACCGCTTTTTCCTCGAAAGAGATCAACATCGGCGCGGTTAAACAGGGCGGCCCTCGAGTTTCCATCTGTCCTTATCTGTTATATTTGTAATGCACTGTTTACACCAGTCACTGGGGAGACCCACTTTTCTTGCACCGGTGTACACAAATGATAAATCATCGACGTCGCGCTCGAGGACATCGATGGAGAGCGATGCTTATCGTTTCCTTTATTTCCAACTTCATAAGAATTATGAATCCCAAATCAGGACGCGAACGGGCAATTTATCTTCATCATTTAAACGCAACGTTATTAAATCCCAAATTGTAGATTTAATTTATTTAAATTCACATATATTATATCGAATCTCATTTTATAGAGGATAAAAGTCCCCTATTATGAAACAGGATCCTAATATGAGATATGTTAAGCTAAAAGGCCCTATATAAACCCCATCTGTTGATCCCATCATGAAAAAACCCCGCCATCTCATATTAAGATATCTCCTATCTCATAATAGTGGATTTTCCTCTATATTTATATCAATTTTAAATAAATATGCGTTTAATTTCTAATATGAAAATAGATCGCGATGTGAGAAACAATGAGCCATATCATGGAAATCCCCGTTGGAAATTTCTGGCTTCGTAACAGACTCGAATTCGACAAGCCACCGTCCGAGAGATGTATCTATCCCGATGACGAATGATTGCCATCATTAACCAACATCCTCTCTTCGATTGATGGAGCCCGGCGACAGGGTTAACGATCGCGCGGGGGTGCCCGTGAATATCGGGAAGGGAGAACGAAACTACCTTTTCGTCGTGAAGGGTAAAAAAAGGGTCTAGGATTCCCCATGAGAAGAAGATTCTCCGCCCCGCCAGATGACTGGCCATAAGTCAACCACCGTGAAGAGCGTGGGCTTCGACGCACTTTATTAAGACAAACGAGCGGCTCCTAACTCCCCCCGCACATCCCTTTGGAGGCCTTGAATCGTTCGTGGATTATCTGTATATGTGTCTTTGTTTAAATGTGAAAGAAGAGATTGCCGATAGCCGTTTAAAGTTTTAACAGAAGCTTATGGATGAAAGAAGGCTATATAATCAAGGTAGAAAATTTTTATTTAGTTTCGACGAAAAATGTACAATATAAACAATATAAACATATATATCAAGTATGCGTATAATATTACATGAGAAAATTCTTTTAGAGAAACTGTTGTTTTATCTATATGCTTCTCTCAAATTATCGTGCAAAGATATAAAATACACTGATTTTAAAACCAACATCATTATATGTTAATGGATTCTCTCAAAATAAGTTTGGTATATTAAGTTATTGGCGATAAATTTAAACTAAAATTAATTTTTTTTATTTCTAAATATTTAATTAACAAAAATAAAAAAAGGAAAGAAAGAGAAAAAGAGGGAGGGGGAGGGAGAAAGATTAATGTGAATCATACAGCTATCGGCAGAATTGAAACGACTGTAAAAATTGTCGGAAAACGTAAATCAAAACGCACTTTAAGCATTTCCGATAGAATATCAATATCGCGAATTTCGGATCCAATCGGTGCGTAACGGGTAGAAGAACAAGAACAATTTCAAGCGGCAGTAATTGGAACTCATGTCGCATCGGCTTTCCGAGATCGATGTCGGGAGCTCGCCTTCGCGTCGCGAGGATATATCGCGGTTCCTCGGTCAGGTGAAGACCTTTTCGGTGACACAGGTGCGCGGATGCAGAAACTCGCTTCGGCGAGTCGTTAGACTCTCGAATCAACGAGATCATTTGCTCATGGAAAATGGAAAACGGCTAAAACGCCACGAGTGAAACACGTGCTTATTCTACGTATAGCACTTTGGCTAACGGTGTCAAATACAGAGCTTGTCCATTTTATTTGTGAAAAAATTCTATTTAACGCACAAAATTATGTAAAATAACGAGACGTCAATACTTTGTGAGTCAATTTTTAATATTTTCTTGCTATTTGATACTTTGAAAGTGACACTTTCTCACGTTAGAATAATATAATAAATTGTGACTAATGCTGTATAATTTGCTAGTTGTATATGATTAATGAAAGAAATGTGAAACGATGATTGATCGATGTTGATTCGATTAATAAGCCCGTGCCAATCATTTTGAAGCGAAGAAATTTACACGAAGGATTCTTACCGCATCAACAAATCCATTTTACTTTCATAAAGGTTCATAAAGCGAGCCGCAAACTTCACCATCAGTCAGACACGTCATGTAGAAATGTAGGACGTACGGTGAAACGTGACAGGAGCTGTCAGGACACCCCCCCCCCGAAATCTCGGCAAAACTCAGGTTGCGGTTTGTATCCCAGCTCCATGTTCCCTGTGACTTCCATTAAATTTCATCTATTACTGTAACCGGAGAAATAACCGCGCGGAATCGCGAATACGTCTCGCGAGTTCGCGGTCGTGATTTTTGTCGTTCGCGCGTCGTCGCAAAGTTGACGGGGGAATGCAAATCGCCGGTTAACGAAATTGCAAGTTCAACGTCGACGGTCGTGACTGTCCGCGCCTCTGTCCGCGTTGCATATTCAGCGCGACGTTAAACTGGCGAAATATACGCCGACCTCTTACGCGATATACTAAACGATTGAATGCGGTTCTTAAAAAGGATTCAAGATTCACGAGGGTAACTCACTTCCTCGCGCGCTCGTCGTCGTCGGATTCACGACGCGGAATCCAAAACCGCTAATTCTTATTCGCGCGGCGGCTAATTCACTCGCGAGTTTTCAATGTTGAACCGCGGATGAAATCGGCTGAAATTTATTACGCCGTAACAAACTTCGCGAGTGAATTTCATCGAGCACGAAATCTGGCCTAGTGGATTATTCTTTTGCGTTTTTAACGAGTGATTCAGTCGTGATTCGGCTGGTTGGTAATTGCTCTCGTCATACGCGCTCGCTTCTCGGTTAAATATTAAATGTACGATGTAAAAAATTGAATAAGATAAATTACTACAGAGATAAGTCGTCTGTGAATGTAATTTTAACAGATGGAACGACAAGAATGAAACGAGTGTAATCTTGATATAACTACGGTTATTCTCAAAACGGTTTTTCGCGCGAGTAATTTTTATAGCCGCCATTAGGTATTTCACTTAGCCAGTGCGCCTATTTTATTACGGAAATTAAATTAAGCGATTGAATAAGATTTTATTACATTTCATAATATATACAATTTTCTAAATTTATTAATTTAATTAACCTAATCTCTCTCATTAGTTTCAGCTAAGTATAAATAGAGCCGCAGTTAAACAAAAAGGAGGAATATTTTGCATGAAAAGATCGAATTACTTTTTTCTATTCTACTATTTTAAATCCCATAATATAATAATATTATATAGCAAGTACATAACATAATATTTAGCAATTTTTAATGAAACAGCTAACTGAGCTATTCTGATGTGTAGAATAAAAAAAAATTATGTATAATACACAATCCATATCAAACGTGACAATTGATGAGCGAGCCAACAACGTGCTAATTAATCATTAGCCCGGTACCGTAGAGCGGTCTCTCGATTTTATCCGCTATTTATATATATTTCAAACCGCAATGAATATCCGTAATTGATCGGCCAACCGAGTAATTAGCGCAGCTGTAATTGAGAGAAAATCGCGTTAAAGAAGCGCGCAAAGCGCTGAGCGGACAGCGTTTCCCGATCGCAATTGCATTTCCCATATTTGACGTTAATTGGCCGCGTGGGCAATTAGTTACAGCAATAATTGCGGAGAAACAAGATCCACGCCGGTGCCAAAAACGCCGCGGCTAATCGCGGTGTTATTCATGATTAGCCATGGCAGGAAGTCAAACAAAAAGATCTTTCAGCGCTCTGATATTATTTCAACCGATAAGAGTTATAATTTATATATTTTACCCTGCGTTTATATATTGCAGCCTATAAATAGCGTAATGTGATTCATTATTAATTGAAACAACTCATCTATGTAATTCTCATATTGTAACATTTGTAATATTTGACTTCGAGAAAATACTCTTAATAGATTAGTTTCAATTTGAATACTGTTTTTTTTTAAAGAAATTTTATTAACGTTTTTGTTTCGAAACATTAGTGTTTCCATATTTATTAAATTTTTTTTTTTTTTTTTTTAATAAACTAGACATCACAGACGCGCGCTTCGCGCGCGCTATTTAGCTTTAGTATTACACACAACTGTCAAAATATGCTATGACAGCCGCTCACGAAGTTAGCGCAGCAACAGAATCAATCAGCATCGCGGAAAAGAGCTAACAAAGCAATTCGAGACTTTCGAGAAGATGCGAGTATCGATTTAACATGCCTTTTTTCAGAAAGGATTGTATAGAGAGAAAAAATATTATTACATAGCAAAAGTATTATTATTTCATTAAATATTTATTTCGTGCAAATAAAGATTGAATTTTTGCAAAGCAACAATTCTCAAATTATTTGGTATATCCGATAGTGTATCCTTGCAAAAAAGTGGAACAGGAAATATTTCAATTAATTAAAACACAAAAGATTAATTAATCGTTAGTGTCTTCTCACTGTTATTTTGTAATTAATTTTCTTCCGGCCCTTTGAGCGCATCCGCGAGATTAAATATCGAAACATTAGCAATGGATTATATCGCGTTGTTAATTAATCAATAAAAAACTATAGTTAGTGTGTAATCGATGAACAAAAAAAGTTCACAACATGCGATTGTTGGATGCAACTTTAATTACTGCTCGTTTTTTACAGTATTAATTGCCATGGCAGAATTTTGATCAATCAATCTAAATACTCGCGCGTCTATGTTTTTGGTATTTTATCTCTTTTTTACTTTATTTTTTTCACGTTCGTCATTCCTTTGAACATGGCGATGTACATACATATAAATAAACACGACATAGCAAAAAAATCGTTATTGTAGGATTAAATAAATACTCTATTATATATAATTACAACGTATAAACTAATGTGTCAATGTGTTCATCAAAAATATTACTACTTTAAAGTGTGTCAAAGATTGAAGTTTTTAAAAACTTTTTTTTTACATTTTTTAATAATTTATCAAAAAGCAAACAAATAATAGAAAATAAATTTTTAGTTATTTTAAAGCATAGCTTTAAAGAATTGTCATTTTTTTATTGGCATTGCCAATAAAATCTCTCCATTCTATTAAAACATTCTTTTAAAATTTAAAACAAAATAAATAAAAAGTAAATTAAATTTTTGATAATGGGTAAATTTTATCTTTTATAAAAAAATAACACAAATAGTAGAAATATGCTTTCAAATATTCCAGTAGAAAACTGCGCGCTAAGTCGGTCTTGAAACACAGTTTCAAACTAAAGCTGAAAATAGTACACGTAATCAAATTAATAATCAATTCAATAATCGCAATGCTAAATAAGCATTGTTTTTTAAAAACAAGGTGTAAAGAATTTATTGCGAAAAATATCACCCCAGCCAGAATTTTAAAACCTGAGCCAAAAATACCTAGTCCCTTTTCAGCTTGAGTGTTTCAAGACCGATGCGACATTACTCGGCGCGCAGTTTGTTGAACTGAAAAAGATGTATACGCAAAAATATTATTAGGCACAAAAATCCAGCCTAAAACCGTGAAAGCATATTTCTGCTATTTGTGTTAAATTTTTTGATGTTAAAAATTCGCAAATAAAAGAAGAATAGATTAAGTCAAGATATTCTGCCGTTCTCTGACAGTTATTTTATATAAATTCACAATGTCACAGACTTGTCACTTGTCTCACAAACTGTTTCAAAATTTTATTTCGCTCGATATACATTAAATGCGAAGAAATAGTTATTGTACAAATCCTCTTCTAAAAAGGGCATTTTATCCTATCTAAAAAAAGGCACTAGTCTTCTCTTCTAAAAAGGGCATGTCATCGATACTCGAATCTATCGAAATATTGTTGTCGCTTTTCCACGATGCCGACTGGGTTGCACTTACTTCATAAGCGGCTGTCATGGCATATTTTGACAGTTATGTGATTAATAGTGTAAAGTTAATAGTAACAAGAGAATATTAAAAATAAATAGCGCGCGCGTAGCGCGCGTCTGTAATGTCTGGTCATTAAAAAACAAAAAAAAATGCGTAAAGAACGAAATTGGCCTCTTGGAAGACTCTGTTCCTCTTAATGAACGACGAGCGAGATACCGAGTGAGCGCACCTGCACTCGTCCGGCCGCCGTTTCCCTCGAATCCGCGCCGCGGGGAAACGGCGATCGATGTAAAACCGTCGTGTTGTAATATCGAATACGACGAAAACTTGGGCGAATCTTGGGCACGTTGGCGGATTAAAGTTCCAAATCCGGCGGCTCGAGAAATAATATGCAGACGCGCGAGAGAGATACGAGTAGAAGGCAGGAAATGAGAGCAACCGGGGAGAGAGAGTTGAAATTAAATTAAACTTTCGCCGCGATAAATCTTACTCGTTGAAGTGATTATCTTCGCGAGATATTACGCGGGAGATGCGATCGATCGTTCGCTCTTTCATCTCGTTGACGGAAAATCGTGATCGTCAAATCCGATGATTAATTCCTATTATTTGCCCGCTCAATCATTTATCTTGACTAATTGCAAATTATTAATTGTTTGATATCATATTTTCACTCTTATATACAATAAATAATTCTCTTCAAAATATCTTATATTCATAAGTTTTGTAAAAATATAGTCACATCTCATATTTACATAATTATCTCTTTTTAATTATGCCAGAGTCTAATTAAAAACATCGCTATTTATATTTTCATATTAATTATTTACAAAATATTTTATATAATTCTAATTTTGATGATATGGACTATGTAAGTATATGGTTATATATAAACAAATAATAAAATAAATAAAATGTTTTCTATTAGAGAGGTAAAAATATGAAAAATCAGATTTCACGGGGTATCGTATTATATAATACCAAGTGAAGCAATTTATTTATTCGACGTATAATAAACTTGCATGCGGAAATATATTTGTTGCACGGAAATAACTAATGAATTTCATTTCACCGCGTTGCACACTGGGTAGGCTCACCGGAAAGCATTTTTATTGTAATTGTTTATTACTATTTGATATATTGAAACGGACGCGCTTTTTTTCCCCACTAAAATACAAAAAATTATTTCGGACACGCGAAGATTTACCAGGCGGCGATGTAATTAGTATTTTCAGCGAGATATTCCCCATGTATTTCCAGAAATCTATATTTTAGCGTGTTATACTACAAACTCTCTCTCCCAGTATCCTTTTCCTATCTGCAATATACATATAAACAGGATTCCCATCAAAAATGTTTATCGTATCACATTCATCTCTCGGATGAATAACAACTAATTTTTGGACATTTTCTCTTTTTCCCGAAGAGTATACAGCTTTTTCATATTTTAAATTGGCTCGTATTTGACAGTATATAAAAATATCAAAGAGAATTTCTGCTAAATAAACAAAATAGCTTATTTTTAAGACCTATTCTTTGTCCCGTATAAATCACATAAGTTTTCAAATGTTTTTAATTCGTAATAATCACATCTAGAACTAATGTTTTTATATAAAAGTAACCTATAATCATCATGCGTTTTTAGGTCAAAAAATGAACTATTTGCAATACAATGGGTAAAACGTTTTACTCCTGTTCGTCGAAACACATTGAGAATTATCGCAATGTATGATGAAAGTCATCGCATGCATAAAAACCAGTTTCATATACACCCTTTCCTTCGCGAAACTTGACTATCCAGCATCAACAAGGTGCCGTCGCGGGCAGTTTGCGGGAAAATATGAATTTGCACTGCGCATTAAAACAAATGGAATTTTCCATGATGCACATCCAGCGACGCCACGACACATTTTTGACATAATTTGCCGCATCCGGCAAAAAAAATCATCTTAGTGGAAAAATTTATGATTACATACCGGACAACTTACTACTTAGTACTTAATTGCATTGATTGCGTACAATTTGTGCTGGAATATTGAGACAATGGTAGCTGATAATTCCGCCATTCACACATCACGTCGCATGAGATTGCTCACGACAATCTCTCATGAAGAAAACGATTGAAATAAATAATAATTTGACTTTCCTAATCGTAATCATAATCGTATTATATAAATAATTTTGAAATCGTTTACATATTTTTACATTTACCAAATATAATTAAAAAACATAAATATATAACCAACGTATTTTTAGCATCGCTTTAGTATTGTATTATAAAAAAATTATTCGATTAATTTATTTATTTATTCGTAAACAAAATTGAATTAAATCAATAGAACACTTGTTCATTGTGCAAGAAACATCTATTTATAACGCACATTTATATAGAATCGTAATTTTCGATTAAAAATAAATAATGCGTTTACTTTAGAAATAAGAAATAAGATTATGGTGAGAGACTCACGTTCGAAATCATCCGTTTGGTTCCTCTTGTGATGTGTGCGATGATGATGGCCATCCGGAATGGGAATCTGCTTCATGTTGAGCAGATCGCGATGCTTGGCATCGATCAGCGGATTTTCCAGCTGCGACTCAATCACCTCGAAGCTGGTGGAATTATCCGGATGGGCGATGACCTTCACTGTAAATGACCGGGCGTAACAAGTTGTGCACAAAAAGTACAATCTTCAAGATAAATCCATCGTTATATAGAAGGAATTAAAAGAGACCTTTCTTCCGAGCTATCTTGCAAAGAAAAGACGAAAGAAAGCTCGCGATTGTGCGCCATTCTAGAAATTATTGAGGAATCGCTGCTCTTATATTCGAAATTTCAGCTGTAGTCGCGAGCTGCGAAATTGCATTCCGAGGTCGTTGGAAAATTGCGAGAGCGTTTTCTCTTTGGCTGATCCGCGAACATATTTGCGTGCGGAAATTTTACTGCGTTATGATGCTGCAGCTCGCGACGCGAAGAGTCTGAGAAAATAATACCTACAACGGAAAGCTTTTTTTTCTCGGCTACTGTAGTCACACATTGAAGTGAGCGGGAACGAGACAAAGGACTAATCATGACTTTTTGATCCTTGTCATAAGCGCACTTGTAAGACACATTGAATAAAATATATATTTCAATTATACATGTTAAATAAAGAAATAATCCAGTGTTGCATTTCTAGTTACAACTTATAATTGAACTAATTTCTTTAATTCGATTAAAAAAATGTATTAGGTTAATTATTGAAACTTTGGAAAAAATTTAATGTGGATTATACTTCAGATGTATAATCAAAAATTTTTTTTAACAATGATGTAATAAGTGATAAAAGTAATATAACTGAAATAGTATTTTCTTTGTTTAAAAAAAAAATATATATTATTGTACTTTAACATTCATGTTCACCAATATACGTAAAAAAAACATTAAATTTTACAAACATTTATTCTTCAATTTTTTAAAATTGATTAATTTATTACGTAAAATACTGCATGAAATAATTTTAAAAGTTCTTAATAAAATGAAGAAACAACTTTGAAATGTTAAAACCGTTTTACAAAGTTAAAAAGAAATAAGGAAAGAATATATAATGCTAAATATTATTAATAATTAACTGGAACTAATGCTTGCCGTTTTACTTAGATATTAAAAATTTATTAATTCGCTGTTATATAATCGACAAGTCGAAGTCGCATAAATTCTAAGTACTATATTCTCTCATAAATACTTATACCCGTAATTTACCTGTGCTATGTATACATATATGATTCCTAATATTTTTTAAATAATTAGCTTCTCCTGTCGCTAAATAAATAATTAAGCGGACTACGCTGGGATGCAGATGGGTATCACAACCATATTTTCACACATTTTTCATATTCGTGATTATAGATAAAAGTAAACAAAGCAATGGAAATTCCAAGTTTCATTAAAATTTAATCGTTGTTATAAATTATTATAAATTAATTTTAACAGTTTTATCTCAAATAGAATTAAACAACAGCTTCTCAATTTCAATGTAAAAATTTTCGAAACTGTGTCAGCATATTTTTTCCATTTCCAATTTCCCGAATATACCCTGCCAAAGTAAGATTCATAAAAGGTACACGAGCATGCCCATCGCAGTGCCCGACGTACTCACGCGAGCGAAAAACTTTTCAGACACCTAACGTGTCTCCCTGGAACACGTCCTTTGGCGGCTTCGCAAAATGAGGTCCCTTGTACGTGCCGGTGGGCCCGGTACGAACCTTGGTCGACGAACTCTTCGCGGAGATCGAAGAACCGATCGACGGGCGGCGCGGCTGGCCTGATTTCGAGGTCATCGAGGTCGTCGTCGGCGCGGTCGAAGATCGCGCGGTGCTCGTAGGTGGGCCTGGGCGCAAACTTCCTCGGGGCCGGCAGCCGGGGCAGTTCGGCATGGCCGGGCCCGTGGGCCCCCAACGGCTCGTCCAACACGGTAGGCGTGGGACGAGCAGTCGCCGGCGCGTACGAGCCCGCCGACGACGACGACAGTGTCGCGACGACGGACGGTGGTGCGGGTAGTGCGGGGTGCTGACGGTGATGGTGCTGGTGCTGTAGGTGGTGATGGTGCCGATGCTGGTGCGGGTGCGCGTCATGCTCGCTTTGGGGCTGCAGGTGCACTGTGCCGGAGGCGCGATCATGCTTGGACAACGACGACGAAGAAGAAGAAGAAGAAGAAGAAGAAGAAGAAGAAGACGAAGAAGAAAAAGAAGAGGAGGAAGAAGAAGAAGAGAAGGAGAAGGAAGAAGAAAAAGAAGATCCATCCGTCGACCGATCCGGATGATCAACGCCTGGACGACGCGAGGTCGCCGCGCGATCCTCGAACCGATTCATATCGGTCTCGTACCGGTCCGAATCGGTCCGAGGGTCGTACGCCTCGACTACGAGGACGGCTGGCCGGCCGGGCAGCTCCGGCGCTTCCTGGTGATGATGTCGATCGCCGTGACGGTGGTGGTGTTGATAGTAGCGATTGCCGGGCTCCCGTATGTCGTACGTGCTGTCGGGATCGTAGTACGGCGGGGTGCGCGCGGTCCCGGGGAACAGAAAATAGGGGTACATACTGGTCGGCGGCAACCAGATCTCCTGGTAGTTCTCCTGCTGCGGGTCGAACGGGTACAGGGCCGAATCCGTGCCCGACAGATCTACGGAGGTGGAGGAAGGCAGGACCTCTGTAACACAGAAGCAGAGCCGCGGACGAGAACAGGGTGAGTGAGGGTGCGCGTTCGCCATCTCGGTTTACGCAACGTGCGAGGTCTGCGTGCTGTTGTTGTGGGGTAAAGTGTCGTGATGGTGATAGTGATGATGGTGGTGGTGGTGGTAGTTGCGGTGCACGGGCGTTAACGGGGGATAAATCGCAGAGAGGAGACTTCGGCTCGATATCGCTGGCTGGGAGATAATATACCAGCTTCTGTCTGTCCAGATAAATAATCGCATGGATATCGAGTATTATCGATGTTCCGAGACGTTGAACACAAAGATGAATGAGCGTAATTGTAGACGCAACGTTCCATGTTATGAAATTAATTTAGAATGGTTATGAATTAATCAATGTACTCGTGGTTTCTTGACATTTTTATCAAAAGTAGAGTTTTTTTGCGGAAACGACAGAAAAAATATAAATTAAGTAGAAATGGATAATATGTTATGTATGAATTTAAACATATTTGAACTAATTGTTTAACAAACAAATATAAATTAATATTGCATATTGAAATCGAGTATTTAATTCCGATCATCGTCTAACGAAGAATTTAAAATTCTACTAACAATGAGATATTAATATCTCTCGAAAAAAGTCACGTTTCCATGTGTTAAAAATATATTATTGTATAAGATGTATTTATTACATTTTCTGGTCAGTGAATTCTCTTTTAAGAAAAAGAATTTTTAGATGTTAACTATTCTCGGCGATTCCAAGATTTTTATCATTAATAAATAGAGACCACAAAAATTTCTTTATTTAGAGAATATTACTAATTGCCATACGTAAATATCTCAAGATTTTTATTTGAAAAAAGAATTATAAATAAGATATGACAAAACTAAAACGTCTTTATTTTATCTATATTTGAGAATTGATGCACATAAATATGTCAATATATATGAGATAATAGTACTATATATATATCAAAATTTTATTATTATTTATTTTCAATGTCTATTTAAATCATTGATATATGATCGTTGGAAAAATTGCTTTCGACAAACGCAATTATAGTCAAAAATCAAGAAATAATTTAAGAGGAAATAATATTATTCGTGATTTAATTGAAACTAGGTCAAATTTATTATCACAGTCAATTATCACAAATTTATTTTATAAAAATGCATTTTTTATTTATACTCTCATACTATATTTTTAACAAATTAATTCGGCTAAAAAATTATTTTAAATTGCATAATTATAGTTAATCGTGAGTTACTTCAAGCGCGTTATTAACGAGCAGCAAATATCTTCCTGAATGTCCACACGACGATGTCGGGCGTTTTCTCGTTTGTCAGGAGTGATGGTGCGACGCGAAATAAAAAACCGGCAAGAAGACGAAGTTAAATGAACCGGCAGATAATCGAAATCGACAAGCGACCTGGCGTCTCTTTCCGGGGAGGATTTTCGGACTCCTTCGAGAATACTCGTGAGACTTGAAATTATCCCGAAGCGATGCGCCGCGCTCGCCGAGCGTGATTTCGTTCTCAAGAGATTTTGGGATTCCCGAGAGATTTGTCGCAAGAGACGCAAGAGACCGCGGGACGTTAACCAAGAGGGTTAACTCTTGGCTGGTTCTGCGTCAATCGTTCGTAAGCGAAATGGAAAGCCGAATAAATTACTGCGCGCCTATTTTTTTCTCGTTTTTAATTGCGCGCTTTTCTTTCAGCTGTCACGTCACATTCTTTATTCCGTTGTCAAATTCTTTAATTGCAAGTTCAATAAAGAAAAAAAGTATACATATATTATTTATTTCATTGAACATTTGATAATTAGTAAAAAAATCAAATGTACTGTCGGAATTAAATACTCGCGACTTATAATTTTTAATTTTAAGAAAAAATATATTTAGGTAGTAAGGCAACTTGAATACTTCCAAGTATACTTCCCTACTACGCTTACTGTTGGATTTACCTACCGGACACTTTTACTAGAATACAGAAAGTATATATTAATCAACAAATCGTTTTTTTTTTTTTTTTTCAATTAAATTTTATTGAACGTCGATCATCAACTTGTCCTATCTGTTTAAATATTTAATTTGCTGACGAAATCAACTCTGATAGCCATACGACATTTTCCGATAAATCGTTCGGCGAGACGTTGAGGAACGAAGGAGAGTATAGTGAGTCGAGTATAGAGAGTAGACAGAGTCGTAGTAGGCGTTACACACACTAACAGGCTACACACCTCAGAGAGAAAACAAGCCGTAAGTTATAGGCATGCGGGTGCCGATTCGTCGATTCCCCCAGTATATACGGATTCACGGGCATGCAGAAATACGACATGCGGTGCACAATTCCCGGTTGCCGCAACTCCACCCCGCAGAATCGGCTATCCGGAAGTGTGGAGCGGCTCATCGCCGCCACCTTGGACTCGCGCTTCATCCGTCAAGCGTGCGCGTTTCATATTTCACGGTGCAAGCAATCTCGGCCGATCTCGCGACGTCGATTCGTCGCGGTGGATTTACGACGACAAAGGAAAATTGCGAGAGTGTCGAACGCGAAGCGATCGAATCCTGTCAACGTTCTATCGCGCGGTTCCAACGCGGTACAAGAGGGGATTGATACGGCACACGAGTCGGCGCGGCGATCAGATCGACAAAATTGGAAAAGATTCTCAACCACGCGGAGAGTCTAAATGATAAACGAATGAATATATAATACACGCATTTAATCGAACCATAAATGTGCGCTCTAGTTCCGATTATTCACAGGTCGCGGAGGAAAGGAAATAATTATAAGATCCAAAGATATATCCCGTTATACGTTTGCGGCGCAGCCGTTAATATTTAAATAGCAAGGTGTCTAACTAAGAATATCGTACAACCGTGAATATAACGGCGCAGCCGATATATTCCCGCGAGATCGTTTCGTCTCGATAGCGATTCTCCATCTCGTCGATTTATCTCGTGGGCGTTTGTCGAATGGAGCGCGCGCGAGCGGTCGCGCGCGGCGCGTCGAAATATTCATGACGTATATATATGGTGTGTACGCGCGAGATCGCAGACGAATGAGGCGAGAGAGACACTCGGGGGATAGTCTCCGAGGGGCGGCGGCGGCGAGGATATTGGTCTCGAAACGCGAATCCTCCGAGGGAGGGGGGGGGGGCGGAGTGCGTCCTCATAGGGGGTGCCGAGGTGCGCTTTCACGTGCAGACATTTCTCTCTCGTGCGTTCCGGGATTTCGAGGGATCGATCCCTCGCGTTTCCTCGGGCCTCTCCCTCCATTCGGAACGGACGTCTCTTCCTCTCTCGTGGAACCGGACCGACGGTGGAGGAGGACCCTCCACGCCGAACCCCTTCAAGTATACCTCCGATCGAACGTTTCGAGACGTTCGATTCTGAGTATCATGCGCTCCGCTACTTCTCCGGCGTGCCTTCGTTTTATTAACTTCGGATGAGTAACGTGAGATGCGACAGACCTGACCCAGGATAGTTAAGAGCTTCGGTGACATTTAAAAAGAGAGATATGACGGAGATATTACAATTTTTAGCACTTTTATTTTGTAGATTTTCGTGCTTTCATACTCCGTGGCAAAAAAATATCGTAGCTCCTAAATATCGGCTATATGAGACACCTCACGTTGTTCAAGATATTGCAGTTTCGGAATGTTATTCACCCAGAAAGTGCGACGATAGGGGTCACGGAGATTTCTTTTTCTTTGTGTACGAGAGGGCAGTTTGATTTTTATATAACGAGCAAGATTGTTATAAAAATAATAAATACTTAAAGAGATTTTGCGCTGTTTTTAAACAACTGGCTGTTGTGTTGTGATGTAGATACTTGCAATTGTAATCTACTTGTTAATTTGTTCTGTTGAGGTTGGATCTTGAATCTTTTTATATATATTACAATAGAATTTATCGCAATTATATAATACTAGTTAAATTAATAACTTTCAGAAGAGTATAAGTAAAAAACTGAAATAATATTCAAGTCGCATTACAATTAAAATGTACCAAATAGTAACGACAATTGCTTCTCGTTCGATGTAACTAATAATAGTACGCTATTAAATAGCAATTAAGTGCTATCATGACTCGCCATCTATTATTCAGATAATCAATAACTAATAAACCGCGCGCGACAATAGTGAGAGAACTTTATGTCTGTCAACTTAGATATAGTCTTTCTAATCAATTTACAATTTGCAATAATAAAAATGTAATCGAACGATCAATATGTACGCGATTAAGCGTAATGATAGGACGTCTGAGATATTTCCCACATGTCGGAGATTCCATCATTTGTAACGGCAAGAAGTAATTTAATACGACTGCGCGGAGTAGTTCGAGCGCGTTTATATAAATTTCGTGCTCGAGGACGGCATTCCTCCTCCTTTCTCTCGCCCTTCTTTCTCCTTCATTGCTATTCATACACCTACCGTCTGGTTGTTCGATATCCTGGGGAAAAGAATAAGAACGGAGGATGGCGAAGGGTCGGCCCATTTAAAGTCGCGCTCTTCCAATCTCAATTCAAGATCCAGATCTACATACCGGACGAATCGTTTGGTATTACGCGTTTCGAACGTCTTATTTTTATGTTCAAACTTGCGTGAGACAGTATTGGCAGTAACGTCAAAAGTATCGGATTGATTTCAAAGGTATATTTAAAAATTTTTAAATGTGAAAAAGTCTTTAAAAATGTGTAGTTGTATTATATAAAAATATTGCTCAATGAATAATCGGATATAATTTTTAATTGTCTAAATATTTTTGCACATTTTAAAGTAATTAATTAGTAATTAATTAAAAAAATGGTAAAATCTTTGACAGCAAGTAATTAAACTTCATACAAGAGGTAAATAATGTCCAACTTCAGTTTAGAATTATATTTGTCGACTCGCGAAAGTTTCAAAGGATTATTAAACAAATTCTTTCTTATGAAGTGTAATATATCGTCAAGATATAAGTTATTTGACTCATTTGGTCACAGATCACTTAAAAAGCAATCTTTCAAGCATTTTCGTTAAACGTTTGACCCGACATCGTTACCGATTTAGACACTAAATTGTATTAGTTTGTAGTTGTTGGCTAAGTATGTCATCGACATACCGTACGGCATTCAAAATTAATTTGAAATTGTAGCAAAGGCACGCAGAATTTCTTTGTTTCGCGAGGTCAAAGTATAGTTTTTTTTCTGCGTCGAGAGCAGCTAAACTGAATTGTTTGTACAATTTTGTCTGTAGCGTTGGATGTTAATTACGTTATAACATTGTTACCGTAATGATTAATTGTTCGTTTATGTTTCCGCGCTGAAAACTGCTCTCGGCCAGTCACGCATTCCACAACTGTTAATGCTATCGTCGAGTGTGTATGTCGCGTTCATCGCTCGCACTATTGCACCGCTGTTGGCGCGATTCATTCGTCAAACGCAACGCAAGAGACAACATTTGTCACACATGCGTGTGATGCGTGTAAAGATACTTACGTTTCACGTGCGTGCGTTGCACGCTTTGAGTTTTTTGTTGTCTTATTAAATTACAATTGCGAGGCACGGGCAGAAGCGTTATCGATCCTGGATGTATGTACAGTTGGATGTTCAATAATCAAGCGAAGTATATAAATTAAAATAAATTGGGGTAAAAAGTGAACTAAATAAATTAAATTTAAGTGATTACACAGTTTAAATATATAATGATTAATTTTTACAACAGATTTGTATGTACTGAGTTTTGTTAGTACCTATTGTAAATAATTTAAAATATTTAAATAGATACGCGTCAAGCATTCTATTATTATATAAAATAAATAGTTTGTTCCTCGCCCCAATATTGAATAACAAAAGAAATATTTATTTCGACAACTTTTGGCAAATGTAATTAAAAATAAACGTGACGTTTATTTTTAATTACATTTGCCAAAGGTTGTCGAAATAAATACTTTTTTTGTTATTCTATTATTACTTTTGTAAAAATAATTTACAGGACATAGTTTTAAAAATGATGAAAAAAAAATTGATCTATATTAAAACATATTGGAACAGCGAAACATAATTTCGATTAAAATTATATTTCTATTAAAAAAAAAATTTTGTTCCTGAAATTGCTGCGGTAATACATCTCTAACGCATCGGTTATTATCTGCTTCTCAAAGTTAGGATTCATTGTTATCTTCGTTTTAATGCTTGCATCTTCCTCTTTAGTTAATTACGAAGAAAGCTTATCCGAGGGTGAGGATAACGTTCTCCGACGAGCCTTGAACACTGCGGTATCGCTTAAAAGTAATTGCCCCGTCGAGCAGCATTCTACCTCGCTCGCAACTTTGATGCCAGGGAAAAAAATGAGAGAGTAACAGGAAGTGGCTTCAGTTTAGTGTACGTCAGTTCTCAGCTGGAAGTCCGCTTTAAACGCGAGACTGATGTTACAATGAGCCCCTCTCGTTTATGCACTTTGTTGATAACAAATTTCGCACTTTGTTGCAAGAATTTGAGAGCGCCGTCGATTATGCATATATATTATAAACGCAATTATCGTCATAATTATTAATAAATTAATTCATCCATTTAGGTATATTTTACTAAAATATCAAGGTCATCCAAGGTGGTCCCCCCCATCTATACAATTACCAAAATTTTCTGGAATAAAAATGGAAAATTTAATTTGACATCGTAAGATGCAGTTAATTCTTCTTAAATAAAATCTCAACATTTTAAGATTGTACGTGGCGATGATTGGCCATCTATCACTGCAGTAGTCCAGGATCGATGCAAACACTTCGATGCACACATCGACAGAAAAAAATCAAATAGGAATTCTGTACAAGATACACACAGACAGACACGCAAGGATAAACCCCGTAAACTCAATGTAGATACGATAGAAAAAACTTTTTATATATATCCAAAATTACTTCACAACATCGACAATCGCCTTTCACAAGGTGTGCTAATATAATTGTACTTGTTCATTCATGTCACAACATTGTATTTCGAATTCCAATTCATGATAAAACTTATCAAACGATATTATTTCGTACACGTAGTTACGCATCGCGTGATGTGCATTTAAGCATATCACGTTAATAGAATGGAATTTGACAAACTTTCATTAAATTTGCAAAGATTTTTATACCATTAACTAAACTAATCATAAATTTGCTTTTGCGATAGCATAGTTTGTGTACAATTAGCAGAATGTATCCAATAATAAATTAAATCTTTACTTTTTACGATTAAATAGTGCTATTACGATTATATGTCGTTCGTTGACAAGACACATAAATTTAATATTCAATAAGTAATTACATGTACGATGGGAATATATATGAATACATGGATAGAGAGAAAGAGAGAGTGAGAGAGAAAGAGAGAGAAAGAGTGAACTGTACAAATCGCGTTTTATAGTTGGACTCACCAACGCAGGGATTGTGGTTCACCGTCGAGAAGATTTTGTCGCATCGCCGCTTGATATGATTATTCGGACATATGCAGCCGAACATTGGCGATAGTCGCAGTTGCGTCCAGGAATCATGACAAGCATCCCTAAAACAGTAATAGAGAACGTGGTTAAATATATAAGAATTACTGATTATGTGAAAAATATGCGTCTTACATTTTAGAAAATATATGAAAATAAGTGAAAAAATATAAAATAAATGTCACACAAAATAGTGAACAAAATAATATAATATAATAATAAGAAAGCTGGACCGCATTAAGTTATTAACTTCATGAAGATTGCTGGCTATTTAATTGCAGGATACGGAATCACGTTAATAACAGGCCACTGTGATGCATTGCTGCATTGTAATAATCGTGAGCCACCGCTTTACAAATATTATTAATTAATCGCAATGAATTCCCATTTCGCCTTGGGCCGCGTAAATCCCTCGCAGAAAGGATTAATGACTGGCCATCAAATATCGGCGTTTTGCCAAGTACATCGCGACCTACATCTGGTCCCCAATAGCCGTTAATAAATATTAAAATACGCAAGCTCCGATATTCATCGAGCTACCGTATATATACCATCGATATTTCGCTATATTTTTGCACATGTCTGTGTTCCAATAATTCGCGATAATTGCAAGACATTATCGATGCGATACATATCGGAATTTCAAAACGCGCATAATTAGCGACTGCTGTCTCTCTCTCTTCGTTGTATATATTGTATATTATAAAATAGCGTGTAGAAGCAATGGCGGAGTCTTTTATAAGTCCCGGCAAGTTTATTTAATAATGACATAATAATATAGTGTATAACCGACCCGTAAATAATTAATTTTTTGTAATAACTCGGAAAATTATAAAATTATAAAACAAGCTATACAATTTCCGATTGAGTTTGTGGAAACTCGATACCACTATTAAAATTACGATTAAATTAATGTAATACCGATAAGAATAACTCGGCGAGAAAGTACTAAAATTGCTGCATAAAAGTATGTAATATTTACGTAATAACAGTATAGTGTCTTATTTTGTTGCAAAGTTTATCCATGGCATAAAATGTTATTAATAAGATATGGTTACATATGTATAAACTATGAAATAGCTCATTTAAAATTTAGCTGAACATAATTACTAATATCTTCTTTTAACTGTTACCGATATACATATATTATACAATTATATCATATCTAATTATAATAATAAGTAGCAAAGCAATTAGAGAATTGTTATACATATATGTATATGTACAAAAAAAGAGAATTTTTAAAACTAAAGTAGACTTCTGCTTATTCTCTTCTTATCTTATCGGTTCAATTTACGTGCATGCACTCTACAGATTATAGACATACCAAATAACTTTGATCGTCAAAGCTATAGATCTAGCTTTTTTTTTCTTTTTGTCGTGGAAGTTTCGTTAGCTTTGCAGGAGTCAGTCGCGCGAGTTACACCACGCCTCATATCTGACGCGAGAACCTCGATCGGGAACTGAAACGTACTCAACTTCTTCCACCCTTTTCCCGGACGAAAATAACGTAGAAACTTTACGCGAATCCAGACCAATTGACTTTCGAACTTACACGAAAACGCTTAACGGACCTTTCCCGCACACCGACAATCCGCCACGAAGTAACAGCTCGATGCAGTTCGATGCACTCGGTGATGCACTGAGCGATTCGAGTTACTTCGCTAATGATAAGGAATCACATTAGATCGTTTTGTAACGTTGAAAAAGAAAGAATACCGCGAATAAAAAAATAATTTTTAAACATGTCTTGAAATAATTGAAACGATTTTAAATATTCGAGAGAAGTATATTTATATAAGCTAATATAGGTAAGCATAATTAATGTAATATAGCAGAAATAAATTTAAAATTAATAATAATAATAATAATAATAATAGTAATAATAGCAATTGATACAATTAATTTATTTCTTAGCTTTTTTAAATGTACGTCTTCTTACGCGTCTAATATACATAGATCGAATCTGCATCAAACACATTGTTAAACCAATATGGTACTGATCACTCTTTTAGTAAGAGAAAAAAAATATATGGATGAGCGCAAAGGAAGTGTAATAGGTAAAGGGATAAATTCGACATGGAGACTCTCGAGCTCAAAATTATTTGGGTTAATGGCACACGCACGCTACGGTGAATCTTGGTCGTCGAATTAAGGGTCAAAGGAGGCAAAAGCGAGCGAATGGCAAAGCTGGAACTGAAGGGACGGGGATGAGGGCGGGAGACTGGAGGCGGAAGATGCATCAAAGGGTGCAAAGGTTCACGTAAGAACGAGAGAACGCAAGTCACGTTTCATTCCGCATCCTGTGATTTTGTTTGACTTCTTTCTTTCTGTATAGGACGATGTTGTCGCTAAATATTTTTATTGTTTTATCGTAAAGCCCTAAAAGATTTATCGTTATCTTTGTAGAAATCAAAAGTTTAATTAATTTTAAAAGCGGGGATAAACATTTTTCCATCGTAATAAATGACATAAAAATATAAAGTATCAAATATTATTTATTTATTTATTTTATTATATTATTTTTGCACTCAGAGATTTAATTTGTAGTTATATTTACATACTATATTATTTAGTTACATATAATACGTTAAAAATACCGGGTATTACATGTTTAATAAAATAATCTGCAAATTATACTTTCGATTGCCTCGATTTCTCTTTATTTCGCAATAATATATTTTCACAGTTTTCTTCGTGCTACCTACATCGTTATTCTGTCACCATTACATCCGATCGCTTTGCTACTATATTGGATTCATATGGCAGCTGTGAGTTTCGCGCGGCAACCACGCAATGTTGCAGCGAATTTTGCGACTCAGTGATCCGCGCGTTTACGCCATTGCATTGGCGCAAATAAATCGCGTCACAGCGGTATAAATGCGCATAACCGGTTGGCTAAAATAAGAAATAACGGAGTGGAGATTCATGTGATCCTCATGTACCGAAATCTTCGCGACCCATGCAAGGATCCGTCGATTCTGCATATCTTATATCCGATCGAGAGGCGGCATATTCGTTTCCACCCCATTGAGACCGAAGAAACTGTTTCGAAGAAAGTTCGTTTCCTGAACAATTCGTTCTTTAAAGTACATAAAATCGCTTCTTTGGAACTTTCCTTCAATTATAAAGTTTTCGAAATTTGATCAAGAAATCCTTTACACACACACACACACACACACACACACACACACACACACACACACACACGCACACACACACACACGCACACACGCACACACGCACACACGCACACACGCGCACACACACACACGCGCACACACACACACACACACACACACACACACACACACACACAGAACATTGATTTTTGAAGAGTCAGATCGATATGAATAATAGAGTTAAAAGAAGTAGAAAAAAATTACTTCAGAATAAAACCTTAAAGTATAATTTGTAACATGTCGTTATTAAAATTTTTATAAGAATTAAATAAGCAAATATTTTTTTTAATTAAATAGCGTTAAATAAACGGATAATGTAGCTATTATGTAAATATCATAATTATTGTTAAAGTACGCTACTAAAGAAAAATGCAATAAAAGCAGAATGTATTTTTCTAATTAATTACATATTAACCCAATAAACCAAGCTAATAGCACTTATATTACTTTAATATAACGCTGATTATTTAACTTGGATATTCAAAATAACTATTGCGTTAGAGCTTCGCGAGGCGTAAAATCGAACTCCGGTCGAGTCGGATAAGACTGATCGTGAGATTTCCGCGGAGGATCGATAGTGAAACGAAGTGGTACAGACGCGAATTAGTCAGCCGTTTCTGCGAAGGAAATCGTGACGGCTCGGAAACATAGGAGTTTCTACGATTAGAAGTGTCAACGACAGAAACTCGAGATGTTGTTTCCCAATGTTCAGCCGATCGGTGATTCTGATTCGAAGGTATAAACCATAATCCTCCGTACGAGTTCGCTGTTAGAATATGGCTCAGAATGGATGGAAGATTTGTCAAAATAAAAGAAGTTAAATTGCTACAGATTGTGCCACGATACAGTCGACATTATCGACTGACATAAGCAGCACTGGAGAAAGAATATTTTATACAAAAAAGCAGCATCATAAATTCTATTTATCTTTATGATAACTATATTTTTTATTAATATTCAAAATAAGATTAAAAAGACGTACTTTCTTGAAATAAAAAAACAAAGTTTTTCTTCTAAAACTAAACATTTTTCTACACTTTTTAATCTTCTTTGAATATTAATAAAATAATTATCTGATAATATGTATATCAAGATAAATAAAATTTATGATGCTCCTTTTTGTATAAAATATTCTTTCTCTAGTGCTGCTATATGTATATATATAATTTGTAAAATTACATTTTTTTTGTTCGTGTGAGAAATTGGAATTCCTGAAAGGAGATTAGCGAAATAGATTTTATTATATAAAATCTAGGCGGGTATTGTGCAAAAATCGTGTAAAAAGCACGACTTAAATTCAATAAGCGCGCGGTGTCCTGAAATATTAGCGCGATGTTTAATATTCGGTGTGAGTAGGAAAAGGTTAAAATTCGTATAACATCGCTGCATTGGGCCAGAAGAGTTATTGCAATTTTCGTAATTTGTTCACGATATAAAATGCAAAATTAATTCTCGCAGAGATATTGCTGGCTGTTTAATTATCCATTGACAATCGATTCTTTGCGGAAAAAAATGACTAATTATCGGAAAACTTTAATGAGAAACTATTTGTAAGTGTCTATTTTTTCTAGTATTATACATAATGCTGAGGTAAAGGATTGTGTATCTCCATTACTATGAATTTAGAAAAAACGAGGTTCAAAGTTTTAAATAAGAAAGTAGCGTATTTTTTTAGATATAAAATAGAAAAATCAATTTGATTTTTTAAGTTTTTAATTAAGTAATTTAACATATTTAGCAGTACAACTGTCATATAACATGCTGTATCTCTAAAATTAAAGCACTATAAAAATTTTTAATATACGACTTTTTCTAAACATTGTATCTTAGGAACTAATAATGATAGACATAAGACCTTTTATTATTATACGATTTAAGTTCCTGGTAGGTATATTGTATATTGAAAAATGTATATTAACTCCATTTTGACAAAAACTGAAGATTCGATTCTTTACCTCTAAGGGGTATAGAATTATATAACTGTCTATCGCGCATCCTATTCTTTTTTATACATATTTTTTATAAAGTACTTTTTATGCCATGTGTACTACCAATCTCATACGTATACAAAAACGAGTCGTTTTTATAGAGGGAACGTTTTGACGAGAATGGAACAGGTTTCCCCGAAAGTTTGATAGCGATTCGCGATGAAACGGTCGTGTTATCGCAGATGAATTACAGCGAGGGTCCCATATGCGACCGCCATAGAGACCCATTCTGCGGCAGCCCGGGCACGAGCGAACTCACTCCACTTTTCGCCACACGGAGTCTGACGGGTTTTCCGACGAATGCGGCCGCCTGAACATCGACAAAAGCTATGCATAACCGGCATCGAAAAGCTACTGAATAATACATGCGCCTATCTCGAGTCTCGCGCGAATGATTAACGATGCGAGGTCCGAAAAGTCGAACCACTTTTCTTTTTTGCTCGCGTCTATTCCCACCCTTTTTCCTCGTCTTCTTGACTTCTTCGAATGTTCTCTCCGAATATAAAATTATGAAATGTACGATGTATACCTATAAATGTATCGTAATACCTGTTCTGCGCGAGACAAGTCTCCATAATTTGTATCTGCATAAAAACATGTTACACATAATTAATTGTAGACATCGATTGACAAAGAACTAATATTCTCTCTCTTGTTAGTCTCCGTTTTTATCGGTGTAATCAAAATTGCGCAGGCCGCGTTTCCCGCGTTATCTTTAACATTTACCGCTCACTAAAATGTTGATCGATGTCGGGCGTTTTAGCTCGCGGCTGTCGCAGATCATCTCTCGACGTGTATAAGATCATAGTCGCGACGATGGAAACTGGCGACCAACAGCTTGGTTAAGAGTTGTTTGACAGCGGGTATGAAGCCCGACTCGGGACAACCCTTACACCTATCACGTGACGATACGGCCTCATTAAAATTCATAAGGCGACTCGCCAGTTCCCGCTTTAACGCCCCACGTCGTACGGAGCGCGCATTATACATTTATAGATACCCTCGTGTATGTACGGAGTGTGTGCTGGCTTACCGCAGTATCTACTTATACACAGATGTTCGACGACTCGATATACACATAAGAAAACGCCTTTCATATATCTTTCATCAAATTGAATTTGCCTTATTTTTGCCTATTTAGCCTTATCTTCATAATTTTGACTAATTCTAAGGTGGAAATGTGACTCATCATCAATATAATAAAAATATTTTCTTAAATTTAAATTGTCAAAGAGATAAATTATAAAATGTTAATAACGTTTTAGTGTATATAAGTGCCAAGGTAAAGTGAATATTAAAACTTAATCAAGAAACGGCATCCCGTAAAGTACGATGTCAGTTAGCGCTAAAAGTAGGTATTTATTAAATCTTTGTTTCTCTGCCTGCCGGCTGCTTTCTCGGAGAAATCTTAGATAATGAAAAATATCTGCGCGTACATAATTACTATGAGTCGCGTCAGGAATAAGCTAACGAAAACTGTATTTACCTTTATTTCTATTTCCCCCATTTTCTCTCAACGCAGTGAGAGTTTGTCTCCTTTTCCCCCTTCGCTATTCTCTCCGAACCACTTTTACTCGCTCCTTTACTTTCTTTTTCTTCACTTCCCTCGGAAAGTTACGCCAGGCAAAGTCGGTGAGCCCGAAGTTTCGCGCTGGAAACTCGCAGTTGCAACTGCATTCTCCAATTGTGAGCATTGAGCGGGCGCACATACGGGAAAAGTTCGCAATTAGCGCTAATTACGCTCGAATGGTCGACAATTAATTCGCGCAATCTGCCCCTCAATCTCGGTCACGGTTACCAGGTTTTGCAAAATAGAGCAACGGCGCAGTTGCATTTCACTTGACTGATGACGTACGGCAAAATATATCAAGCGATAATTTAACGCCTTTTGAATCATTTACCTAAAATTAAACGGTTGATTAGTCAAAGCTAAAACGTGATTATTTGTATATTAATTCTCTTTTCTTCTTTTGCTAATTGCATACAAATTAGACATTCTACCACGTATATTCTGCACCGTTAAATATTATCTTCCCTAACATTAATATTATATATACATATATATTATTTATATATATTTATATATCACCAAAATTTATTTTCTTCCAAATACAAGAAATATTGTAAAAACGTAAATAATAAAATAAAATATGTGTTCTAAACACATTTGATGGACACACTATTTCATTTAATTTATATTTCAATATATCAATATTACGCCATTTAATTTTTGTTTATTATTATTACGCATTATATACATTTTTATTCAGGATACGTAAATAGAAGTTAATTTTCTATTTTTCCAAATGCACGGCCATTGTGTATGATTTTCATCGCAAATATTTGTATTACGTTTCAGCAACAGAACGCTTAATGTTCTTCGCTTAATGTTCTTCTCAATCAGCGAATACACGCTTTGCATTCTAAAGCGCTCCGGGATTGCATTTTGCGAATATGAAATCGTATTTCACGCCGGGCGAACATACGAAGGCAACGGTATTCGCGATGAAGGCAACGCTACATTACTCTTTATTCATATCCTGAGAAAGTTGCAATAACTTCAGCATCGTGCGATAAATGAGAAGTTTTATCGAAGTTCCGCCGCGCCGCACTTGCGCGGATTGCACGCGTTCCGCGCACAGCCAAACTTCGATATTAACGCTAATTAAGGACGAGATTAATTTCGGTACAAGAACCGCCATCCGGTTGATAAGTTGCAAAAAGACAAGTTTAGTCAAGCGGATTTAATTGCAAAGATAACTGCAATGCTAAAAAAGTGCCTTTAAGATATACAACAATATTTTGCACCAAAAATCACGATATTATGAAAATTATTCCAATTATCATTGATTAAATTACTCTATAATCGATTAAAACATTCATAAACGAAATATTATAATCGAATAACTATTCAACTTGTCGAGCTATTTCACACGGTTTCAATCTACTTTTGTCTAATTAACGTGCAATTTATTGAGATAATGATGGCGAGCGCAAGAAAGCAAAGACAAACATGCGTCGCGCAATGCGCTCCTGCGTTAATTGACTAATCGCGTATTTGCAATCGCTCTTGTGACCAATGGTAAGAGTCGTATCGTCGCTATCGCTCTCCTTCGCCCGGGACGTGCCGGAATTCGCGTTGAAACCATCGAAAATCCCATTATACGGAACTACGGCCTTGTAATTATGGCGTGGCGAGTCGCATACGTGCCGCACGTACGTGGCATCCTGTTACGCGTTCGCAGTGTTCGCACCCCCTCCCCTCCTTTCCCGTGTGCGCACACACACACATACATACACCCGGGCATTTGTCACAGCTCGCGATGCAACGAGAAATTTAGTGCACGATAAGGTCGTTGCCGTCGAAAGAGCGCTCGCGAAATTATGGGGCCGATTTTTGAAGAGAGATAGCCAAGGAGTGGGAGCGGCGCTAAATTTGAAGCTTTACCGCTCGCTTTGTGAAAAACGAGGGTCCCCTTCTGTGCTTCCCCGAATAAATGCGTGTCGGAATTTCGAGTTTTCCGAATGCGTCATTATTTATACGGCGGTGAGAGTTTTTTTTTGTAAGTCTCCGGGGCACACAGCCGCACACATTTTAATGCACACACGTGCACGTATTTACTCGTCACGGTCAGGCTTGCAACACGGCCAGGAGATTCGTATCGCGATAACGTCGTTCATGCGCAAAACGCTTGGGAAATTACAACCGCGATTTTTGAAAAGAGATATCAGAACGACGAGAGTGTGTAAAATTCGAGGTTTTCGAAACTAACGTACAAAACTTTGTTGAAAAAAAAGAATAATGTTTTTTCTTCCGCGGGACAGTCACCGCGACGTTTTTAGAAAATGCAATTTACGAGGCTTGCATTCAACGCTCGGGGACGGCGCGGGATATTCGGGACTTCGGGATTCATCAGCGTAATGCGATCACAATGATTAAGGGCAGTGGAGTGGACGACGTTGGTAGCGAGAGAATGAACGAGCGAAAAAGAGAGAGAGAGAGAGAGAGAGAGAAAAAGAGAGAGAGAGAGAAAGAGAGAGAGAGAGAGAGAGAGAGAGAGAGGCTGAAGAGAGGTTGAAATACACGGAAGAGCGGTGGCAGGTGGAAGAGAAACCCGTTCTCACCTGCATATTGTATGCCGTATGCTGCGAGTTTACCGTACTGAATTACAACCGCTCTCCGCCCCGCGGTTGCTTTCACGTTGCGCGCTCTCGTTTCTGGTGCCCTCCCCGCAAATCCTCCCCGCTCGCGCGCGGTTGTGTATGCCAGGCACGAGACTAACGCATAAATTAACACTTTGCCCTCTTCATTTTGCCGGACCCAGAAATTCTTCGGGGCGCCGGCTGCGCTCGAAATCCTGGGTGTAATTAACCTTCAAGTTAACTACCGCGTATCGCGGTTACCGTTGTTACTCGGAATCTCGCGAATTAGGGCAATTCCGGGGGTCCCCGCGAGCCGGGATATCGGCTTTCGATCGCCAGGGATCACCGCACGGGATTTCGCTCGCGCGAGAATCGAGCTGATGGATGGATGCTCGACTTAATTTCGCGCTCGTTCCCGCATGGCCGCGTATTAAAAATAAATACGTTGAAAGGATACAGATACGGTCGATCTAATCCTGAAACATAATTAGATTTCCTGTGGCAATGTACGCCGTCATAGTCAAGTAATCTTAGTATCTTTAATACCATTTTAGTATACATCAATTATATGTTCTAAAATATAGAAGTACGTATAACAAAAGATTATAATATGATAAAAGTATAAATTATTTTAGAAAATATATTTAAAAAATATTTTATGTTTAAGATAATCACAAAATAATTAATATTACTTGGATTGTCTCTAAATCAGCTGTTCTTGAGTAATAAAAAGAATGTAATAATATATTGAAGAATGTAAAAGGTATGACAACTACACACATAGACTTTATAGATCATTCGACTTGCTTCGGACTTCGAAGCTTAAGAAGAAGATACCGCGCACACATAATGTTTCCTTCAGCTATTTCAAACTTCAAGTTTTGCCACGCTAGGACACAATGATGATGCGTCCCGACGCGAGCGCGCGTAATTCTCGGTCGTGCACGGCATATCAGGACGTGCGTAAAAAAGAGCGACGGAAAGAAGGAGCTGGACCGGAAAGAGAACTCGTGGGCGAGCAAGGCGCGGGGATGGCGCTTTCAACCGCATTGCAGAATTACCCGGCCAAGTTCCTGCTCGGAGAGCATAAAACAACCGCCAGCGGCTGGCTGGCCGACGCCGAAATTTATGACGCGCTTATATGCCGAAATGGAAAAGCGCATGGAAGTCAGTCCCTTACCCAACTTCGCGCTGCCGGCCGGATAGTATCGGCGCTTGAGTTTATCGAAACTTCACGCGGCGATTGCGAATTACTGAGGATGGAATACATGACACATGGCCAACCTTTTATACCGCCATACGTGAATATACCGTCATCCCAATCTCATAACACATCTTGAATTCACTTTCAGTTTGACTTTTTAACTGGATAAATAGGCTAGTTAAATCTTTCTTTCATAAAACGACCGTGTGATGTATTTTTATAGACCCACCTTCTTCTTAAACTGAATATCAATAAATAACATATTTATTTCTTGAGCACTCGTAGTCCAATAAAATTTTATTTTGGTGTTTACATCTCTTCTTTTTATCTCAGATCTTTAATTAATTGTTATAACTATGCCGATAAGAAACCGTTATGCTCGGCATATTGATCGTACGGACGCTGATCGTCTCTTTTCGTATTGCTAACAGATATGGGGCGCAATTACGCGCGCCACGCGCAGGATGACATCGACGTCAACAGCTTCATCGACCCCGAAGAGAGGGAAGTTCGGCCTTTACCGAACAACATCGGTCATGCTTCTGGCTTTGATGGTCTGCTATGAGCATCTACGCTTGCCACCTACCCCTGGCCTTGTCTCCCTACTCTACCTTCCTTATTTCACGTGCAATTGTAAGTGCTGATCCTCCGCGCCAGGAATCGCGGCCGCACGTCCGCGCCAGTTTCTCGAGATGTAACTCCGTAGATCGTGACTGCGCGAATCCACCCGGGGGAGACATACGTTCGCCGCTACGTCATTTCCATTGAAACTACCTCGATGGACGCAATATGTCTTGTATTAAAGAGTCCGACATAGTGTCAAGAATGTAACGCAAAAACTTGCGAGGAAAGTTGTTTCGTTATTCTTTTAAGCATTTAAATAATAATGCTTAGATTCTTAAACTCTCTCTCATTCGCAGATATTTGAATTCTTTTACATATATTTTAATTCTCAAATTTTCAAAATTTTGTATTTAAAGATATTTTTAACGTTTCTGAATTTTTATAGCATGATATAAATGACAATAACGCAACAATTCTCAATTAATAAGATGTACATGGCAAATAATGAAATTATTTAATTAACTGCCATTATCATAAAAGAGTATTTTAATCAATAACAATGTTATATGTATTGACAATCCCTTATTAAAGCCAACGCACGCGAGAAAATTGGTGCAATGACATGAGAATTTCTCACAACTAATCAGAGCATAAAATGCATGATTAACAATGGGATTATTTAATTATTTGCTATTATAACGGAAGATTATTTTAATTAATGACAATATCATATGAAATGACAATCCCGAAGCTAATGCATGCGAGAAAGTAGTAATAACGAAAATTCTCAGTTAATAAGATCATATGCACGGTAAACAATGAATTATTTAATTAATTATCATTATTATAAAAAAATTTTAATCAATGATAATATCATATAAACCGACAACCTCTGTCGTAGCTAATGCACGTGAGCAAACTGACGCAATGACGCGAAAGAATTTCCCCTATTAACAAGATCACAGGTACGCGTAGTAAACAATGGGATTATTTAATTAATTATCATTATTACGAAAAATTATTTTAATAAATAACATTATCATATAAACTGACAACCCCTGTCGAAGTTAACGCATGTGAGAAAATTGGTGTCACGCGGTCGTATCACACCCACTGATTATGTGCGATGAAACGCCCGGCCTACTCGCTCTCCTAGTTATTAAGCATGCCCCTGTTATATTATTATACGTCGATATAATACGTGTTTTACAAACTGCAACGCATCTGAAAAGGCTGTGTACTTTGATGTCACGGTATCAGTACTAATATTACGTTTTCATCAAAGTTTACGTCAAAACCGCAGCGCGTATTTGTTCGGAGAATATAATCGAGATGTAATGCGCGATTCGCTCACACGATCGATCATCCGCGTACCTCGCGGAACTTTATCCCGACTCTGCCCGTGGATCAATCTGATCCATCAAGGAAAGATGAATCCGCCGCTCGTTGAACAACCTAAGATTCGCGTGCCGGAAGAAACGGTGAATAAATCAAATCGCAAATACGTTTGACGTGTGGTCAGATTGCAAAGTTTTCCGCGAAATTGGCCGCAAGTCGAGCTCTATCACCGAGACCGGGAAGATCGCGCGCGCGCGCTCGTTTCGCTCCATTCCTGGATTGCATCGCGGGAATTGTCGGTGCGTCGTTTCTCCCGATTGATTGCGCTAACGCGAAAATTGTCACGGTGTAAAACGATGTAACATTACGATGCGACGCATCAAGAAATTTTATTCCGATTGATTAGAGACGAGCCGAAATAAGAAAGTAATCTGACATACGCTAGCTGACAATGCTTCAATTCATTGAAATTTTTGGATTTATTTGTTATATATAGAAAGATATGTATATTCATATTTAGCAATATCTATGTTATAACATACAAGTATTTAATAATGTAATATAATGTAATATATTATATTCACAAATATTTTTCTTTCTTTGGAAAATAAGAATCAATATCGATTTTACAGCTATATAAGTAATAAACTCTATCATATCGTAAGCCTCAAATTAATATGAACTTAACGACGATGCGCTTCGCGCAACAAATCGCAAAATTTTCTGATCATTTCGCATATCGATCGAAAATTAAGCGGGTCCGAGTAGTCGCGTAATTAGTCATGTAATCCCATGGAGAATATGCGGAGAAGTTCGAGGAGACTGAATGAAGGAGGGATCCAAGGTGGACTCGGGGGAATTCGCGAATCCGGTCACGGTAGAAATTAATTTTCGACCAGTGGCGGCGGCGACGGGGGAGGGAATGTAATGGCGTCTAGAAATCATCAGGAGTAATCGTGCTAATTCGAGACTTCGTCCACTTCGCTTTAGCTCCTCGTATTCCGTCGATATTCGGCCGAGATCTTGGAAAGTATTTGCATAATAGTGATATAAATTAACTTGAGAAATATAAAAAAATAGAGTGCGTTTGTAATTTTAAAATTATTTCAAAACACTTAAACATCTGTCTATTTGCTCGTTTAAATTGCATCATTTATATCGTTAAATCTCCCCCGACGGGTTCCTACCTTGCCGAACCCTCGGAGCGGGCGTGCGTGGTTCGCGGGACGCGGGGAACGACGGAACCGCTCGGCAGACCCGGTGTTCTCGGGGGCTGCGGGTGGCCGCCTTGAGGCGGGTGGGGGGCTTAAGGGCGCGCACGGAGATCACCCGCTCAGGGGTGTAGCCGGGCGCGCCCGACCAAAAGGAACCCCCCAAGCCAAGGTGTGAGCGACCGTGCTGAGGGCTGCATGGCGCAGGGGTGCTGCGTCACAAACGGTGCCTCCCGGAAACCGGGCGACCTCCGGGAGTATTTAGCCAAGCCCCGGGCATTCGCGGCTCTGCCCGGGTGAGATCGCGCGACCGCGGTACTCGTGGGACAAAAATGCAAAAAAATAATATAAAAGAAAAAAACACGGAGTATGAGGAGGTCCTCCAGGACGTAGCCACCTTAGGTGACGAACGACCTGAAGAAGTTAGACCGGACAGCTTAGGGAAGGAGCCGGACAAAACCCAGCCACAAGCTGGTAAAAACCGGATAAAGTATAGCGGGGCGGCACGTCGTCGTTATAAGAAGCAAAAGCAGATGGAGGGGAAAAGCAGCGCTGAAAAGCCTGCTTCTAAACCAAACTCTGCTTCTGCGACAATGCCAGGGACGGGGGAGCGAGCTTCCGTTGGGACGTGCAAGCGAACCAGATCGGAACAGAGCACACCCAGTCCCAGCACTACACGATTGAGCAAAAGGCCTAAGATTGCTGCAGATCAGAGGATTTTTGCCCAAGCAACATCCGGCTTAGCAAGGGTGGCCATGGTTTTCCATGGAGTATCCCGAGTGAAAGCTGGACCAAAAAAAAGCTGTGCTTTTGAGGGATAAGGTGAAAGAGGGTATCCTTGGCATTGCGAAGGGTACCAAAGCTCCTACCTTTAAGGGCACAGCAGATAGGGACGGTGCAGTTATTTTTAACTGCACCGATGCAGAAACCGAAGGGTGGTTGCGAAGCCTAACTTCGGTTTTAGAGATAAATGGGGTTCGGCTGCGTGCGGTGCAGCTCGATAAACTGTCTAGGCGTCATCGGGTTGTAGTGCACGTGGAGGACCCTAAAATGCCTGTCAAGGAAGCGATAGAGCTACTTGACAGGCAGAATGAGGGTCTCCAAGCCGCGGACTGGGTGGTCGCGAAGGGCAGCGAAAGTAGGGATGCTACAAGCACCCATTTCGCTGCCCTTATTGAGGAGGGAACGTTGAGTGCTCTTAAAGCACTCAACTTCAAACCCTTCTGTGGTCTCAGCCAGGCAACAGTTAGATTGCCTGGAGGGGACCGCAGGGGGAAGTTAGAAAGGAAGGAAAATGGGCCGGGGACTGCCTAATCAATGGCGGACTCCAACATCCCTTTTACTCAAATCAACTTGCATCACAGCAAATGCGCCTCGGCGGTTTTAGCCAGGTGCGCAGCTGTGATGCACACAAACATTTATTTTTCATCCAAAAGCCGTGGCTCGTCAAGGGACACATTAAGGGCCTTGGAGGTTGTGGTAAATTGTTCAAAGCAGACAACGCAAAAAGACCAAGAGCCTGTATTGTGGCGAAAGGTTTAGATGCTTGTCTATTACCACAATTCAGCGACGGCGACCTAATGGCTGTAAGGCTGAAACTTAAAACAGGCGATGGAAGGATCAGGGACCTGATAGTGGGGTCTGTTTACATGCCCTACGATTCAGAGGAACTACCACCCCAAAGAAACATGATAGAGCTAGTAGCATATGCGAAGAAAAGAAGACTAGAACTTCTTTTGGGCTGTGATGCGAACTTACATCATTTGGTGTGGGGAAGTTTCGATATAAACCCGAGAGGAGAAAGCCTACTTGACTTCATCATGAGCATTAACTTGCAAATCTTAAATAGAGGAACAGAACCCACTTTCCTGGACTCTAGAAGACAAGAAGTGATAGACATCACGTTGTGCACGAGGGGTGTGGTGAATTTAGTGGCGGGATAGAGGGTCTCAAATGAACCTTCAGGATCCGACCACAGACAGATCCGCTTCGATTTTGTGAACTTACAAAAAGATAAACAATGGGGAAAAAATCCCAGAAAAACAAACTGGAAGGGCTTTAAATCCGACTTAGTCAGTCGGCTAAAAAATACACCAACCAGATTCTACATAAAGGAGGACTTGGAGATCGCAGCGAGTTTCGTAAGCAATGTTATCAGGGAATCCTTTAAACTAAATTGCCCATTGAGACCGAGAAATGCCTCGGCCGGGGCCTCATGGTGAAACGAGGAGCTATCGAGGTTTAGGACTGGGGTAAGAAGGCTTTTTAATAGGGCTAAAAATATAAATACGTTGAAAGCCTGGGAAGAGCACAGCTGCTCAGCGAGACTACAAAAAAGCGATAGTTAACTCCAAAAGAACGGGGTGGAAAAACTATTGCGAGAGAATTGAGAGTGCTCCGAAAACATCCAGACTCTGCAAAATCCTCTGCAAAGAGAGTGACCCACAGTGAAGCTGTCTCAAGCTCCCTAATGGAGAATTCACAGAAACAACTGAGGAGAATTTGAATCATTTCATGGAGACCCACTTCCTGGAATTTCAGAAATCCTCTTCAGACACAGAGAACCAACGACAACCTAGGGCTGTTTATAAGCCCAGGGCTTGGGCGTTGGCAGCAAAGGTGGTTTATCCACAAGCGGTGGAGTGGGCGGTTCGCTCCTTTGAGCCCTATAAGGCTCCGGGACCGGACGGCATACTCCCTCTGCTTCTACAAGAAGGACTCGAGGAGCTAATAGGCCCATTGACTAAAATCTTTAGGTCAAGCATAGCCCTAAGACATGTTCCGCAAACATAGAGAGCCACTAGAGTGGTCTTCATACCTAAGCCTGGCAGAAATAGACACATTAAAGCCAAAGATTATAGACTCATCAGTTTGCCTTTTTTCCTGTTGAAGACCTTGGAAAAGCTAATAGATAGGTTTCTCAAGAACGGACCATTAGTGGACCACCCTCTAGCTGGTGCTCAGTATGCCTACAGGGAGGGCAGGTCTACGGAAACTGCCCTACACCACCTGATGGGCAGGATAGAAAGGCAGCTGGAGGCGAAAGGATACGCTATTAGAACCTTCTTGGACATCGAAGGGGCGTTTGATAACACCTTGAAAAAAATCATTAAAGGGACACTGATTGCACATGGGGTCCCGGAACCGCTAATAGACTGGGTGGAGGACATGCTGGCGGGGAGGAACCTAACAGTCACGCACAGTAATATCAGCATCACTGGTAAACCGGGCAAAAGGTGTCCGCAGGGTGGGGTCCTGTCCCCTCTGGTGTGGTGCCTTGTAGTCAATGACCTACTAGTAAAACTACAAAAGAAAGGGTTCCTGACCAATGGCTATGCGGACGATATAGCCATAGTGATCACAGGTTCCTTCTTCTTAGATACCCTAAGAGACCGCATGAACGTTGCCCTAAAAATCGTTCAAAAATGGTGTGAGACCAAAGGATTGATGGTTAACCCATCAAAGACCAACACACATAATGATCTTCACCAGAAAATACAAACCAGAACCCATTAAGCCTCTTAAGCTCTGGAGGAAGAATATCCTCTTTACAACCTTAGTTAAATACTTGGGACTATATATAGATACCAAACTTAACTGGAAAGTATATCTTGCAAAGAGCAAGAAAAAATTCTACTCATGCATGTGGATGTGTAGAAGAGCCATGGGAAAGTCTTGGGACATCAAAGCTCCTATAGCACTATGGTTATACAAAGCGGTATTGTTACCGAGACTATTTTATGCATCTGTGATCTGGTGGCCCAGGACAGAGAAAGAAAAAGCGAAAAACCTTCTAAAAAACCTACAAAGAAGCTACTTAAAGGCTGCAGTAGGGGCTATGAGGACTACCCCCACAAAGGCGCTAGAAATTGCACTCTGTGTGCCTCCACTAGACCTGGCCGTAGTAAACGCAGCGAGGAACACAGCTTATAAACTAAGGTGTCAGGGAGAATGGAGAAATACAGGAACGGGACATACAAGGCTCGACCTGTTCCAGAAACACTTTTTCACTTTAAAACAAGATAGAGTTCCTAAAAAATACCAGTTGGTAAAACACTTTAAGATACAAATACCAACTACAAAAGAATGGTTTGACCCGGGGGGAGTCAGGGATCCCAATGTGGATCTATGGTTCACTGATGGGTCAGGCATTAATGACTGCTTTGGGGCAGGATTTTACGGGCCAAAGGAGAACCACAGAGAGAGTATTCCTGTGGGAAGCCACTTAACTATTTTTACAGCTGAGATACTGGCTATCCTAAAGTGCGCGAAACACTTGCTAAACAAAGATACGAAAGAAAAGAAGATAAACATCTGCTCGGATAGTAAAGCAGCCATACAAGCGCTGGCATAAACAACTACCGAATCAGCATTGGTTTGGGATTGCATGCTAGCATTAGAAAAACTAAGCGGACTTAATAGGTCACGCTAGTATAAGTGCCTGGGCATCAAGGAATACCAGGGAACGAAACCGCAGACATGCTTGCTAAGAAGGGGGCTAATGAAGCACCAATTGGCCAGGTGACGGGAATACCCTTTGCAGTAGGCAAAGAAATCATCAAAAGTCGCCTAAAAAGGGAACACCTGGACAGGTGGGAGAAGTTAAAAACCTGCCGCCAGGCCAGGACTTTGATGAAAGACAGCAGACCAGGTAGGGCTAAAGAACTACTGACGCTGAGTAAACAGAAACTGAGAATAGCGTTGGGATTGCTTACTGGTCACTCCACCATACTCAGAGCACACCATTTTAATCTCGGGCTCGCAGAGCAAAAGACATGTCGCCTTTGCGGAGACGAGAAAGAAGACAACGTACACACATATAATATGCCAATGCCCGGCATTTATATGCAAAAGATAAAAAACCTGGGGGTGTATGTACCTAACTCCACAGGATCTAAAAAATGCTAGGGTTACAGATCTGATAAACCTGGTACAAGGCTCCGGACTGTACCTCGAAACCTAGCAAAAAACAAGTGGGAAGGCACAAAGGATCAACTAGATCTGGTAGCCGACAGGGACTCTGATGGTGGTACCTCCCACTAGTACTACGACTACTACTACTACTACTATCGTTAAATAGTTTAAATTAAATTCTAACACAATATTTCGAGATTAGAAATATTGTTCGTAAAAAGATGTATAGAACATAAAAGAATGTATATAGAATGTTTCAGAACTATCGGAATTTTCTTACATTTACGCATGCTTTAATTAATCTGACATTGATTTTTGTAACAAAGTTTTAATCTTCCAAGAAGAAAATCTTCTAAGTTTTCTGTATAAAGTGTTACATTTCTTCGTAATTAATTCTCAAATTTCTTAATTCTGCAAAATCAAATATACCTACTACAAATTATAATTAAAACATAAATTTCTAATGTAAATTAAAAATATTCATATATATTTTTCTATTATTATCTATATTTGCTCTATTAAAACTTTAATCCATTAAAATATTTTATTTCTTTATATCCTTACAAAATAAAATTCATATTAACAGATAGGGAGAAGAACAAAGAAAAAAAAAGAGTGTGTCTAAATTATTCAAAATGTTGAAAAAAATATTTAAGAGATACTCAATAGAGCCGAGAGAAACTTAATAAGGAACACATAAATCTCAAACCAGACTACCGCGATACACAAGAATATGGCAGAACCAACCAATTTTCCTTTCTCGCGCAATTCTCTGAATTGGGAGAAGATGAACGAGACGCGATTATCCGATAAAAACTAGCCGTTCGAAATCGGGTAAATATATTTATCAAGCAACACGAGCGATCGTTCGGTCAAGCGAAAGCGGCGTCGCTATTGTCACGATCGGACATTAACGGATGGCTTCCGCGGCTCGGCCGCGCATAAGATGCAACCATTTTTTCCCAAGCACCGGCAACTTTTCATTCTCTACCGCGCGCCGCGATGCATCCGAGATGCTGCATTCGATCGCGTGCGATCGATGCGCTCCTGTCGACCGGTCTGACTTGATACTTAAGGAGGTTGAAGCAGTTTGGTCAACTCTAGATTTTAGTTTGTAAAAAATATATATGATAGTATAGGATCTACCGCATGTGTGAGAATTATTTCAGATTTATTGACCATCCAGAAGCTGAGATATTAATTTCCAAAAATGCGTCGTTTTACATGGGGTTATATGGAAAAAGCGTTGACGGCGATGATTGATCCCAATTTTCTTTAATATCTAGTCTATATAAACGCTCAAAAAACGTGCCTACGCGTACAGTAAATTAATGCGAACATTTAGAACGCAAAAAAACACGTAGTCACCATCTAATAACAAATATATTACAAGTTAAAGCGATCGAAATTAGACTGAAATAGCAGTTGATAGTTTGCGAGTAGGTTAGATGTGACAACGCAGCGTCGCCCGCGTTTTGGCTGTACCCGAATCCTGTCGGTATGTGCACATTTTTGTGGTTCTCTTCCGTGCTATGTCCACGATTTTTTGGTTCTCTTTGGAAATAAAACCAAAAAATCATGAATCTAACGGAAGAAAACCAAAAAATTGTGAACATAACATAAAAGAGAACCCAAAAATCGTTGACATTACCACAAAATAGTAGACACAGCACGGAAGAGAACCAAAAACGTGCACATATCGACAGGATTTGGGTATAGCCAAATCGCGGGCACCTAACCTTATCCAGAATGACAGAAAATTCACTGGCATGTTTACGTTTAGCAACTGCCGTTACGTGGCTCAACACGGAGGCGAGTACTGCTACCAACCCCATAAAAGTGAAACGTTGCCAAGTTTCAGTCGTATTTAATATAATCGACGGAAAGTTATTAAAAAATCGATAGCTAGCTTATATAATTGTCAAGGGAGCTACCAGTAAGAATCATTATTTCATTCTATCAACGGCAAAACATATATATTCATGCCTTTTTTATATTGAAATAATTAGCAATACCACAAGTTTTCAAGTTGGCATTGGGAAAAAAGTGTTTCGTTTTTAGCTAATTAAAATATAAAGATGCATAATATGATACTTTTACTATACGTTTTATGCAATAGCAGCGTATGGAGAATAAAATATATGATACCTAATACAGATTTTTTAATGACCTAATAAAAAACTTTTTTCTAAACCGTCAATTGACTCAACTGGATCGCTTCAACCTCCTTAATCAAAATTGCTTACGACATTTCAATAGTATCGAACTAATTTGTATTATCCGCGCATTACACTGTCAATATACCTACTTATATTTAGCACATCTCAAAAATAAAATCTCATTATATCTATTTTTTTTTCATTTAGTCGGATGTAATAAACAGCGAAAATTTGAAGTTAAACGAGATTCATTGTAGCCGCGAGAGATATATATAGAATCACTTTTTTCCGCTTCCTGCACGTTTAACGCTGTCGCGTCAATTTAGTTCATTATTTCGAGAACAACTTTTATTTAGAACAACTTTATTGGAATTGAACGAGGAGAATGGCGAGAAGAAAGAGGAGAGAGCGTCAGAGCGAAAGAATAAAATGGCAAAATCGATTACTCGCAAAAAGTCTGTCCTTCGTTAAGGAACCGCCTTGTCGTCATCTTTGTCCATTTCGGCGGAGCTCATACGTGAATCGCATCACCCGCTGTAATTACGCTGCAACCTCGAAAAACTCGTTAATCTGGAAGATAATCAACCCGCCGAAATGTAAGCTCGAACGCGCCGCGCCTCGTCCGCACCGGCTCGACGGTACCCATTAAGTTTCCATACGTGCGCGGAAAATTAGCGAGATAAATTCGCAATGCGTAGGAAACGCTCGGCGAAAAGAGCGAGAGTCACGATCATAAATTGCAAATGCAATTGAAGTTTGTACATTCTCGGTCACCGGTCTGTGGATATATTGTCACAATTTCTAGTGGTAACTATAAGTAAATTTTAACTGCTTTTGTTACTTCTTTGCTAATAATTGGTAAGTAGTAGAAAATGACGTAGTTGCATTTGTAATTTATAAGAGGATAAGACATTTTATATATGTAGAGGTACATAACATTATATGAAATATGTACATACTAAAAAAACCAAATTTGTTAACATTAACCAAATTATTTCGTCATAATCACTAAACCCTTTAGTTGAAACTATTTTACCAAGTCTTGGTTATATTATATTATAACTAAAACCTTTTTTCAGTGTACGTATTCAATAGAATGTAATATAATATATTATATTTATATATAGAATATATAAGATTATTTTTTAGAGAATCGATGACTAACGTATAGAAAAATGCAACAAAGTTAATTGGCAAGATAAATATTCGTCTTCGGAACAAATCTATATAGCGGGTTTTTTCATAAATATATGTATGTATAATTTCACTAAAATCAGAAATTCTATCTAGACTGTTTTACAAATTGCATGCATTAGGCTTACTACTCCGACCGAGTATTAAGCGGAATTTCTCGGGAATTGAGGAAGCAGGTCGCACGCGTGGGATTATGTATGGCCCGGCTAGATGATACAATAGCGGGCCCGGAAATCCCGTATGGATTATTCCGCGAACGATGGACTCGGTTGACCGTCTGCTTTCGTCACTTCCAAATGGCTGCCTCGCCGGGATTTCTGCGCCGCGCGTCGAGCAAGGCGCATCCACAGGATGGATCGGCATTCGGCGCATAATGAACGTTTGCCAAGTAATTATCGCGGCCACGTGCCCGCCGCGGCGTGTAATTAAAAAAACGTTCGAGTTGCACCCACTCTTCTCCATACTTCTTTCGGGTAATTCTTTTTTTCTTTCGACTAGACTGGATTAGCGATTTTCTGTGAAACGCGCAGATGCACATCGCGTAATTTCAGCGCGAATTTAACATGTTTGTGCGAAATGGAGATTTTTGTGCGAAGATTACTCGGTTTACGCAAAATTTACGCAAATTTTTGTAGTTAGAATAAAGTTGATTGTATAATAAGTTGCATTCGAGTCGTGCTGATAATTTCATATAAAACTTAATCTAGGTGAGAAATATCTATTAACAAAAAATTGTTCGGAAAAATTGTTTACGTAATTGCTAATCTTTATATTGGTTATAAAGGCTAAAAATGAAAAAATTGCGTATTATTTCTCATCTTTATTTCTCAGCGTTTATTTGGTGATTTATTTACCGTGTTCTCGATGGGTCCAATTAATGGACATTTGAGATTCGATGATAATTTTACGTTTAAATTAATATTGGGGGATTATTTTCAATGTTACGATAGCAAATAGTTTGATATTTTAATATCTGAACTGACTTGATTTATTTACTAGTTGATTTATTTACTTATGTGCAATATAATCAGGATTTGGTACACGATACTGTCATTCAAATCGTCGTGTTTGGAATATTTTATATTACACAGATTAATAATATTAAATGCATGCTTCAGTTTCATATTATAATTATATGTTTTTCTTTATTGTACCTCTGTTAAATTACTGACCGATTTAAAGCATTTTAATTATTTAATATCATCAGAAAAGAATCAGCGTAACTACATAATTTAATGTGCCGTAGTGTGTTCACACTCTATAATGTATTTTTGTTTGGTGATCCATTGCAATATGAGAATTAAGATAAGTACAGAATTTTAAAAATTCAATTGTGTACAAATCATGTAGCTATATTGTTTAGCGCTAACTTTATACACATATTACTTATTCATTGTCCTTCTTGGAGAGCTTATGTTCACAAGCAACGTTGCTACTTATTCCAAAAGATTAACTCTGCAAGAAGTCCTGCGAGCGGAATCTTGATCCGCCGGGTAAAAACGAACCGGCCGGCATGTACCGAGAGCTGCGGCGGAGTAAGGACGAGCTCCTCGAGACGGAATTGAAGGAACGAAGAACCGATGGAACGAAATTGCCTGCGATGTACGATGAACGTAAGTAGGGTGGATCGCGGGCTGGGTTAGGTCCCCGATCTCGTTAAGGCACAATAAAATTGCACGGCGTAAAAAAAAAAGGCCGCGAGGCAGAGATTGCTCCGAGCGATCTTCTAATCAAGCTCCCGCCATCTCGCCACCCTTGCCCTTTCTTTCTATTTTTTTTCCTTTCCCGCAATCCCAGATACTTATTATCGCTCGCAGCGCGGCGGGCTTCGATCTCCGATCGAGACGATATCGTTCGGCAACAATTTTCACTCTGACGATTCCGAACTCGGATTTCCCGAAAAGTCTGTAGAATGTTTCGAGCGCGTTATTAAGTTCCAATTAAGTTCATTCGTATTAGACATTATTTTTGCACTTTGTATAATTTAAAGTCAAATAACTTTATTTCTCATTTAAACTTTATGTACGGATTAATTGTTGATATAAAGTTTTGTTTCTTCTTCTTATAAGAAAAGCTCGCGAAGCCGAAAATTCTAATTTTGATAGAACTTTACATACATGCGTAGGGGTGGGAAGGTAAATAGATGAATTTAGACATTTTCAATTGCGCCCTAAAAACATTTCCAATGTAAAACTACCCCTCATATGTAAAGCGGCGTTTTCTTTTTTTTCTTTTTTGAGAAGTATTCGAGATAACAAAAAATATTTTATATAAAAGTTTTATAGTAAGAACGCCTCTGTTTAACCATTTGTTCCCCCTCTGCATATATTATCTGTGCGTCAGATATAGGGACCTACAACATTGATTCCGAATGGCTATCTATAGAGCGATTCTCATGGCAAGATATTCTCTCGACGGGTTGTCATTACCTTCCAAGAGTTGGCAATCAAATAAAAACCAACGATTTTCAGTTGAATTTGAACCCGCGGATTTTCGACTCATTAGAACATTGCAAATCTCTGTGCCACGATTGCTAAAATTTTGTTTAGTGAACTTATAATTATAGATATAATACATTAATTCAATTGTTAAATATTTTTTAACAAAAAAACATAACAACTTTGCAAAACATGCAAAAAATTAGAAAAGTGTGTAAGGGAAGCGGACGTTGGGTATAAGTAAACTCGATTACACAAACGTTTAATAATGTGCAAAATCTTCAGATTTTTATCCGCGCACAATGTCGGCTGTTCTTTTTCGTTCACAACTTGTCTCTATGTACTTTTTGTTCTTCTTTTTTGCTTCCTCATAAAGGAAGCTTTGTTTTCGTAAAAAATTTTTTTTTGTTTTTTTGAACGTGTTCAGAATGTTCTAAAACGTCGAAAAATTGTAATTTTAAAAAATGTCTGTATGTATATATGTGTATGTATGTGTGTGTGTGTATGTGCCAAATTTATCGAAATTTCTATAACTCCAGAACTAATCAACCAAATCTTAACGAATTATATATGAAATAGGGGTAGAAAAAACTGAAGAATATAATAGAATTAATAAAAATGGCTAATAATCAATAATCAAATGGTTCTTTTTTCAAATTTAAATTTTGAATTTTTTTTTAAATCGTCCATGGTTGCTCTAACTTCCGCAAATTTGGAGATATTGATCAATTTCTCATTTTATTATATTTTTCAGTCTTTTCTACCCCTATATTTCATATATAATTTTTTAAGATTTAATTGATTAAATCCAGCTTTATACGCGATCAAAGGTTTATAATTTTGCTCGCATATAAAGCTAGAGCATATAAAGCTCGCATATAAAACTAATCAACCGTTGTTTTTTGAGTTTTTGATGCCAATGTGTCAATGTGTATTAAACATCACTTCCTCTATGAGGAAGCCAAGTGCAAATTTTTCTAATTTGCACAATTTTTAAATAATGATAATCAAAATGTACGCATTTTAGAATACTTAGCAAGAATTACGGATTAAAATGCGAGAGGCCAGTTATCAAGTTGCCTCCCCTTTTTAACATTTACAACTAGTAGCGGTGCATTCAATTGTTAATAGATCAAACAATTAGAATCAAAAGCCATGCGATCCAAGCTTAGGTCTTTGAAAGCCTTATATTAGTTTCTGTATACATATATGTCTATATATATACATATAATTTTTTCAACGAACTGCGCGCCGATTATTTGTCGGACTTAAAACACAGTAATTGTTAGAATTAAAAACCCTTCCCTCCCCGTATATGTATACAAAAACTAATATAAGGCTTTCAAAGACCTAAGCTTGGATCGCATGGCTTTTGATTCTAATTGTTTGTATATCGTTACGATCCTATTTCTCTTATTGTTAATAGATCAGTTTTTTCAAAAGAGATTTAATAAGTGTCTTGCAAAAACAATGTGAGAGAATAGTAAGCCAACTATATACAGAGAGAGAGAGAGAGAGAGAGAGAGAGAGAGAGAGAGAGAGAGAGAGAGAGAGAGAGAGAGAGAGAGAGAGAGAGCTAAACACAAGATGTTAAATTAATAAAAAATTTGTATTTGTGTGTATTTATAATCGATATTAAGTAAAGTAAACGTTTCGGTTTGACTAATAAGCTTTCCTTAGGACTAAATTAAAATAATATACATAAAAACGACTAGTAGTTCGTGTTCACCGAATAAATGATTAATATATAAGTAAAGTTAAAAGAGTGTAATTTGAAAGGAATCCTACGACGCATTGTAAAAAAGGCCAGCGTTATTGGTTATATAATATTTTAATGTCTTACAAAAGTTAATGTGTACGTAGTGTGCACTAAAATTACATATAATAAATATTAATTCCTATTTGTGTGTGTGTGTGTGTGTTTGTGCAGACTTGTATTCTTGCTGTTCTTGTTAAAACAGAAAAGAATTACCTATTCTCTTTAAAAGTTTTCTTGTCCTTTTTCAATATGTAAACCTTTTCATTTTATACGCACTACCTTTGCCGTCAATTAGCTCAGATGCAACTACTTGACTGATCAATCTTGAAGGCTCGCAGCTATTAAAATAGATGCGTAAAAATTGGGTCAATAATGCGCTAAATTTAAATGAGTAAAAGAATTTTACATCAACTTTGTAAAAATTTTTTACGTACCATCATCGTTGCAGCACAACTTGCACAACTGCGCGCGTTTAATGATTCTCTTTGAAAATATTCTCATTGTTCCTTAATAAATGCATTTGTTCGCTTAAAACACACGTTTTATATCTTTACCTTTAATTAATTCCGGTCTCTTTCTCGTTCGCGAACGCTTATATTAAAATGGGAGATGCGAGAATTGGGTCAACGATCCGCTAAATATATCATAGCCACAGAGGAAAGGTTCAATCGATAGAGGAATTAAGAGTTAAGTCAATAGTACGCGGGGCAACCAGTGACGTTGCCACGATGATGCAATAAAGCTAAGGTTCTTTTATTTGAGGATGCTCGTAGTCGTCATTCGCAAGGACAATCGTCGTGGCACAAGGCTTGATGCATGACATAACACAATGGGTTCTCAATCAGAGGATATCCAGCTAATTCATTTCAGCTAAGAATGATTCTCAAAATCGAGTGATCTCAAAATCCGAGGCCAATAATTTTGAAAAATAATAAGAGCACACACACACACACACACACACACACACACACACACACACACACACACACACACACACACACACACACACACAGACATAAAAAAATATTTAAAAAATAAAGTTTTTTCTTATTCTGTGTACAATATATGTTTATAACTTTAAGGCAGTGATATATATGTTACCATTATAAACAAAATTAATTCAAGTATTGTATAATTTAATAATAATATTGTTCAATTTTGTATTATTGATATATATTTCTTTAATATTCTTATATAAATCTCTCTCTCTCTCTCTCTCTCTCTCTCTCTCTCTACTTTCTATATTAAAAAATGTTCAAATATTAAATAATATAAAAATTTAACAATACTTTTTTAATATCTTATGTTTATCATTTTATACGCTTTTATATATTCTTTTTCAACAAGTCAAAGCAAAATTTTATGTTTCCTTATAACGACACAGCGTTATTTCTCGATCATATCCAGGGTTTTATATACGCTATTGGTACAAATCGCGCGTGAAACAATATTTCAGTGTTTATTTTCTATCGCACAAGTATGCTGAAATCCGGGTTTAATCGCAATTCCCGTTTGTAGTAATTTTGATTTACGATGGGATCTGCAGAGACTCGACAATAATTCTTCTTGATAAAATGATAAATATCTAAAATATTCCGCGAGGATCGATATGCTACATGAACTTAATCAAAAAACCGCGAAACATATTAAATTTGTATTACTTAATGTCAACATAAAAATAAATAAATAAATCGCTGTTTACTCAAGAAAAAAATGTCTTCCGTTATCTTATTCGCGATCGTACGTTTACTTTACCCTTTTGCCTTTTATTTTACTTTCGTCTCCGCGGGACATCCGCACTAACTTTTGCAATAATTTTTCTTTTATGAATATTTTAAAACAAGAGTGCACCGACCAAACGAAAGATACGAGAGATATTTCAGAAAACGTGCGCGCGCGCCGTAATATACATATACATGTATTCGGAGAGTTAATTCAGTAGAGACAATTACGTATACACGCGCGCGCGCGCGCGGAACGCGCGTAATCGCGATCCGGGGGGTGCGCGCGCGGTCGCGTATCGGTGCGTTCTAATTTGTCCGGCTGCAGCAGCCCCGGGATTGCGCGGCCATAATCGCGTATGAATGCGTATATACAATTGCATGCATCGCGTGAGTAGCCGTGCCTCGTATCGCGCACGTATACGTATACCACCGGATTCCGGCGCGTGCAATGATCGCGTCCGCAGAATAGAATTTTCACGAGGCGCGCACGAATTTCTCTCGCTATGAAAACGCTCGCTTGCGCGCGTGTTCGACCGAATTGCGTCACACGTCAGAGTGTCTCGCGAGCTCTCTTGATCACGGAATTCTAGAAACATGCATAGGTAAAAGTAGAGGTAAATTGGTATACATCCAAGTAAGTGTAATTACAGGCAAACTATAGATCTAATTACAAATCAGACGTAATACAATATGCTTTATCGACCTTATTTCGCAAATATTGGTTAATTAATTATTAGAATAATTAATACCGCGTATATTACATGCGGGTATGTATACGTAAAATTACAAATTTCTAAATTTAACGATAACATATATGATATGCACATATTAAAGAGCACATATATATGTAAATCTGCAAATAATAAAACTGTTCTCTTTTCGATATTTTTTTTTATATTTTCTCTTTTAATTCACTCACGATAATCTTCGCTCTCATGAGACCAAAACAATTAGTTGCAAATACGGATGCAACATTTATACCCGGAAAAAATTGTTTGAACGGACTCGTTGTCGACGCGGCAAAAGTTAAAAGCTAGCGGGACATCGACATTGTGATAAAAAATGGCGACATTTACACTATACATGAAGCCTCGGTAGCTCGATTTTTCGGCGCAACGCGGTTTTCACTTGGGTTTTCCAAATGGAAAAGTCCGATAATGGTGCAACTATTTAAAGTGCACCAGGCAATAGCAGACCTATTTTCAATATTGCACAACGCAATTTCCACCTTGTATATTCAATTCTCGCCGTTGTATCTACGTTATCTTCTTCCTTTTTAAACAGTCCTTAGCAAAATATCGGAATGCAATACTCAGATAATCAATTATTTATATACATATATTCCGCTTCTTTCTAAATTACAATTTTCTTCATACAAGAAAATTCTAAAAATATGCAAGAAATAAAAGTTGCGGTATGCACTGTAATAGATCCGTTGAATATGCAATGGCATTAATAAAGATAAATTACATTGTGTGATATCTAACTAATTATAAATGATATTTACGTAAATGGTATTTACTTATTATTGCGACTCAAGATATATAATTTCATATATTGTTTGAATAATAAAAAAATAGAATAGTGGCAATACTCTACTTATTTGTGATGTTGCTCCAAATTACAACATCTCAAAATGCTACAAGCAATTAATTTCCTGTTATATATTTTTTTAAATTTTATTACATTTTGTAATTTTAAATTTTATTCCTCTTATTATATAAGTTGTTAATTAATTTACTCGTTGCACAAACTTCTAAAAAAAAAGTAATATAAGAGAATTATAATAAAGGTATTATAAGCCAGTGGTTTAAGCATATAAAAAATTAGCTAACATTATATTTGAAAAAAAAAGATTGTAAAAATAGGTAATAAGTCAGAAAATATATAATTTAACTTTTCTCTCAAATTTAACAGTAATAAAAGTGAAAATAAAAAATCGGTAAATCAGATGTTTGTGAAAGCAAAAGTGCGTATTTAAAGTTTTTAATATGAGATAGAGAACGGGACGATTTACATAATAAATGCGTAAGTCGTAGTTTCCGGAATTCGAAATTTTTACATTTGCCGTCATCCGTATTTTAAAGTTTACCTCCTCGACCACAAGTTAAACCTCTGTTTTGTATATTCGTCTAAAGTTCGCTCAAGAAATTCTATCCGAGTCATATTACCTCGTCACGAGTGGCTTTACCGGCGCTTCTTATAAATTGAATTTCGGGGGAGACTTTTAATGCACCGGAACACATATGCGTGTGAATCGATTTAAAAGTATCAAATCAGTGCACGCGCGTAATTCAGTTCTTTGACATATTTATAATTACATTCACATTTACAGGACATTAATATTTATAATTTCAGCGTGTTAACAAGAAAAGAAAAATATGTCGGTTTTAATTTCAAAATTGAACAATTTTTAAGTTCGCCACTCGGCAAAAAGTTGCGGGGCAAGGTAGATAGCATTAACATAATGCGATCCGCTTATTTGGAAAGTGATGTAAGTTCAATTTTGAAACATTATGCATTTCAATGAGAAACGGGATATAAACTCGCGCGGCGTATCGATTTCAACAAGTTCCTCGAAATTGGCGAGAGAGACTTACACTACTTTTACGATACTCATATCACGAAGACTCATATCAATTTAAACTGTAGTAAGAGCTTATGCTTGCGCCGTCGAAGCTACGATGGCATTCTGAAGCAGTATTATCTCGTGAGAACGGAATTCGGTCTTCAACCGACTTTTACCTAGTATATTTTGATAGATCATATATGGCATACTTTCTTTGTAAACTTTTTAAATTTTTGCAATATCTTCAAAATTGAAGAAAATATAGTACACGAAAATGTGCGTGACGTCATAATGTTGTTGCGAAATCTTTTGAAGTTGCCGTCATCAAAGAAACTTTAGAAAGCTATAACTTTCTCAAATTTGGGTTTTTTTTTAATTCAAAAAGTACTAAAAATCGGCTTAGATTCTCTACATTAATTATGGATACCGCTTAATAAAAAATTTTACTTGAGAACGGAATTGTAAATACAAATCTGCTGTAAAATTACGACGTAACTCTATTTCGGGACGTTCGATAACGCAGCCATGACTTTTCAGTTACATAAAATGTCGAACCACTTTAAGACGCGCGGAGAGCTGAAGAGTAAATACGCAGACGGTCGTCTCGTAATATTTAATGCCGACAGGCGACAGGTCATCGATCGGTCGGTAGACTTCTGTCTGTAGTCGCGACCTCGACAAAGGTTTCGCGCGCATTATATCCGGCGATTTTACATATCCGCGTAACTTTGCAGCGACAATTTTGCAGGGTATTTTTTCTAGACACTTTAATTATTTTGAAATAAATTAGACGATAAAGCAATATAGACAATATAGACAAAAATGCTCTTAATTTAATCGTGTATATAATAATAATAATAATAAAAAACTTTAAAAATAAGTTTAATATTATATATACATTTGCTTTTAGATAGACACGTGTGTTTTCACTTTTCACTAATTACTTTATCAAATTGTTTAAAATTATAAAATTATTATTACCTTACACTCGATCTGTTCTCAAATTCCAACATTTCGGAAATTCAGAAATTTCAAATCGATATAATTTTCACCTGCTGAAACCGTCAGATCGACAAATTTTCTTAGAATGAGTGATGATTCGGCTATTCTAGAATTCTTGAATATTTATTAGTTTGCCAATTTTAGAATATGAAACATTGTTGACTTTAGAACGCTCGTATAATTCGCTCGTAATTTGAAGATGCAAACTTTACATTTCAAGCACCTCGCAAATCTTAGTAAGTAAAAAGTTTAGCATTATAAGAAGTTTTAATTCAGAAATCTCAGTATTTGTACAAATCAAATAAAATTTTAAATCTGATTAAAGTAAAAAAAATTGTAAATTTAAAAGAACCTGTTGGCATGACGGCACACAAAGAAACAATTTTTTACATTAACTTTGCCGTTTAGCAATTCCACAATGTGGATATTTACAAATTTTTGCAATTTGTGTTATTTGAGAATCCGTGGATATAGCAACTTTGAAATTTTCTGTCTCGCAGTTGGTGCAAATAAAACAAAACCAGTTCCGGTTGGATGATCGCCAAAGATGAGACCGAACCGCGCGATGAAACTATCGAAAACGTTCGGGGGCTATCAAACTTTCATACTTCGAAAATCCACTAATACATTCCCCTATATATATACACCTATATAACATACAGGATCTGGAAGCGACAATACACACACGCGCGCGCGCGCATGGTATGCGTTCGCACGTGTGTATATACACGTTCGTCGAGTAATCTCGACCTCAATATCCGACTGACGTTTTGCGACGGTGACTGCATCTCCTTACTATTTCATACTTTGCCATTCCTGGGGGGAAACCGACTCCGCTCTCCACTTCTCGGAAAACCTATTTCTTGGGATATCCGAACGAGGGTGAAATAAAAGGGATAGTTGAAATAAAAAGAGTGGGTAAAATAAAAGGAGGGTATAGTGGCGCGAGATTGCCGAGGTTTGGTGGTCCCAACACGCGCTCGCGGTATCAAGTTCGCTTCCCCCCTCCCTCTCCCTCGTTCCTTGTACTCCCTTCCTCCTGTGTCGTCCATTTTGCCTCTTAAAGTATCAAGAAAAGGATTCAGTGCAAGACCCGAATGTATGATTTTATTTCAGCGTCGAAGAATGATTACGTATGTCGCATCAGAGCATATTTATCACCCCGGGGTTGTCTCCGGAAAAACGCGGAGATCTTCTTTAAGCTTATACCCTCGGAAATTAAATTATTAAATCCGATGTGCACCGCCGCGAAATCAGCCGGAACATCGTGTCCCTTAAATCCCGGTATCTTCCTCCGGGAATTGCAGCCGCGTATATATGTATATAGGGTGACCCAAAAAAACTCGTATAAAAATAAAAGCCTTGTCCGATTGAAATTGAGTTTTGATTGAGCTGAAGCACGGAATTGTATTTTTCTTCTTAGTTGATTTGAAGTTATACTGAAATTAGATATCTATATCTTAATTGAAGCGATTGAAGCTAATATAGAACAAGAATGAAATTAAATTAATCAAAATCCTAATTTAAATCAAAATAATACGTAAAAGTAAAAATGATATATTTTTTTCACTTAAATCAATGAAATATCGTTATTTAAGTATATATGTTATTGGCAGGATTGCTGAAATTTTATTCAAGATACCCGATATGTGCGGAGAGCCGATCTCCGAAATGTTACCCCAGGTTCCTTCTCCACCTTTTTCGCTTTCTGCCCCCTTGCTCGCGAGAAAACGAGTGGCGGAAACGCTTGGCTCGGTGACCGTGTCGAAACCTGACACACGTATGTGCGTACATGTTCAGAAACACACATATAGTTACAGTTATGTCTCGAGAAGTATTCAACATCCATATACCTTAGTATGACGTCGTGCAGTATAGCGATTGCATTTCGCTTCGATTTTTCATGTGTTCCGTTCCGTTCGAGGTTCCGTTAGAAAACGTTTCGTAATAACAAAGCGATGCGAGGTTCAATGACGCGCGAGACATAAAAGAAATGATTGCTGGATATTAATGATGTAGTAAGAAAATTAATTACTTTCTCTTACTTGTCTAGAACTCAAGAATAAAAAGATTCAACAAGTTAAACTCCAAGAACAAAAACTTATTAAAAGAAGAGAGATAATTTCTTTACATTATAAATTATAACAGAAATAATTATACAGTTTTTATTTCCTAAGTATTTTATTTTTTAAAGTTAATTGAAATGGCGCGAGAACACTGTTATTTACACCATTATTTATCATTTGATGATGTGTGAATGATAACAATTTTCTCGTATCAAAAACAGATTGCTTTTATTGATTTTGTCATAATAATTACTTGTTTTTCTTTAACATCTTATACGTTCAATTATATAATTATTAACACAATTTTTCTCAATTATTAGAAAAAACATTTCAACAAATACTTATAATTTAATACCTATTTTACTTAAATGTACAATATTTAATTTTAATTATTAAAAATAAAAAATTGAAAATACAAATTAATTAAACTTCTGGCACAAAAAAAAGAAAAAACGTATATACTAGTATATGTATATGCGCAAAAATCTATAATCTTTTTATCAGAATTTTATTTCAAACTTTTTTTCTCGTTTCAACTATATAAATCATATAAATGACGTCATTCAAACAAGCTTTCTTCGTTTAACGTAATATATATCTTATCTTCAAGATTTATATAGATTCTTGCGTATATACGAGTATATATAAGTCTTGTTTTGACATTTTTTTTCTGTGTAATATACAGTTCTTTTAAGACACCGTGAAAATGTCATATTTTTTTTAACTATGAAACACTGTCATCGATTGACGCCGCTTTTGTACTGTTAAAGTGACCTAATTTTTCTTGTCGACCGCTTACCAAAAAACTACGACAGTCATTTAGATCATAGAAAGAATATACACTTTTGCGCGATTTTGCGCGCATCGCCTGCAATTTAATGCATTTATGGATCGAAATACGTCTAAAATTGTGGAGATCGACATCGAATGCAACGATTAGCGGAGAGTATAACATACCGAAGGAGTCCACTGACGATACAGTAAGTACGATGAGATTTTATCACGGGGAATTTTCGGACAAATAGGAGTCAGGTAGGTACGTTCGAACCACAGAACATTTGAGTTTGCAAATACACTGCGAAGGAATCCGACCGAACTGAAAGGCGCACAAGGTGGAAGTGGAAACTATAATACGGAGGTTTGCACAAGGTATATATTCTGGGACATATACCGAAACACATGAATGTAGTCCTTGATAGTATATTTCGAGTATTAGATACGATCATTGTGTAAATCCAAACTTTGACAACTTTAGTCAAGTATTGAAAAAATAAAACAATGATAATTAAAGAAGAATAATTTAATCCTTCAAGAATTAGTTCAGTTCAATTTTAAAATAACAATTTTAAGAAAATGTTATAAATTCACGATGCATATAATAATTTAGCTTTTGCGAAGTTTTGTAACAAAATTGTACAAAAGTTTCTTTCCCGTTCTTTTTTCTACAATTTTCGACGCGTTTTTTAAAAAGACTTATCTTCAATTGAAATATTCAATTAAATATCTAAATTTCTGCATAATATATTCTCGAGAAAAATATTATTTTTATAATTTATAAAATATTGTTATTTTTTACCATTTTTTATGATACATGATTAAATATATAAAAGTCGACTTTTTCTCTATTTTATTTATTAATAATTTCTAGTTTGCATATTATAATTCCTTTTCCCATATGGCGGAAGTTTTAAAAAGAGGGTCAATGCAAAATCAAATTCTCCATTTCATCGCAAACGTGCGATGTCGGTATCATGTTACTTGATGCGAGAGGGAGACTGCGCCTTGTCAATATTGGTCTCAAGTGACAAAGGACTAATCAGGACTAGGCTCAGTGGTGGACATATTGCTTATTGCTGCCATGCATTGCCTGCTCGTACAATCTCACATGCGAACTTCACAACATCCCAATATCCGGCAAACAATATAGATATCTCTACGTTGCATAAGTTGCAAGATCAATCGTGTTCGACTAGAGAAAGCTTGCTAGTTCTTTTAATTCACAATGTCAGTTTTACATAAAAGTTTGATAAAATAATATTTGTGGTGCAATACTGTAGCTTTTACACACACGCACGCTGATTTATAATTGCGGATCAAAATTTCGTTAATTTTCATAGTACTCGAATAAAGGCTATTAAAATGTAGTTACTTCATAAAGTAACACCGTGAAATAATTCGTCGTGTAAAAATGATCAATTATCGCTATTGTCGGTAGTCGGTACCGTTATAATTTTATCCCCATAACCTCTTTTTCCTTTCGGGGATCGTTATTTTTTCATTTTATTATTTTTTCGCGCGACAGTCCTCGAGAGAATAACGACGAGTGATTTGCATCGCGAATATACGCTCAACAACAATGCATGAGTACTCTTCGCCCGATGAAAGCGGGTTGTATTCTCGAAGCGACCGGAAGTGCTTCTCGCAGTTGTCCCAGTAATGCTGGCGCATTCCCGCTCTTAATCGTTGCATTTTAATTATCACTCCATAGCATTTCCGCGCTACGGTAGCAATTAAAAGCAAGGAAAACATTAATCAGCTTGATCAATCCGAGCAATTATTATTGCCGGGCGAAGTCTATTGAAAATATTCGGCGCTGTTAATTAAAACTATGCGATACTAACGACTAAAACTAATTAAAAGTATTAACCGATATTACAAATTCACGACGGTTCATCCGTTTTTTCTTTTTTACGAGATTTGACGAAACGCAATAGTGTCATGGTGAGATCGGCACTTTATACTGTACACTTTACGACTCTCTCTCTTTCTCTGTACCGACTGTTTTATATCTTTTCTATTTTCATTTACAGGTAGAGAACGCGGTAACATTGTGCGCGCGCACGTTTCGACGGCGCACAAAAGCTGGCGTAGATATTTGTTTCTCGGCCGAGAGGAACGGACGGCACGAATGTTGTCAGCGGGAATTGCTTGCTGCCGGATTAAACGTTCGCGTTTCCATGAGCGATCGATCAAAAGATCGACTGTCGAACGCACACCGTTGTCCTGATCCGATGGGGTCGAACGTAATGTCAGCTCAATCCCCTGCGCGTCCCTCATCACTGCCACACTTTATCTGGACCGTGTGCATTCTGTACTATACGTCGCGCGCGTGTGTGTGTGTGTGTGTGTGTGTGTGCGTGCGCGCGTGCGGCGCGCGTTTGAAATCCTTTCCATGTAGCGTCCACGAGCGATACGCGATTCGTACATTACGATATTGCGAGTCCCTGATGCATTGTTAAGTTTTCGCCTCGTCATAATCCTCGGCTGTAAACGTAATGTTGCGTGGAATTAAAACGCGGAACGCGCGTTTTTTTTTAGAGATAATATCGTTTTTAATTCGAGCTTTTTTTGAATCGCGAAAAATGCAAACGATAGAAAAATAGAGGACCTCTCGTTTACTTTATTTTTCAAATGCGGCCATGATACAATCGGTCGGATAAATTTTCATTCGAACTCGATTAATGCAATTTTATCTTAGGGAATTGTCGCTTTCCCGGACGACGATACCATCACGATAAATAAAAAATTACGATACGCGGCGAAAATCTAGCTAACTCCGATGACCGAGAAAAGGGTAAAAATCTGCGAAGGAGGAGAGAGGGAAAATAATTCCGTCTCCGCGGTAATCCGTAATTTAATTAACTTGGAACAATAGAAGAGGCTGCGCGAGACACCCGGATGGATTATCACTGCCCGGTGCAGTTGGATAACAGTATACATCACCGTATAAGCCCACCTACTTGGAGAACGCGGCGTACAGATCGGGGAGAGATGGGGGTAGAAAGGACGAGGCAGAACGATAAATCTTGTCGTTCCATTTCCTCGGTACGAGGAATCGATCGAACCAATGTCAAGTACTGTCGTTCGTTATGACTAAATCCGGCTCGTTTCATGAAGCACTTCCAGTTACTCCGACTGCAATCGCGGACGCAATCGGAGGAAAACGTTGTATTCTGTGCGATCACACGAATGACGAAGGTGCGCGCGAGTCTCTGTTTTTGAAGAATATATTCTTGGTAATTATAGTTTCGAAAAATAAAGAAAAAGTAATTGCTTCTCGTACATAAAGAATTCTAGACTTCTTGCATTTTAATTTACTAGACATCACAGACGCGCGTTTCGCGCGCGCTATTTAGCTTTAATATTACACACAACTGTCAAAATATGCTATGACAGCCGCTCACGAAGTTAGCGCAGCAACAGAATCAATCAGCATCGCGGAAAAGAGCCAACAAAGCACGTCGAGACTTTCGAGAAGACTTCGAGAGATGCGAGTATCGATTTAACATGCCTTTTTTTAGAAAGGATTCTATAGATTAATTTAGAGTTAAATTTTTAAATAATAAAACATTCAAATCGAAAAAAATCAGGCTCTAAAGATATGAAAATATATAAATAGTAAAATTACATTCTATGTGTATTTTAAACCGATATGTGTCGAGCTTCATTACTTTTTAATAGTTTCAATTATTTAATTATTATACATATTACACTTCATTATACATATTATACTTCATTATACATATTACACTTTTGTATTTTGTATACATATGTATACTTTTACTTTCTATTCGATCGTCGTATATTTATAAAGTGTATTGCAATTATAAGTCTATTGTTGAATCTATTCCGTGTCAGTAATTTTTATTGCTACACGGTTCAGTTTCACGGTTTGATCCTCGTCCACGCAAATTGTTGTATCGAGGGCCCCGTGTACCTCTCATATTTCTCCAGCTTACAGATTCGGTGTATATTACAGAAGCGCGCGGCGGAAAAATATCGGTTCACCGATCGGGTCTCGGCGCCCAGCGCAAACATTGCGGTCGGAGCAAACAGGTGGCCCAATATCGGGCGTGTTTGCTGGCGGATTAGCGATTCTATTGGATACTTTATTCCGGAGCAGCGACGCCGATACGAACGCCCATGCCGTCGGCGTCGTCGAGAAACCCGCCCCGAGAGAGAGAGAATAGCGGACGAGAGGCGGCACGGCGGGATTTATCGCGCTTGCGAAACGGCTGACGGCTAACGTTTAGCGGTGAGTGCATCTCTCCCGCACGAGCAGCATCGTTCGAATTGCGCGGCATGCCCTGAAGGGGGGAACGTTCGATTTTTCGAACGGCGGGACATGGCTGTATTTTTCACTACTGCAAAGGGGGGTACGTGTGCGCTCGTGTTGGTCTTCGTGAACGAGAAGCAAACGTTTGGCGCGTCGATTTTTACCCCGTTTGTAAGCGGTTTGCTTTTTAGATAAATCCTCAATTACCGTCGTAATATAGAATGAAGAATCAGAAGAAGCTAACGATTCAGAAGGATAGATACAATTAACTTCGAATTATTGACATCTCATAAAGCTTATGCTATAAAATATTCAGGATTAAATTGTTAAATTGGTTTCCTTAATTTATTAACGTGTAACGAGTATTTTTTATATTTTTATGTCTACTTAAATTTATAAATCATATAGCATTAATCTCAAGTATAATATCCATTAACTTCACAATGTATCTTATTGATCGAAAGAAAGCATTCTTATGGTCCCACACAATGGCTCAAGATGATTCCGCACCACTACACTGTTTTATCGAAAACGACTTTGGAATTCATGTGAGATGAAATGAATACATTTCTAAAGAGGAATGGGTTTCAAAGGTGTCTCCAGGCGCATCCCTGATGGATTATTTTTCGTCTGGGGCTACTTGAAACAGAAACCACACAAGGGGAAAAAAAGTTAAAGATATATATGGATCTCAAACACTCTTTAAAACAGGTTTGGGGAGAGAACTTTCTCAGGAATTGATCAATAAAACTTTCCAATCCTGGCCTAAGCAATTATTAAAAATCTATAGGAAACGTTATATCGAAAAAATACAAATGAGAGTAACTGTACTCGCGTGTCTTCATAGCGTTAAATTGTCTCAGTGTCACTTATCATTCTTTGTAATTCTGATGTGATCTGAATCTGAATGTGTCTCATACGCGTTAATAGAGTCAGAATTGATAACGAGAAGGAGTTATAGAGTTTCGCTATCACTGACTTCTTGCGTGCAAAGATTTTGCATAGCAAAATATATACAATAATTAAGGTGCAACTGCGACTTATTATTCAAGTTTATGTGACAAACTAAATGTCGTCAAAGAAACGCTATATATTTCCAAGTCACTACTGTGCATTTTGTTATATTTGAGCATGTGAAAAGTTAGCTCTATCATTAACAAGTTTTTAATCTCGTTTATAAAAACTATTCTACATTTATATATTAAAATGTTCGTCTTAAAATATTACACAAACTATAAATCACTAAAATTTATATACTTCTGAGACATCCTGTGTATAATTGTACAAAAATCAACATTTTTAAAGTGTACAAATAACATTTTTTATATATTTACTATTTAATTTAAAAAAAATGTTACGTTAATTAATTGTGTTATTTTTCTCGTTAAAATATAAAATTTTGACCGAAAAAAATAGTGTAACTTTTACATATTATTTTAACCCGTTGAGGTCACATGGGGTCCAGTGGACCTCAGGCTTTTTTTTTCCTTCTTCTTAAAAGTATACTATTTTGAGAGTAAAACGCAAAAAGTTTTTTTGCTTTATCTAAAAAAATTTTGATGAATATTTTTGTAAAAAAAATCAAATTTCTCGAAAAAAAAATTTTTTTCTCGCGTTTTTTCAACATAAATTTTTTTTTTAAATTATTGGATTATAAAGAGGAAGTCATTAACTAAATTCCAGTTCAAGGTTTGAGTCGATACATCAAAAAGAACGCAAATGGCAACTGTTGTGGGGTCCATTGAACCCCGTGTGACCTCTACGTTATTTTTAGGAGGTGTGACCTCAACGGGTTAATCAAAAGTTTAAATAACTACGTCTAATGAAAAGTAAAAATAACTTCTTTTCTTAATTTATTTTATCATAAAAATATGTTAATTTTACATACAATTAACAATATATCAAATTACAATAAAGATTGCATTCATTTTGTGTTAAAATGTTAATAAAGTATTAGTGTCACCATTTATGTGTTAAATTGACACAAAAATTTGAGCGGACTGTTTAGGTTTAGAACATGCGCTATATAATTTAAATTTAACGTAGATTTTTCAGGTGCAGCATAGAATTGATGGCATAAACTGTTCGAAAAATCAACAAAATAAAATAATCTGTCTTTACACGTCAAGCATGACATATCTCGTAATCGTGCGCATTTCTTTTTTCGTCCTTCCAATTGTATTATTTACGATACTGAAGTGCGGTGCATCACGATGGGAAATTCTCGGTGCGACTGTTTGATAAGCAGATTTGCAGCTCTGAATGCATGCGATCGAGCATTTATGGTGTTTGACCTATGCGCGATACAAAATAGAATATATTTCTAATAGAGCTCGTGTGTGCGCGCGCGTGTGTATAAAGCTTACACGTATTACGATGAACTTGCGCATGGTTCACAGCGATAACGTTTAATCAGCGACTCAGTTTTGCAGAAACTTTGAAGTGTTTTGCTAATGAATAATGATGCAGTTGCCAAAGGGAATATGTATCTCGGACAAATTAGTAGAAAGTATTACCGGAAAACAGAGTTGATCTTTTCAGAAAACAGAAACTTACCGATTTAGATATTTTAAATATGTGAAGATGATATATGTGAAATATCATCTTCATATATCTAAGTTGATCAATCTCCGTTTTTTTGAAAAGATCAAACTCTGTTTTTCCATAATACTTTCTACTAATTTGTTCGAGATATTTCCTTTTGCAACTGCATCCACCATTCATTAACAAAACACTTCGTAGTTTTTGCAAAACTAGGTCGCTGAAGATGATATGTGAAATATCATCTTCATGCGTCTAATAAAATCGAAGCAAATAAGATAAAACAAATATACGCTCTCTTGTATTTTGCAGCGAAAAGGAAGGAAATGAAGGAAACATGGAAATTACAGTTGAAAAGAACAGATCTTACATATATACATACGCATGTGGCGAGAACACAACCCCGCGGATTCTAATAAAAGGTAGACTCCTAATATAGATCTACATCCTTATTGGACAAAAATTTGCTTTAGCCGAGGGCGCACATACTTATAATCTCCTTACAGAGTTTCTGAAGATAAAACTTTTTGAAGTACTCTCCTCGTGCTTAAGGAGTTCTACAGCAATAAATATTCATGTAATCTGCATTAGGGTGTTTCGGATTCACCGTATTATCCATTCGTGCACGGGTTTTTCGAACGACAGGCGGGGCAACGAGAGTTTTCGCGAAAATGTTTACGCGATACTTTTTATTTCGTACACTGAAAAAAAAAACAATTATTATTTGCATGAAAATAGATTTCTTTGAATTTAGAGTTTTCTTATTGTTCAAAAAAATATTGGGCAGATTTAAGAAAACATTTTTCTGAGTTTAAAATATACCTTCGCGAATCTACCTCTAATAGGTATTTCTTTGAATTAAGGAAACTAAATTCAAAGAAATCTATTTTCTTGCAAATAATAATTTTTTTTTCAGTGTAGCTATAGGTATATCCTCTATACATTCATTAATAATCATTAACGCAACGTTAATGTACGAATAAACTAAATCTACAAATCTACTACTTATCTACTAACTGTAAGTAGTAAATGTCAATCATTTTGCCGCCTACCGCACAGAGTACAAACGCGAACACAACACGTAGACATGTCGTAGAGAATCGATTTAGCTGACCGCCTCTGATGTGCTTCGTTCAAATATCACGTATCCAGATCGTAGTCACCCCTGGTCACCCCTCATCCGTCTCATCTGCGGCGTTTTGGCGGAAGTATATACCGCGACGCGCGACACGTGTTCCATCGCGCGATTCACACAGATAAGAACGGAATGTAAATCACGCGCGTCCTGCCAGGCCCAGACAGAATAATTACCTCTGTTACGACCTTGACATTCGATCGCTCGAGGGTGCGCGCGAAGGGTGACGTCGAAAATAGAAAAGCCGATATGGGATGCACGCGAGTACTCGTGACATAAATAGGTGCTTATAAGAACGCGAGAGAGAAGACTTGCGTGTGCGCGCGCGCGCGTGTGTCCGTGTATATGCTCACTTCCTTATTGATTCGCGCAAGTGTGGCCTGGATGTATACGTGTGTCCTGCGAAACGTATGTATACGTATACACCTGGCGCCTTCGCCGTCGAGATTTACGCGGCCTTGAGATACACCATTCAGCGGTATAGCGAGAATGTCTGACACGGCCCTTGCTTATTAACTTCATCCCGAAGATACCGACCTACTCCACTTCTTGGCGTGTGAAGGAGTTTACCTTCGGTTATAGCGTAGCTACTGAAATGTGTATAGACATCTCGAATGGAATATACGAAAAGTTGACGAGAAATTGCGAGAAATATATTGTGGGGATCTAACGGAGCGCGAATTTGAAAAATATCGAAGTTTTCTGATAGATCACGTTACTTTTTTGTTTCTGTTGGAGCTCGTTGAGCTCTTGCGAAGGTCTTGGAAAAATAAGGATTAGAAATTATAAAGGAGAAGATTAAAAGGGGTTATATACATACGTTTAACAGGCCTAAAACTGAGTCAAAATTAACGAATTTTTATTGCGGGTAAAATTATGTTTTATTAAAAAATGAAATTGCATGTCTTGTAGAGTAATGTTTTGAGGATATTTCTTAAAAATTTCCATAAAAAATATTAAAATGTCAAGTCCTGGCAGTTATTTTCCCGAATGGTGTTTGTATTATAAAAACGGCGTTCGCGGTATCAGAGATACCTCCGTCCCTTCTCATGTAAAAAACAAAAATTTTCCGTTAAACCAGGTGAATAAAACTAGTCCTTGTCAAAGCCGATTTTGAAAATATTGATTTTTTGAAAAATGTCAGTGATTCGAATCGCAAAAATGCGATTTTTGATCTAAAAATCGATCACTCTTTTATTTGTAAAATAAAACTAAACCATAAACCGAAAAAATCCTACGTGAAGGACTAGATTATTGAGAGTAGCTGTAAAAAATTTCATGCAAATGGTTCACTAGTCTCCGAGATATTTCTTCTGATTTTCAAAACACTGTTTCGGAAAAATAGCTGCGAGGACATCAATTTTTCGACTTAATTTCGACTTAATTTTAAGGCTTGTTGAAGGTATTAAGGTTAAACACCCTTAAGCGTAGATACAAATCGGAAAAAGAGAAGTTGCACAAGTACTTAAACCGCATGTATTAGGTAAATTAAATTGTAACGAAATTATTCTTTCGAGAAAAAAGCATTTAATCCTATTATTCTTGTATTTAATGTTCCCAGAATGTAATTGAAATGATTTATTCTGTATTCTTTCTTGAATAAAACGTTAAAATCGACATATGATGTCTGAAATTAGTCACGTGCGATAAATATAAAATATGATATATATCTGCAAAAAGGAGTCAAGCTTCTTATATCACAACTCTTTCTTACATAAAGCTCTTTACATCGTAGAATGTTTCACAGCTTAACGACTGAGAAAATATTAATGTTTGATATTTGAAATAAGAAAGATAATTAGGTTGACATTGTTAAAATATTAAAATGTCGAGGGATTCACGCGATGTGTGAGAAATTAATCTCGGGAGATCAACATGCATCTCTCGATAAAATACGAGACACTGTATATAATACATCACATTTCGGTTTCTTTATTGCAGCACAAGATTTAAATTTCTCCTAGCGTTCTAACCCCGTTTCGTACATCTCGGTTTAGAGTTCAACCCGACCAAAGACGAAGATGCCCGCCGCGGTACTAAACATTCATCTCGCGCGGGAGCTCGGCACGATTGATGCTCGCTATAATGCAAACCGAATTGCCAGAGTCCTCATTCTACGGGAATGTGCCATTGTGCCGCGGCCATTTTTCACCATTTTCGCGTGCGGCGGAGGTCTCGTTGATCTGGTCGATTCCGGAATCGGTAAAGCGCCTCGGGAGGGGGAGGGGAGGGGGAAAGTGTAAATTCCAGGGGGGTTGTGACTTTCCGAGAATGCGGAGAGAGAGAAAAGCCGCAAACATATTCACAAAATTGAGAATTATATGCGTACGGTTTTGCGGTTAAGCAGCAGGTTGTGTGAAACTTCGCGAGATTAGTATTTATTCGCGGTTTATTTTATCGCTGTCTGCGTAATATAAATATGGATCACCGCAAGGTTGGATTCGACAACTAATTCAGAATCGCATGTGTCTCACACACACACTATTCAAACTATTCAATAATTAAATACAAATTTAATTTAATTGCGCGTAACCTTTAAAAATTAACGATAATTGAATTTATAAAGTTAATTTAAATATTTAAATTAAATATTATTGTGTAACTATACAAACTTATAACATTCAGTTTAACTTAAAAATTTATTATTAATAACTCATTTCTCATAATGTCAAATAATTACTGTTATTGTACGTGATGCATTAAACTATTTTTTTAATTTGTGCAGTTTTTAATTTAATAAAATTTTTTATACATATATATAGACTTCAATTTATTGTTTTTCCTTTTAGATTAAGTTATTTTTTGCTTCTACACTTTTCTTTAATTACTCACTATACATTATATCTACAAAACCGCGCGCGCGTTGTGTAGATGCATGTGTCTGTGTGTTTGTGTGTTATGTGTAAATAAATGTGAATGACCGCAATATAATGAGTTTGGATTCATTAAATCTAAATAACTGAGAGCGGTTAATAATGTTAATATCATCTCTGTGATATAGTATATAAGAAAGGAAAAAATAAAATTTAAATTGCTAAATTGTAAATATTAGTATCACCTAATATTTAATGTTTTATTATTAATAAAAAAAACTTTGTAATATATATATTAAATAAATTTTTTATTATTTTTATAATTCAGTTAATATTACAAAATGTTATTAATAAAATATTAAATATTAATGCATAAGCAAACACAGTCGCGAGCCTCAGTAAGCAAACTTTATGAAATATCGAAAGTCTGCTTGCATCGTTATAAAGCTCATATCTAAATTTTTCGGCTCTCAAATGATCGTTATATATAGGCTGATAATATACAATGTCTTGGAGAGAAGATCTAGTAAATATAAATAAATACAAGTAAATATAAATAAGTAATTTAAAAAATTGTTTATTTCCATTAAACTCATTGAACTAGACTTAATAAACATTTAATTTAAAAATAATTATTTAAAATTGTGGAAATTTAAACTGTCTTTAAAAGTTTTATTCTCTGCAAATAAGAATTAATATTTTCAGACTAATCAGAATATATTACATTAACTCATTTACACACACACATCTCTCTCTCTCTCTCTTTCTCTCTCTCTCTCTCTCTCTCTCTCTCTCTCTCTCTCTCTCTCTCTCTCTCTCTCTCTCTCTCTCTCTCTCCGGTACATCCTGCGTATATTTTATAAAAACAGGGATCGCGCTCTCAGGCTTGAAGAGCTGGCCAGCTCGCCTCTTGAATTTTTTTGTGGCATTTCTTTACCGCACTTTTGAATTGTCAAATAAAGTTATGACACCATATAGAAAGCATTTGAAGAAAATCGGAGACTAGCCGACGCGACGGGGTGAACTGCACTAGTGGCATGAGTGCAAGTCGTGCAACGCACGCCACTGGTTATTACCGTGTGAACGCCATCAAGCGCGAAGTCATGACAGGACGATATTGCGCATAAAGCAAATTATACGGCCTCCGGGCAAAATTATCGCGGCATGCAGTTTACACAGTAGTTAGGCGCGTTCTTACGCGTGTTATATACCGCTGCTATTTTCAAGCGTGTACCAAACAAACATTCTAGTAATAATAAAATTAAATATGTTTTATTAATACGACCCCAGCTATATGAGCATTTTTTTCAACCTATTGGTTACAGAATAGAAGGAAATTGTGCCAAATTTTATAAATATATAAACTTTTATCTTTAAAATAACATTTCTTAACAGTTATGCACTAGAAAGAGATTCTCCTTAAAAAATCTGTATATACTTTTTATTTGGACATAAAAAATAAAAAATAATATATATATAATATACATATTATTATATACGATATATTTTATAATATTAAAAAAAATAATACATAGATTCTGTATCGAAATTGATATCTACATTTATAAAATTTATTTTTAATATTAATCACATCATATATATATATATATATATATATATGCAAATATATGTTATATTATACGTTTAGAAACTAAAAATAGTTTTATATTTATAATAGTAGTTTAAAATATTTATAATAGTAATTAAAAATATATAAAATGTTTATTTAATAAATTAATTCTTTTTCCTGACAAAATAAGAGTTCAATTAATTTCTATAATATGTATTAATGTATTGAGTTAAAATTTCCATATTTTGTTGTAAGTATTAATTTAATTATTATTTTAATTTAACTAAAATTTTGAATTCTAAGTAATATGTTGCTTCGAATAACATTCTCAGTCTAGGAACTTTGAAAGAAAAAAATAAGAATATATATATATATATTCTTATGATCCAATTTTGGTTGGCGAGAAAGGATTAAGGAAATCCTTTATTTAGGATTGTAAACAAGAGGTTGAACTATCACGCGAAGATATATGCGTATATCGCGAGTTGCAGGCCATTGACACGAGCGACGTCAAGTGCAAAGTCACGAGAACGCTACATTGTGTATAAAGCGAGCAATATAACTCTATAACTCTATACACAGTCCGAGACACAGTCCAATTCATAATTCGTGCACCAACCCGTTAAAAATAATTTAACACAATCGTGTTTCTTCTCGGCAAAAGCTAGCAACGTTATTATTTTATATATAATTTTATAATCTTTAATAATCGATTTTAAATAGCTTTCTAATTTACAGATTAAAAAGTTATCAACACAAAATGAATAAGAAATAAACAAGCTTTCATTTATTTCTTTTCCCAAATCTAATAAATTCTAAACCCAAAGGCGTGCAATTCTTAATCAATTATAATTGATAGATTAACCATTGAGTGATTAACCATCACTCAAAAATTTAGAGCGATAAAATATATCATATTTTGCATCTAAATTTATTATACGTCTAACTCACGTATACCTATTCCGTATCTAATTTATATTCTACAATTTATAGAACAGAGATTTGAAAAGACTTAACGGGACATATCAGAACAAAGTTAGATAGAGAAGTTAATAGCCAATTATCGAGTAGCATCTGCTCCCCAGGATTGATGCGTTACAAGCAACGTGATTAATTGTAACCGAGCAGCTTTGCATTATGGTAAGTTCATTTCTGCGTTATGCCATTCTGCCATATTCCACCGCCATTCGGTGTTTGGCGTGCCGTGCTGCGGGGCGGGAGAAGGGTGAGGAGGGGGTGGGAAGGGGAGGGAGGGTGAGCGACATTATACGACGGCGATATCTGGCAGCCGTTGCGGGAGCGCCGCAGAGAGGGCGATTGTCGTCGGCCTCTATTGGCGGGCCCTTAGCCCTAACCGTGTGTGTGCAGGCGCATTACCGGTCGCCCCGAGTTATCTATACGTCGGCCACCTACGTTACCGCACAAGCGACCCGTCGTCGTCGAGCAGCTGCACTGCAGAATCCCGATAGTGCACGTATCCGCGCGGCCTATGTGCACCGTCGAATCCAGCAGCCGTTTATGCGCTCCCTCGCGCCCCATTTCGGTTTCCCCCCTTCTCATCCCAGCGGTGAATGACGATTTTCGACAATGGACTTTCGAGCACGACACCGATAGAATTATAATAATCCGTTACGTATAATACAGTTGCTCGATATACCCATGCATATTATAATTCGTAATTACGCGTTATAGTGAGATTTACTGGATAAAGATTTATAATTCGATCTCTTTTGGCAATAATTTTTTTTTTCAAACGAGATTATGTGTAACATGATTAACGGATAAAGAGCATAAAGATATATAGTTATATATATATAGATATTAATAGTATAAAAATAGAATAAGTGGATATTAATACATTCTAATATATCAATATCTATATAATTTATATTAGATATTATATTTTAATACTAATATCTATATAGGTAATAGATAGCTATATAATAATAATAATACTAAAATATAACAAAGATAATAATAATGCGCTAATTTCTTAGATAATTTCAAATCATGAAAAAATAAATAGGTAGCTTCCATTTTCGACGAGTCGTAGATAATTAAGAAATCATTAATTTAATCTTCGCCGAGTAAAAAAGAAGCTTGATAAAACTGGAGAATACATTTCAAATTCTCGAAAAGGAAACGTGTCGCTTACGTTGAATGCACAAAATACGATGAAGGCGTCATTATCATGTCAGCCGAGAGCAGCGCGGCATTAATTTTAAATTTTTGTCATATATCCCTGCGCATTTTGGACACGATTGCGTCCGCGCCATGCATGTCCAAGTGCATACGTGCGCGCCGGCGTCGCTGGAGGGTCGTAAGGAGGGTGGGTTGAGGGATTGTAGATTTAAGTCATGTCTTATCACGGGGGAGTTGTAGCCCGCGGGTCGGCATCGAGGATCATCGCAAACCGTTTCGAGCCTGCTCAAGGATGCCGCTCTCCGACTTTCCAAGGTTTTCGTATACGTTCCTCTATATATATTAGGATCAAGGGCTTTGAAAACAGTCGGCATATGACTTCGCTAAGCCGCAGTGGCGTAAATTTAAGCCAAACACACACGCATGACATTTTCATGACATTAAATTACACGTGTCTCGTGAGTGTTATATAAAATTTGTCCAAGAAATTATAAATTTAGTTATTGCAGCAAAATCATTGTTGCTGCTATATATTTGATGTAAGAGCAAACAAATTTGCTTTTAATTATATTTTATAAATAATAACTTTTATAACTATATAGAAACGGAAAAAGAGAGAGGGAAAGGAACAAATCTATTTAATAACCAGTTATTTCCAACTTCGATTTTGCTACGCCATTGTGCGGGGCCGTCTTGTGCCGTGTGCCGTGTGTTCGTTCCCCTGTTAAGTCTGACTCTCGTGTCTGGGCTATACCCGAATACATGCTCACGGCTCTCCTCGGCGGGCGACTGCATTGCAGTACTCCTCCTTGCCTTCATATGCCGAGTCGGCATGCACCGGCCGAGAGACTGCACCGAGAGAAAGAGAGGGATTGGAGACGAGGGAATAGGACGACGATTTATCGAGTTTTCGAATTTCAAATTGCCCACCGAATGCCAACAAACTTTCTTATCGGATTATTTTACGAGTGATCGATATTACAATAGGAATTCCAAGTTGGACGCACGGTTAACATCAATGAAATGATAGTCCTTCGTGATTCTACCTCCCTTTTCAGGGTCAGATATAGTCCACGCGTTCTTCGGTTCTTCTTTTTTAGATATTTAGGTGAAAATTTACACGTGATATTTTCAAATAAAACGCCGTTAAATAAAGTTATAAATATTTTTCGAAAAGAGAAGTAAAAATTACTTTCATATTTTTGCAAAATTTAATCTATCTTAATCAAAATAATGTCCAAATCTAGCGCAGCAATTTTCAAAACGTTGTGAGAATTTTGTATTGTCTGATATAGTCGTGAGTATAGCTGGCCAAGCATGATAATGACGCACGATGTTAAAGAATTCTCTGACGATTTTACCCTTCGGATCGCGATCATACGCGCCATCCAAAAACAAAAAAATAGCAGCAAGTTGGCTTATATGGGAAGGCGCCCTTCAGGCGCGTAAAATAGAAACGATTATTCCAAAAACGCGTACAAAGCGCTGCAACAAACTGCTGAAATTTTAATTGCTTTATCCTTTATCATCTTATTAAAGAAAAAAAGAGAGATTTCTTAATTAAAAAACATTATTATTTTATAAAAATGTGTAAATCCAGAAACACAAATAATTGAAGAATATAAAATTCTATATATGCTAAAATTGTATGTTATTTTAAGAATAGATGTAGAATAATAGATATGTACCTTCTATTAACTTTTTTCAGAAAGAGATAAATGGATTTTAATACAAATACAGAAAAATAAAACTTCGGAAAGCCATCAGCAAATTTCATATTTTGGTAAGTGCAACAAAATTCTCCCAGGTAATGCATCATGTATTACAAGAAACTCGCGTATTTTTGCGTCATTCAATAAAAGACACCCAACTAATAGGATGGCATAGAGAAGTCTAACGAGAAATTTACAAATGCATAAATAAATTTTTGAAAGAATATAAAATCCGTGTTTTTTACGAAGAAAAAGAACTTTATATTCTTTCAGGAAACGGGCGACAAAATTTCTTCGATCAATGTACTTAGCATAAAAAGCTCACTTCTCTCGTTCTCGATTTCGACCGATGTCTCAACCAGAATGGTATAGATGGGAAGAGTAGGCGCATAAAAAAATCTCATAAAAGGCAATGATGTCGTTCGCTGTAATTCAACGGTTCGCAAGAAAGTCGCGGTAACTGACGGGGGTCCTGGCAGTTTCGAAGAGTACATAAGACTGCAAAAGGAGCAAGGCACGGTGAAGGACGACGGCGTGCGAGTGCAAGTGCAAGGAGTTGGATGCACCGAGCTGGAGAAGACGGAAGAAAGGGGGGGAGAGGGAGAGGGAAGAGAGGTCGAGGAGGGCGCAGAGGTGGAGGGTGCATGACATATTTTCCGGGCGTAGCGTCCGGGCCCGTGGCAATTTTGCCACGCGTGTTTTTCCCAAGATTTATGTCCGGCCGTGCGTCGCCCGCGTTTAAACGGGGCGCCTCTCTTGCCTTCTACGGTTATTATCGCCCCCGACGCCGGGCGCCGCGCTGCGCCGCGCCGTCTCTGCGACGCTCCACGAATTATCGCCCGATAACTGTCTGGCCTTTTTGGCAGCGCGACGCTGCGCATGAAATTCCAAAGGCAAGCCCCGAATTAAGGCAACGACGTCGACGACGGTAACAACGACACGCTCGCATGCCGACTCTCGAGCCAGCTTCACGACCGGCGCTTCACGACGCGGTATTCCGGCACGCTGGACATTACTTACGTTGCGATAAATTAACTTTTTATCGGGTAATTTTTTAATTTTATGAAAAAAATTTGGATAAATAGAGAAATTATATATAATAACTGGGCGAATGAAATATGAATATGCATAAATGTCGGACATATATATATTCAGCATGCAGCATAAATAACATAAAGTATAAAATTTATTAAAAAGTAAAGAATAATATAGCAAATTAAAGTTGTAGAATAAAATATTTATTTATATCATCGATGTGTTTTTTTAATTAATTCAATTCGTATATGAGTTTCCGATTATGCATAAAAAGTGATTGTAAAGATATAGATCCATATGTTCGCGCGTAATTTATTAAATGATATTCCTTTCCGAGAATAGCCATGTCATTCCGCTTCAAATTTTTACGTGTACATTTTCTCCGTAGACGTTTTTTTAATTTAACAGCTACGACATCTTTAATAGGATCTTAATAATGCTTTTAACGATATTCGCGACTGCCGTTTGCTATTTCCACTGAATCGTAACTTTACTTTGCGAGTCGAGACAGTACCTAAAAGAGAAAGAAGAGCCAGAAGTGCAGTGCGAGATCCTGGAAGAGCTCCGAAATTATAGAAGAGCGACTCTGCACGAGGCCGGGATTCTGTCGGTGAATCCTTTTCGGAACGTCGATAACGCCGGCCGACGGGAAACTAATTTCTGGATGGAAGATTACAAACGGACGGTGGAACACGTTCGGTGGAAATTTACCGGCCAGATCGGGTATACGCTTAGCGAAAAATCGATTTTTCGCGCCGCGCGCCGGTCGCTTCGATCGGGCTGGACATAATTGCCGCAATTACAAGGATCTGTCCGTCCGTCCGTCCGTTTACGCGACTTGAAGAGGGTAAATCCTTCGCTTAATGAGCTCGTCTTACGTAATTGTTATTCCAGCACCTGTCGCTCGCACCCAGGACAGACCTGATGCGCACCACTTAACGACCGTCAGTCTTTTAAAGACGATCCTTCTACGAGCGGACACGAATAGCAAGTTTTCGGAGTCTAGACAACATCTTTTATGTACCTGGCATGTAAGATTTAAAACTTTATTTCTGGTTTTAATTGAACTAAGTCTGTTGTATTTATATTTCGACCTTTATGTGTTTCGCGATACGAGCATAAATTACATTTTATTGCATAAATGCATTGTATAAATTCCATTTGTCAAAGAATTTGTTGTTACACTTTAATTTATTTGGAATGAGATTTCTTGTATGTATTTTATACGCAACTATTCTAATATATTAGCTACATATTATTTTTTAAACTTTAAAAAAATGTAGTATATAAAATACGACAAATGAAACTAATGAAAATATCCAAGTATAATTAAATATAAGTATGTGTATGTCATATAATATAATAAAATCAATTATTTCAATTTAATTTTAAATTGACGCGTACTTTGGAGAAAAGAATAGCGAGCACCGTTCAATTAAAGCTCGTTTAAAAGAGACAATCTTCAGACTGTATCGCGTAAAGATCTGGCCAATTCGCGTCAATTTACGCGAGAATTTGCCCGCTCGCTTCGCTTGGCGAGGCAGGTTGCTCGGAAAAAAACAAGGAGAAGAAGACGAGGTGGGGTCAGCCGCTTTCACGCGTCCCGGCATTCAACGAGAAATTGGGGCGAGCGCTTTAAGGCTCGCTGAAAGCGAAAGAAGAGAGAAAAGAATTGCAAGGGGGAGGGAAGGAGCAAGGAAAAAGGTTCTTGTACGAACGAATTTGGAGTGTCTTCTCTCGTCCCGTGAAAGGACCGCGTGCACTCGTCCTACACACTTGTTATCACCCTGTATCTCGATTAGCCCACACCGAGAAATTTTCTCTCTCGCGCGCGAACGACCTCGTCCTCCATTTTTTCTTCTTTTTCTTTTTTTTCGCGGTGCACACACCTGTTCTCCACACACTCTCTTTCTCTCATTTTTTTGTACCCATTCGCGAAAAACGCGTCAAGCGCCTCGGGAACGACTTTCAATCGCGGCTCTAATTGCGTCGCGCGATAAAAGCGTACCGCTATAGCGCGCGAATCGGCATCAGAGTGTGCAGTCGCGAAGTGCGGTCGCGTGCATTCTCTTTGTCGCACGGGAAAACAGAAAAAAATTGAGAGAGCGAGAGAGAGAGAGCGGTTGACTCGAGTGAACCTTTGGCTTTTTGCACGGCAAGTGCGGATATATGCATTATGCAAATACATCGCTCAGTCGATCGCGGAGAGTGACATTTTGCAAAAGTTTGAGTTTATATCGTCACTTATTACACGAGCTTTTTGATTAAATTAGTCACTACAAGCGCACGCGTAGCGCGCGCCACATTTTGGCTTTTTTTAATAACAAAACATTTACACACACAATAAAAAAAATAATTACTACGTTTTGAATGTAACTTTAATTGTCATTCGACTTTGCCGATGACAGCCACACAAATCATATACGGTGAAGCAAGCCGGGATGCAAGCTTCACACGAGATGTCTTATATACATATATACAGGGTGCCCCACAATTGTTGGTACTTTTTTCATATTTAGATAGAGCGAGCCAAACTGAGTCGAAAAGTCATGTACCATTTTACAATTTTCGCAATAGTTGACGAGTTATTAATGATTAAAAATCGACGTATTAGCCCGCCCACCGCCAAATCCAAGCGCGCGGCGAGATGCGGCCGCCCCGCGGTCGGCGCGCGGGCAGTTGTTTACTACAAGCGGCGCGTAACGCCGGGCCCCTGTCCTAAGCGATGATATAGTTTCTCACCTTTTTTAAATAGAAATAAAATTTTCTAACAACATAGAAAATTTTTTTGTGCGTACGTATGTACATATGTGTGCACATGCATACACCAGGAAAATATCAATTCTACTGCTTAAAAAAGCGATTACTCAATTTACCTTTTTTTTTTAGTAAGTAACGGTTGTCTTTAAGCAAGAATATTTTCTTGATATTAGTCTTAAAATGTACAAATTTTAGAAAGAGTCTTTATTATGTACTCGAAAGAAGAATTTATACTTCTTCAAAGAACATAATAAAATTTTATCAAAGAAAAGTCAAAATAATAAATAAAATAATATGAGGACCCTCGAAATTAAAATAGGAGAAGGCTATGAGGGTCAGACGCAGATCACAGTGCGTAATATCAGAAATAAGTGATTTATTCGTCGTTTTGATACATTACATCGATCCGTACGTTTCGGCTCAGTTTTGAGCCATCTAGGCTTCAGCGGTATAATAGTTACAGAAATTAAGTTACACGTTCTCCGTACCGTATGGTGAGTTTACTGATTCAAAGTATCAGAAACATAGACCAATTGATCCATATCTGTAAATTTGTTCAATTAATGTTGAGATATTAAAAAGATCCCTTAGGAAACTCACCATTCGGTCTGAAAAACGTGGAATACAGAGCCATGTATACATAATGAATACTCTCTGCGAGAAAATTTGACGATCTTTATCGACACGACACATGCACAGCAATGATATGAAAGGTCTTGCAAGAAGAGGCATGTCGTAGGTCAACACACCGGCGAGGATTATAACAAAGCACGATTTGACACCGTCTCAAAATGACACGGATTTTTTGCATCATGCATATGTCACGGTTTTGAGCAAATTGTAATCCATGCTCATGAACTTTGGTCGTTGGCAAATCGGGGTTTTACTATTGGTACATGCAATATTGTGACGGTGTCAAATCGTGCTTTGTTATAATCCTCGCCGGTGTGTTGACCTACGACATGCCTCTTCTTGCAAGACCTTTCATATTATTGTGTGTCGTCGACAAGATCGTCAAGTCTTCTCGCAGAGAGTAGATATTCATTATGTACGCATGGCTCTGTATTCCACGTTTTTCAGACCGAATGGTGAGTTTCCTAAGGGATCTTTTTTTAATATCTCAACATTAATTTTAAACAAATTTACAGATATGGATTAATTGGTCTATGTTTCTGATACTTTGAAGTAAACTCACCATACGGTACGGAGAACGTGTAATTAAACTTTTGTAACTACTGCTGAAGATGGCTCAAAGCTGAGCCGAAACGTACGGATCGATGTAATGTATCAAAACGACGAATAAATCAGTTATTTCTGATATTACGCACTGTGATCTGCGTCTGACCCTCATAGCCTTGACTTCTCCTATCAAAATAATTAGCAAATTGAATTTTTGTTTTAATTTTGTATTCTTAACTGAAGAATTGAATAATTAGAATGTAGAATATTATTTATTTTAAGTAATATTATCAAGAAAACATTTTTTGTAAAGATCATCGTTACTTAAAAGAAGAGAAAACTGAGTAATTGGTTTTCTTAGCACTAGAATGATATTTTTTTACGTGTGCGTATACGGCACGCCATTTTACTATTTAATATCATCATAAAAATTCTATCAAATTAAATTGATACTTAAAGAAAAGAAATTATTATTATGTCTAGACATACTTATAATTTATCGAATTATTATTAAGCTATAATTGAAAATGCAGAATTACAATTATGTCTAGAAAAAATATTAATTCTGAATTTATTTTACGTTATGACATAAACAATTTTCGGGAATTAAAAGTATGTACATAATTGTAATTCCTGAATTTTACTTATGTACGCAATTTTAATACTTGAATTTCTATTATGTACACACAATCGTAATTCTGGAATTACTTTTTTTCTTTTGGTAAGTAACGGGGTTCTTTAAGAAAGAATATTTTCTTGATAATAATTTTAAAATGTATTCATCACAAATTTTAGAGAAAGTCTTTATCATGTACTGGAAAAAAGAATTTATACTCCTTCAAAAAACATTATACCATTTTATCAAAGAAAAGTCAAAATAATAAGCAAATCAAATTTTTGTTTTAATTTTATATTTTTAATTGAATAGTTAAACAATTAGAATTTAGAATATTATTTGTTTTAAGTAAAGAGAGTGATGAGTGTATTTTAAGATTATTATAAAAATAAAATATTCTTTGCGAAGATGACCGTTAAAAGAAGGGAAATGGAGTAATTGGTTTTCTTAGTACTGGAATGATATTTTTTGCGCGTGAATTGTGCATGAATAGCAATCGCGATATAAGATCGCGAGCCAAAAAATAATTTTTTTTTCTGTGGCAAGAAAATGATAGAGCGCTATCATTTCCACACCACCTTGCGGTAGATAGCATGGCGCATTTTTTTTTAAGTAGTGTCCCCAGTAGGTTTAATCCACTTTATAAAAATATTTTAATGCAAGAACTGTTCGAAGTGCTCAAAAAATATCATTCCAGTGCTAAGAAAACCAATTACTCCATTTCCCTTCTTTTAACGGTCGCATCTTCGCAAAGAATATTTCATTTTTATAATAATCTTAAAATACACTCATCACTCTCTTTACTTAAAACAAATAATATTCTAAATTCTAATTGTTTAACTATTCAATTAAAAATATTAAATAAAAAAAAAAATTTTATTTGCTTATTATTTTGACTTTTCTTTGATAAAATAGTATAATGTTTTTTGAAGGAGTATAAATTCTTTTTTCCAGTACATAATAAAGACTTTTTCTAAAATTTGTAATGAATACATTTTAAGATTATTATCAAGAAAATATTCTTTCTTAAAGAACCCCGTTACTTACCAAAAGAAAAAAAGTAATTCCAGAATTACGATTGTGTTGTACATAATAGAAATTCAAGTATTAAAATTGCGTACATAAGTAAAATTCGGGAATTACAATTATGTACATAATTTTATTCCCAAAAATTTTTTATGTCATAACGTAAAATAAATTCAGAATTAATATTTTGTCTAGACATAATTGTAATTCTGCATTTTCAATTATAGCTTAATAATAATTCGATAAATTATAAGTATGTCTAGACATAATAATAATTTCTTTTCTTTAAGTATCGATTTAATTTGATAGAATTTTTATAATGATATTAAATAGTAAAATGGCGTGCCGTATACGCACACGTAAAAAAATATCATTTTAGTGCTAAGAAAACCAATTACTCAGTTTTCTCTTCTTTTAAGTAACGATGATCTTTACAAAAAATGTTTTCTTGATAATATTACTTAAAATAAATAATATTCTACATTCTAATTATTCAGTTCTTCAGTTAAGAATACAAAATTAAAACAAAAATTCAATTTGCTAATTATTTTGATAGGAGAAGTCAAGGCTATGAGGATCAGACGCAGATCACAGTGCGTAATATCAGAAATAACTGATTTATTCGTCGTTTTGATACATTACATCGATCCGTACGTTTCGGCTCAGCTTTGAGCCATCTTCAGCAGTAGTTACAGAAGTTAAGTTACACGTTCTCCGTACCGTATGGTGAGTTTACTGATTCAAAGTATCAGAAACATAGACCAATTGATCCATATCTGTAAATTTGTTTAATTAATGTTGAGATATTAAAAAGATCTTTTAGGAAACTCACCATTCGGTCTGAAAAACATGGAATACAGAGCCATGCGTACATAATGAATATCTACTCTCTGCGAGAAGACTTGACGATCTTGTCGACACGACACACAATAATATGGAAGGTCTTGCAAGAAGAGGCATGTCGTAGGTCAACACACCGGCGAGGATTATAACAAAGCACGATTTGACACTGTCACAATATTGCATGTACCAATAGTAAAACGCCGATTTGCCAACGACCAAAGTTCATGAGCATGGATTACAATTTGCTCAAAACCGTGACATATGCATGATGCAAGAAAACCGTGTCATTTTGAGACGGTGTCAAATCGTGCTTTGTTATAATCCTCGCCGGTGTGTTGACCTACGACATGCCTCTTCTTGCAAGACCTTTCATATCATTGCTGTGCATGTGTCGTGTCGATAAAGATCGTCAAGTCTTCTCAGCCAGAGAGTATTCATTATGTATACATGGCTCTGTATTCCACGTTTTTTAGACCAAATGGTGAGTTTCCTAAGGGATCTTTTTAATATCTCAACATTAATTGAACAAATTTACAGATATGGGTCAATTGGTCTATGTTTCTAATACTTTGAATCAGTAAACTCACCATACGGTACGGAGAACGTGTAACTTAATTTCTGTAACTATTATACCGCTGAAGCCTAGATGGCTCAAAACTGAGCCGAAACGTACGGATCGATGTAATGTATCAAAACGACGAATAAATCACTTATTTCTGATATTACGCATTGTGATCTGCGTCTGACCCTCATAGCCTTCTCCTATTTTAATCTCGAGGGTCCTCATATTATTTTATTTATTATTTTGACTTTTCTTTGATAAAATTTTATTATGTTCTTTGAAGGAGTATAAATTCTTCTTTCGAGTACATAATAAAGACTCTTTCTAAAATTTGTACATTTTAAGACTATTATCAAGAAAATATTCTTGCTTAAAGACAACCGTTACTTACTAAAAAAAAAGGTAAATTGAGTAATCGCTTTTTTAAGCAGTAGAATTGATATTTTCCTGGTGTATGCATGTGCACACATATGTACATACGTACGCACAAAAAAATTTTCTATGTTGTTAAAAAATTTTATTTCTATTTAAAAAAGGCGAGAAACTATTATCGCTTATAGGACAGGGGCCCGGCGTTACGCGCCGCTTGTAGTAAACAACTGCCCGCGCGCCGACCGCGGGGCGGCCGCATCTCGCCGCGCGCTTGGATTTGGCGGAGGGCGGGCTAATACGTCGATTTTTAATCATTAATAACTCGTCAACTATTGCGAAAATTGCAAAATGGTACATGACTTTTCGACTCAGTTTGGCTCGCTCTATCTAAATATGAAAAAAGTACCAACAATTGTGGGGCACCCTGTATATGCGTATACCGTAAAAAACAGTTTATTCTATAATTTTGCAAGCATTTGAAAACGACATAAACGTCAAGTAAAAAATATTTGCAGAATAAAAAGAAATGTCTTAAATCATCTTTGTCATTTTGTTTACCTGAAAAACCTCCCTAATCAGTTAAACTCTCCTAGTAAGCGCAAAAATGCAAAAAATACTATTTATTCCAAGCAGTTCATACATAAAACAAAATAATGAAAATAAACAGTGAACACACTTAACTACGTAGACATATTTTAATTACATTAAAATTAGACGCATTGCTGAGCACAGGGCTTTCTCCTCGTCAAAGCGAAGTTGATAATTCATCGACAAACATGTTTCCATCGAAGCTGCCGCGTCGTCAAGTTGCCGTCGTCGAAGAAAAATATCCGCGGGACGTTGTGCCGCGCGCGCGCCGCAAAATGGCGGACGGAATTTACCACCTGCAGCTGGACAAGCGGACACGTAATTAAGCCGAGCGGATAAACACGCAATTACCTCGGCGACGACGTAGGGGTAAACGCGGGGTCGTATGGTCGTCGTATTCGGTAGAACCCGGCGCGATGGTGTTGGTGATGGGTAGTTTAGCCGTGGTCGTAGAACCGGCGCGCGCGACGGTGGTGGTGTACTACTGTTGTTGGCTGGGTTGGCGAGAAACGCAGGGTAGAGAAACAGTTGCTCTCGATCCCGGTTGCTTCACCTCCCCTTGCTTCCCTACCCTCCGCGCGCGTCACACCGCGCGCACGATATTCTCTTTTTACGTTACCCTTACTGATGCGGGAGAGGCATATAATAATGTTCGCCGTTGAGTGCGCAAACTTGCGCAGCGTTAATTTTCCAACATTATTAACCCGTTCGGGGAGACTGTGGATAATAATGATGCTGCCGAACATTATATGAATTTAATCTTGTCATTATAAGGCGTCACCGTAGCGTTTTATGTTGACGGAATAATTTATGTAGGGTAACTCGGGGGAATATGCCACACTTAAGAAAAATATGATTTTTATTCTTATTTCTCTTTCTTTTTTAGGTATCTTTGCATACTGGTCTTCTTTTTCCTTCTTTTATCTGTTATTTATAGTATATGGTTTTAATGAAATATTTTGATTCTTTACTATTAAAAAGAAAGAAATTCAAAAGTGTTGCAAAAGTGACGTATTACCCCCATGTGAGGGTAATATTCCAAATATACAAACATGTATAGTAATTTAACTTTAGAAGGGCATTCTTGTCTAAAAACATGTAAAAGAATATTTTTATTACAATTTTAATAAAACACTAAGAAAATTCTAAAAAGCACGTTGTCATACTTGTCATTATACTGTACTTACCCCATAAAAACTATAATACTGACAGGAAGTAAGTAAAACTTGGGCAAAACGTACGTCAGATATAATATTTTTAACAATTTCACAGTATTTACAACAACGCTCCTAGCCGCGAGCTTCGTTAAACATAACGAGTGACATATTCCCCACACTGGCATATTCCCCCCAGTTACCCTACTAAAAAATTCCATAAGGTATTCGAAAGCTTCATTACTCGTAACCACGAATACAAAATAATTTTGATTTTCCAGATTACAACTTTCTTAAAATATTAATACTTTCTCATGCCTTATTAATAATTGAAATAAAATTTAATGCCGAGAAATGTGATTTTATATGCAATACATAAACTTAAAAATTCCATAAGGCACTCGAAAACTTCATTACCTAACTCACGAGCATAAAAAAGTATAATAAACTATATAATTTTTCAGATTACAATTTTTGTGCTAAATATTAATACTTTCTCGTAGTTTGTTAGTAGTTAAAATAAAATTTAGCACCAAAAGATGAGATTTTATATAATACATAAATACATCTGTTCAACATTTTGCACATTGTTGGTCAACAATTTTATATCACGTGTTTTTTTATAGAAAGCAGTTTTATATTTCATTAAATGCGAATTATATTGCGCTTTTCTAAATTGAGACTATGTAAACTGGTTATTTATTCATAGACATAAAATTACTATTGTGCTGTAAAATAATCGAGATTTGAGCTGCTATAACAATAAGAAACTTATTTTTTGCTCGTTTGAAGCAAAGGCTATATAACGAGAAGTAAGACCATTATACGAGCATTAATAGATGTTACGGAAAATTCTTTACAGTTTTTAATAATTAAATCGTGTCGATTTAATTGTGGGGGGATGGAAGGGTTTTTTAACGTTTTAATGATAACTGTGTTTTAAGTCCGGCTGTGATCGGAGCACAGTGAATAGTTGGAATATATATGTGTTACAATAATACATATAAAAATTTGATATGAATTTTCCGTAACATATTAATGCTCGTGTAATGGTCTTACTTCTCATTTGAGCTGCTAAATTATATCTGCAAAAAGTACACGTAACTTTATAAAACAAGTATGTGACGGCGCTTATTAATTTTTACATTATGATAAACCAAGTGATAAATTCTACATATAGGTATACAAGAGAATCTTTTAAACATATTAAATATAAATTAAATTATTTTCAATATTTATAAGTAAAAAGCAAGAATTAAGCTTTATAAATGTAAAATGGCCAATAAGACTTTGTTTAAAATTAAAATATCAAATAGTACAGATGTAATATCACCAATACGGTTTTTTTCTGTTATTTCATGTTGAAATATGTATCAAAAGTCATATTAGAGCTGTTATAAAATTAATCACGATTTTTTTGAAAATCTTTATTATGCTTCACCTCTGTATAAAATATTTAAAAAATTGTCTGTTGTACAAATTCTAACATTATACAATAAATATTTATACACTAATCCCAATACAACCATTCTAACGTAGTATAGATATACGTATAGTAGATCTCTACGAGATGTTATTTCACTCCGTGTTTGTTCTGCTATTGCCCTCCTGAAGTTCCTCCTCCTTCTCTCAGATTTGTTCGTTGTACATACTCACAACACAATACTTGCGAAAACACAGTTAATTACGATCGCGCGTTTATTCTCGACAATATAATCATGCGCGATGAGCATTTCACTATATACAATGGACTAACAAAAAAGCAAAAAAAAAATTCTGCATAAAATCCGTGAATCACACAAATTAATTGGCACAATAAAAACCAGCATCTTAAAAAGCAAAAGATTTTATCAAATCATTACTAATATATAATAGATATATCACGGTCTCCTATTATTTAAATTTAAATCATTCGCGCTTGCGCGCGCGCAAACCAATTAATAATTCGTATATATTACTTTGCATTTCCAATTCGAAAACAACGAATTGAATTCGACGAAAAATTCGTAGCACAATGCGAGAGGCACTCGAACTTGAGCATCAGTTTAAAAAAATCATAATTACCCGTGTGAAACAATTATTAATAATAATTCTCATCCGCTACCGCTTTGATAAATAAACAACATTTACAATCGTTAATCGCGGGAATTAATTAACCGCGCGGGGCAATAGTTGTTAATTGTGCGTGGAAAATAATTGCGTACTAATGGATAATATGCTGGTATTTCGCTCCGCTACCTGCCAACTCGAGTTTCGTCGTGCGAATGACAATACAGCGCGGCTTTGCGTAATACGCTGCAGCGCGCTGTGCTCGACAAACACCAAGACCATGCACCAATCAGCCTTGCTTCCTTGAGAAATATTTCTTCCCTTTCAAGTGGGTTGTCGATGCGATCGATATCCAACACGGCTTCTCGTTACTTACTCGAATGACTTGATCCGGCGATATGTTACCCGCGGTGTTATCAATTTCGAAGCAAATTACGTTTGCACCAAAAATTTAAAGCACAGCACGGAATATGTTTGAATTCAAACAGAGAGACCGCTATTGTCTGTAAATACCATGAAACGGTAATTATGATTTCCAATTTCTATCGTCTTTCCAAATAAAATAGATTGCGCGAAATATTGTTGACGGTACCTATGATTAGACGAATAATCGTCGCTTAGATTTGTTCATAAATGCTTAATTGTGCGAATTAATTATCGTTATGATAGTTAGAAGATACAATAGCGTTTTATATCTGCTAATATTTGCTAGTATATTTATGTCGTTAATATCTGCTAGTATGTATGTATGTATGTATGCTGTTTATTGCCTTTCCCCGTAGGGTTTACAAGGCGTTTTTATGAGGAACGTACCCAAACCTCGTACATTCTCTTTCCCATGTGCCTGGCCATATGCGACCTTACAAAAATAATTACCCCCCCCTCCCCTCCCCTCTTCATCCCTCTTCTTCGTCCTCCGCTTCTGCCGTCAAATCTTCCTTCCTTCCTTCTACCTCCATCCTTCCTGTCTACTCCTCCCTATTTGGCCTGCTTCCTCTCTCGTCCCTCCTCCTTCTCCTCCTCTGGGCTCAAGAGAAGCTTCTCCTCCATCCCTCTCGCGATTTCTTCCTCCGCCGATCTCCCTGTGCACTTGTGCACCTCCCTTCTCCCTTCTTCTCTCTCCCTAACCCTCCTTTCCACCGACTTATCCTCGTGTATCTTGACTCCTATGGAGTTCCCTGCCCTTCTCCTCGCCTCCAAAACCCGCCTCTTCTCCTCCTTGTCTCCTAACTTTACCAAAATTGTTAGCCAAATCCCTCTCTGCCCCACCACTATCACCTCTCTTACCTTCACCTTCACCTTCAGCCCTTCTGCGAAAAGCTCCTTCACTTTCTCCCAGTTGGTCTCCTTACCTTCCCATTTCTCTTTCTCCACTCTTATAATTATATTCCTCTTTCTGAAATCGTCCTCGTTCCTTTTACCCTCACCTGCCCACCATTTCTTTTTTCCCGCCATACTCTCCTCGCTATCCTCCCTCTTCCTTTTGCCTCCCCTTTGCTCCAGCCTTTCTATCTTTCTCTCCAACCTCCTTACCTTCTCCTCCAGCTCCTCCATCCTCTCGTCCTTTTTTCTGTCTTCCTCCTTCTTTTCCCTCAGCATCTTCCTTAGCTTCTCCTCTACAATCCCTTCCACTGCCTCCACTATCATTCTCCCTTCACGCTCCATCCTGCCAGCTCTAAAACAGACCAATTACTCACTTCTCCTTTTCTCTACATTCCTCTTCTTCCCCTCCCACTTATCCTTCTCCCCCATCTCCCCTTCCATCTTCCCCACTACCCTCCTTTAGCTCCTCCAAATCCCCCTTTCCACCCATTCTCTCCCCTTCTAATTCCAGCATCCATTCCTCTCCTCCTCCTTCCTCGTCCAAAACCCATCCTACCGCTTCCTGCCAGCTTCCCTTTCCTGAATTCCATCTTCTACATTCTTCCCATACATGCTCCCACGTTTCCTCCTTATTCCCACACAACCTACACTTCTTTTTCTCCTCCGCTTCCCAATATCTGCTCTCTCCTACCTCGTTCCCTAATCTGAATCTAGCCACCCTTCCCCATCTACTTTCTCCCCATCCCTTCTTCAAATATCCCGGGATACCCTCTCCCTTTATCCACTTATACCACTTATTGTATTCTGCTTTCTCGATCCTCTCCCATCTCTCTTTTCTCTGCGTCTCCCTATCCCCCTCAAACAATTTAAGAAACCATTCGTCTCCATCTCCTCTTATCTTTTCCACCTCTTTTAACCCCACGCCTCTGTCTTCGAAGAACTTTCCTCTCTCTCTTTCCCAATCTGAACCTGCTTTCCCTTCCATCTCTCTTTCCTTCAACTCTTCCCAGGCAGACCTCGCCAGTTCACTTCCTCCACCTTCCTCTAACTTTTTCTCAAATCTCCATGCCCTCATTCCTGCTCTCCCTCTTAATTTCTCCCTTTGCAACTCCTCCCTCACTAGATACCACGGTGTTCTCCCGTCCGCTCCCAATACCCATCTAATGTATCTTTCTTCCATTCTTTCTATTCCTTCCCTTTCTCTCCATCCCCATATTTCCGCTCCATAACTCAACACCGTCCACACCAGTCTATCGAACAGCCACAGTCTTTTTCCCCAGTCTTTCCCGAATCTCCTCTTCCCTATCCCCCAGACTTTTCCCATCACTGCGGCCGCCTTTTTTATCCTTTCCCTTATTTGTGCTTCCTGCCCTCCATTTCTTTGAAACACGTATCCCAAATACCGAAATTCCCTCACCTCTTCCAACTCTTTTCCTTCCCATCTCCATTTTCTCTTACTGTCCCTCCCTCCTCCTTTCCTAAACCTCATTATTTTTGTTTTCCCCACGTTCAATTCCAATCTCTTCCTGCCCAGGTAACCCTCTAGTCTTTCTATCAGACTCCTCATTTGGTCCTCATCCTCTGCAATTAGCACGATATCATCCGCGTAGGCCAGAGTATACACCCTCTTGCCTCCTAGCATTATCCCTCCCCATTTAACTCTATCCATTTCCTCCTCCAGGTCTGCTAGCAACACATTGAACAGAATCGGGCTCAAAGGGCATCCCTGCCTTACTCCCCTCCCCGTCCAGAATACTTCTCCCAATTCGTTTCCTCCTCTTACCCTACTCTTCGTCTCTCTTAGCATCTCTTCCGTCCTTCTCACCAGTCCTTCCCTTATTCCCCTTTCTCTCATAGCTTTTATTAGTATTCCTCTATCCACCGAATCGAACGCCGCCTTCAGGTCCACAAAACATGCTATCAGTTTTCCCCCTTTCTTCTCTAACCTTCTGTTCACCATGTAGTTCAACACGTAAATGTTGTCTATCGTTCCCATTCCCCTTCTAAAACCTGTCTGGTTGTGTGGTACCATTCTCTTTCCCTCTATCTCCTCCCTTATCCTCTCCGCCAGAATAGCCGTGTACACCTTATACAAAGAGGGCATTATTGTCACCCCTCTATATTCCTCTGCCTTCTTTCCTTCCCCTTTCTTTATGATTGGCGCAATTATACCTTCCTTCCAAATTTCCGGCCATCCTCCCCCCTTCCATATCTTATTGATAAATTTCCATGTCCAAACCTCCAACCCCTTCCCTCCTCGCTTCCATGCCTCTCCTGGAATCTCATCCTTTCCCATTGCCTTTCCGTCCTTTAGCTTCTTTATAACTCTCCTCATTTCCTCTAGACTTATCTCCTCTTCCTCCTCTCCTTCCTTTTCTTCCCTCTCTCCTTCCTTCCCCATCCTCACCCTCCCCTCTACTCCTCCTAATAACTTCATAAAGTGCTCTTTCCATTCTTCCTCCTCTATCCCTTCCTCTATTCCCCTCCTTTTCCTTCTCTCCCTATTCACTATCTCCCATACCTCCGCTTCCCTCCTTGCTCCCTCCACTTTTCTCTCCCATCTCTGGTTCTCCTCTTCCTTCTTTCTCTTACATATCTCCTTAAATTCTTTCCTCCTTTCCTTATACGCACTGGCCTCTCCTCTTTTCTTCCTCCAGTCCCTTAATTTTCTCCTTGCCTCTTTCTTCGCTTCTCGACATTCCTCATCCCACCATCCCACCTTCCCTTTCTTATTTCCGAGCTCCTCCTCTACCCCTTTTATTGCCTCTGTTATTCTTATTTCCATTTCTTCCCATTCCTTATTCAACTCTACTTCTTTTACTTCCACCTCTCCTATTTTTTCTATAAACCTCTTTGTTCCTTCCTCGTTCCACACCCCCCTGCTTCTTTTCTTCCACCCTCCTCTCCTGCCTTCCTCCTCTTCCCCCCCTTCTTACTACTACTTCCAATGGGTGATGGTCCGAGTCTACTCTCTCCCCCACTACCATGCTCACTATCTTCTCTCTTACTTCTCCTTCCCCTATTATGTAATCAATCACCGTACTACCTCTTCCCCCCGTGAACGTAAACTCCCCCTCCTCGTCTCCTCTTACATTTCCATTGAATATCTCCCATCCTCTCTCCTCTAAGCTATTTACCAACAGCCTCCCCTCTCTGTCCACTTTCTTGTCCTTCGACCTTCTTCCTTCTCCCAATCCTCCTCCCTCCTCTTCCTCTATCCTCCCACCTTCTTGCCCAGTCCTCGCATTAAAATCTCCCCCAATTATCGTATACCTTCCTTCTTCTTTCTTTTCCATTCTATCTCCTAACTCTTGTACGTTTTCCTCCATCCCCTCTTTCTTTGCATACACCCCTATAATACTCCAGTTCTCACCACCTGTTCTGACCTTTCCCGCAATCCAACCCTCTCTATCTACTTCTATTGTCGTTCCCTTTTCTTTTAATCCTTTTCTTATTCCCATTATCATCCCTCCTATTGCTCTTCCTTTTTTATTCTTTTCTTCGCCATTTGCACCCCCCATTCGTACCCTTTTGGAAATCTCCCCCTTATTCTTTCCCAGCCCTTTTCTCCTATCCAGGTCTCTGACATGACTAACACATCTTCTTTCTTCAGCCCTTCCCAAAAATCCTTATCTTTATTTTCCAACCCCGCTACGTTCCAGAATACTATCCTCCAAACTAACTTACTTTCCCCCTCTTCTTCTCTTCTGACTTTCGTGTTGTCCTTCTCTATCTCACCCCCTCTATCCTCTTCTCCTCTTATTCCCCCGTCTCCGTTCCTACCTCTCCCTCTCCTCCTTTACCTTCTTTCCCTTCCTTCCCTCCTCTGCTCTCCTTTCTTCTCCTTCCCCTTTCGTCCTTTAACACCTCCTCTTCCATATCCCATCTCCACCAAGTATTTTCCAGCCTTATTCTGCCTGCCTTAATCCATGCCCTCCTACCTTCTCTTTCCTCCCCTTTCGCTATCTCTCTCAACCTCCAATTCATTCTTCTTTCCTCCCACGATAGGTCCTCCGTAATTCTTTCCTTTCTCCCCACTAGGCTCCTCTTTTTTCCATAACCTCCCATTTCTGTTCTTCGTTCTCCAATTTCAACAGCACCATTTCCCTTCCTTTTTCTGCATCACCTCCTATTCTCTTCACCTCTATTGCCTTTACTTTCGCTCCTATTCCTTCTAGTAACTTTTCTGCATTTTCTCTCCTCCCTCCTTCTTTTACTTCCAGCCCTCTTATTACAATGTTTCTTCTTCTCTCCTCCTTTTCTTTCCTTTCCAGCCTTCTCTCCAGTTCTCTTATTTTCTCCCCCGCCTCCCCTCTACCGTTTCCTTCCTCCTCCCTCTAATATCTGCTAGTATTTGTCGCGACTCGATGAAATAATGTGACGACACACGAAGCGGCTTTTGTTGCTCGATTCTCGTTACGCAAATGACAACACGACGCACGATGTGTACGCCGTAAAACAAACACTAAGGCCATGAAATATTCAATGTATTATGAAATAACCTACGCTGAATATTTTGTTTCTAACATTTTAAATTCATTTCGACAAGTTAATTTCTTAGATAACGATTAACTTTGTTCGATAATGATAGAGGGAGTGTTTTTAGAATAAAAGTACTGAAAAAAAATCAATTAATAAAAATAGTGTTTTTATGCAAATTATGCAGTCAAAGAAAAACGCAAGGCAAAAACCTAAATATAACGCCATGAAAAAGAAGTAAATCAAATCAATTATTCCAAGTATTCAGGATAATATAACAAAATATATATTTTTTGCTCAAAATTGGATTTAAAGGAATATGCAAAATATTTTGGAAAATTATCTTGTACAAATGCAATAGATTAAATAGGATGCGGAAGACATTAAAAATGTATCAAATACAGAGGCAAAATAAAATGTATGAATATGATTTATAGAATAGAAATATTAGTACTCTTAAACTTTAATTTTAATACAAAAATTTAGTTTAATTAAAAAAAATATATAAATAATATTCTATAACAGCAAAATATCTGTTACAAGGAAATTATTTGAGTTTTTGTTTTAATGACAATTAAATAATTGACATTAATCACTCTAGTTCAAAAAATTATTTAACTTTTTACGAGAATATAATTTATTTTTATTTTAATAAAACATTTATTTTTCAACGATTAAATTATTATTATTATAACTTTTAGATTTTTATCAAAAATAGAAATAAAGTTATATATACGATTTTAATAAAAGTCTAATTAAATTGCCGCAAAAAATATAATCTGATTTTATTATATTAAAGAAATCACGTAATTTTATTTTCGGGTATAATTCTTTTCTCGGGTCCTCTAGAAAATTAAAAAAACAAAACAATTATGGCAAATGATTTGATTTTAGTAAGTTTTCAATAGAAACGAGAAAATACACATTTTTGCAGTTACAGTCAAGTTCACTAAACTTGAAATTAATTGTTTTATTATGATTGGTTCAATTTCAATCCAATCTCAATTCCAATCCGTAGATGAACTTAAGACTGTGTTGAGCTGAAAAAACAACGCCGCACTAATACAGTGATACTGCACGTACACGGAGAGAATTTTTTGTTATATTTTACTCTTAAATTCACTACAAACTTGGAACAACTTGGCAACCAAGGAATTTTTAAAATATACAAAAGACATTTTACAAACAACGTGGTAAAAATTACCAAGCAGATTGGTAAATTTTGAAAAATTATTGAGATTTCCTAGCATATTTTAGTAAAATTAATCAAACATATTTTATATTTTAATGTAATAAATATTAATATTTTTTATTATGGTGGATATTAATCAGAATAGCTCGCATAAAATTCTTGGTGGTACATGTTGTCTCATAACTACCATGATTTAAGGGTAAATTTTAAGAGAAAATTCTCTCCGTGTACAGGCGCGAAACAGCGCTCAAACGATAGCACTGTAACGTTCGTTTGCCGAACGAGAGCAATGGAGGGTTAATAAAACAAAAGAAATCAGCGAGAAGTTTCGTATCAAAACAGGCAGGTTTAATCTACTTGTGTTGCGACGCTTACCGACTAACAAAAGGCAGAAGGATTTCTCACGGTAACAAATCATCGTGGTCATTTCTTTGGTTTCCGCGGGCCGAATTTTCCGCTCGCCAACGTGCAGGATTGAAATATGGTTGAGCAAAGAAATTGCATCGCTTGGACGTTGCTCCTTTCCGTGGGGTGGCAATGCGGAGTTTCTCGTTTTCGAGCTTGCGCCGAGTCGAGAGTTTATATCGCATCGCGTCGATTCCGTGGGATTTTATATAGTAAACCTTTACAATAAAGAGAACACGTCGGATGCTTGAGAAACGATCAGTGAGTAGCATTTCTTTCAAAAGCAAATAAAGCTGTCGATTCAAATTTTGACCACTTTTGGTTGTAGTATAAAAGAGAAAAATAAGAAAAATAATAAAATTATAAAATTATTTATATTATCTAATTCATATATATTATATAATTTTTATATATATAAATATATAATATAGTATAAAATATATGTTTTATAAAACATATTTGTATAATGTATATATAATCTAAAGAGAATAGACTAATAAATGAAGGATACAAGAGAAAAATAATTATTTTTTTGTCAAAAGTGATCTGATCATGCTATCTTGTGGAATTTTCGAAGAACTTTCATAATTCTTATCTGTTTTGATGAAGAATGCAGTTACAATTCATTGGAAATAAGACCGAAATGTATACCGTGCTGGGGAAAAAACGATCATAATCCATGCGCTTGTGAGGGAGAACTATCAGAGTCCAACATACACTGCAGCAAACAATAAGGCTGCGTTCCAATATTTATTAAATTTTGTACTAATTTTTTAATAGTTTCCTAAGATATCTGATGTCTTGAAACTTAACTGTGACCATATGTCACAAGTTTCGGCAGTGACCGAATTTAAAATGTATCGGAAAGTAAGGGGAAGTTTTAAATGGCAAATACAACTTTCGTTTAAAACTTGTAGGTTCCGGCCGCAATTTATTATTTTTGGTGGAGCTTTTGGGTGTATCAGAAGCGTGCTTCCCGGGCGCGGGAACCACGAGCCGAAGTCTCGTTCGTGCGCGCTCGAGCGAGCATAATCGTGTTAAGAACAATAACGAAGGTAATAATGGGACTTTATTACACGGCGTCGTGAAGCCAGGTGCCGGCTGTGTGCTTCGTTACAACGCACGAGTATATAAGTAACGGGAGAAATTACGGCTCTCGCGAGATGCTGGATAGCTGAATAACCGAGGACGCTAACGCGATTTCAAAACCGATTTACAACGGGTTATGTTTCACAATAACAATTGTGATGTCCTTGTCGACCGTAAAAAGAAACACGGATTCAAGAATCATTCTGAGTTAAAAGAGATTACAATTTGAGGGAAATAAGAAACGTCCTTTTACGGTCCAGCATCAGGATTAGCTTATTCAAAACATGATACTGCAAAAGATCAATAATTCATTAATCTATGGAGATTGTATTACGAATCTGATTCGCGATGTGTATGGCCTCTTGTGACAACGAGTCAGACTCGTTATGACTTTCCACGATGCAATGAATAGTTTTTAGAAATAATTCAGTTTAAAATTTGTTACTTATTGAAAGTTATATATTAAGCTGCAATATTTATATTTCTTTAAAAAATATACTGTATATATATAAGAGTTATATATATTTTTAATCTATTACTTAATGTTGTATTTATTTTTTGAATGTCGAAGCCAAAAAGAGAATATTTATTGATTACGCATAATTAAGTACATTTCCCAAGACATATTCCGCTTATTGCTAAGAAACAGCATCCAATTAAATCTTAAATCATGTAAAATCTGCTAAAAAAACATAACAAAAGAATAAGTAACGACATGGAAATGCGAATATGTCAGCTAATAATCTTATGTGTTCCGGAATGTTTTAAATTGTTTTCTTTAAGATATATTTATTTCAATATTTTTATATTTTTAACAAAAACACTTACAAATTTATATTCGACTTTTATCATTTTCCAGTTTTATGAAGGACGAAAATAAATGCTGCTTTCTGATTTCGACATTCGGGAAATAAATAAAAACCAGATATATGTAAAGAGAAAGTATATAAAAAGATATGATACATGTGTATATCTATAGATATAGGAAAGGAAATCGAGATTGCAATTGTCACAGATGCCAAGAATATCTTGAGAAAGCGAGCGCGTCACCCTGTCTCCATAACCCGAATCGCACCAATATATACTCGCTGACGCGCTGGGTTGTGTTCCGGTCCCGTGTACATGACGTCGCGCGAATTACTCGCGCGAGCATCGTTGAGCGACTGCCGAGGAGGTTCATTAAGGGAGATAAGGGCCCGCTGTGCCAGGAAGGCCGATCTCTTTCCCTCTCATCGAGAATCGAAAATCAACGTCCTTCACGATGCATTTCTCCTCACCGCACCGACCGCTTGGAAAACTTTTGGCGAGGAAATCCGGAGGGTGGGCACGAGAGATAGGCTGAATCAAGAGGGATGCCGAGGGACAGGGGGGAGGGCGACTTACTTTTGCGGCTGGAATGTGGGTCGTGCGAAAATGCAATCTTCTGGCTCGATGCACTGTGCAATGGCTGACGTATCCGTGGAGGTTTCCTTCTTGCTAGATCATAGACGGAGACGCGTGGTTATGAACCGTATTACGAGATAAAGCGAGTATCTCATTCAAGAGGAAAAGGCAATTAAGCTCAGAAGCATGAGGTTTCTTTTAACAGAAAGCAAGCAACACATTGTGACTAAATTTAAGAACAGGATCCGCTTTAAAGGAGTCTTACATGCTATAAAAATTAAATACAGTTTGTTGTAGAGATGGTATCGTTTGGTGTCAATATAGTAATTTTAGAAACTTTGAAGAAAAATATATCTCTGTACATGTGCAATTGTTCTTTTTTTTCTACAAATTATATATGTCAAAAACGCAAACTCATTATTTTTTTCGATTTAGATAATCATGCAATTGCTAATTTCTTTATAATTTTTATAATAATAATAATAATAATAATAATTTATTAAAATAAGAAAGATATGATATGTTATACATATAAAGAGAAATATATTAGAGAACAATAGGTACTTCACACAAAAGGTAGAACATCAACAATGATGCTTACAAATCCTTAATGCAATTAAAATAAATAATGATAATAATAACAATAAAGCATATCTACAGATATAATATTTCGCATAAATAGCATTAAAAGAAGACCAGGAATATAAAATATAACTAAAATAATAATAATGATGATACTAATGATATTTTTTAAGAAAGACTTAAAGTACGAGTAAGAGAATCTATCAAAGATGTAGATCAAAAGGCGCGCATGTCACACTCGCCGAATGTGAACGGAACATCGTTCTAGTGTCGTGACCGTATAATACACGACGGAATATATGTCCCCTACTATCTTATCCCCTGCAACCCATTTGCTGCTCGGAAGATGATCCAGAACTTAGATACAGCGGCTGCACTTCGCCATTAAGGCGTAATTGAGAATCGATAGCCGATCTCATACACGATATATCCGATATCAAGGCTTTCCTCTGATTTTAATAAGGCGACGTCATTACCTTCCGAGGCCTCGTAGCCTCGTACTGATTCCCTAAAATTGCTCTAGAGCTGAATATCGAGATTTTTGCAGACACAAACTACGTCGATCATCTTTGAATCTACAACGTCGTAGTCTTCAGTAAAAATGATAATAACAAATGAGTAAGATATCTATTTTCAAGTATAGAAAGAAAATTAATATAATTCTTTGTAAATTATAATTATCTGTTCTTTTTGTTTAAACAAAATATTCAAAGATATTGCGTGCCATTATACAAAAACTTAAAACATCCGTCATATATAAACTTAGTATTTATACAATTATATAATTCCTATTTCTGTTGATTCTCATTTCTTATACTTTTGTTCATATTTCTTTTTAGTTCTGATTTTTGCGATTTTCATGAAATTTAGTTGCAAATATGCAATTAGTATTTAAAGACAATTTCCGACAGTTAAGAAATTTGCAAGTAAATTATAAAATTTTCCAAGAACGTCCCTCCCTTTCTCTTTCTTCCGTATAATTCTTCTCGCAAATCCTCCATCTTCCTGCCTTGCGATCTTCGAAAGTATCCTCCGTATCATCTCCGGAAACTTACCTTGTAAAACTCTTACGCATGAAAATATTCAGAATGCGCATCTGTATTATTGAGGCAGAATCTCTCTCTTTTTCTCTCTCGGATCAAATTTAAATCGTTGTTAAATAAGAAGTATTTAACGCTGATTCTATTCTTAGTTGCGTAGACGCAACATTTTACTACAATTTTATAATGCAAATATAAATTTAAATAAAACTTATTTTGTAATTTTTACTTATTAATTGAGATCTAGTAAATCTTCATAAGTATACGCAATATGTATAATAAATTTGCTATAATAAAGCAGAGGGCTTGATAATATATCAAGAATATCAAAGCCCTCATCGAATACCTATCATTTGAATAAGTAACAGATAAAATAATTATTAATTAAATGAAAAATTATGAACGTAAAAGAATATAAAACGCTAATTTTAAGTAAATTTGCTAAAATTATAACAATTTTGAGATATCTTTGAGTTTCACGATTCTATTAATGTTCAAAAAATTAATATAAATTGTGTATTACTGTATATAAAGACTGCAAATGTAATATTAAATTTAAAAAAAATTTTTTAAATTATATATTTTTGTCTATACAATAAATTAAAATTTTTTTTATTTATACTTTGGTAAATCAAAATTTAATAAGAGCTCGAGATAATAAATTTTAATATAATTTGATTTTCAATGTACAATTTGGAATTATAATGACCGAGAATAGTTGAGAATGCTATTGATATAATTAAATGTAAGGTACGAAATTGTATTCGTGGATATTATATAATGCATGCAAGTTTAACTAAAAGCAATTTGCCGCCCTATCATAATTCGTGAACACAATTCCTAGATGTAATTACAAAATGTGCCTTGAAAATATTTTCATCGATGCAACGCCACAATTTTGTTTCCTCTAATTAACTGTAAATCAACCGCAATAAATGCAGTAGAAATTGTAGCAATTATACATATAATGTATGCAATAATTATGCAAAAAACAGGAGCTCTCTTTTACGTCTCTGCTACTGTCGAGACGGTTTAATATATATACCTACTTCTAGTTTCTTTTATCTCAAGAGCAGGAACAGCAGGCATATTCTCGCATCAAAAATCTGTAAATTGCCCGAGATACGATGATTAAATTGTTTTCTGTCTTTGTTCTGTTCTTTTCTGTTTTTTTTTTCTGTTTTTTCATTTTCCCTTTTCATTTCATTTCCTATTTCCCTTTAGATACACTTGACGTCTCCCGCGCCATTTCTCATTTAAAAAAATTGTTGATTTTACAAATAAATTCTGGGATTTCCAGATAGCAGAAAAAAATGTATTAATCGTTATCTCTTTTTTTTTAAATTTGCAATTTAAAAGAGAAACCAATTTAGTTTACAAAAATGATAGAATTACATAATTTAATCTTTATAAATAAAATAAGTTTTGCTCATTTTATAATTTATTTTATAGCCATTTGCGCGCATTTTCAAGACTAAAATCTGCAAAGTTTTCTATTTTAAAAGATTATATATATATTTAGTAAGTAATATTAATTATATTATAACAACTTACTTATTTATTTGTGTTTTACACATTTCACTAGTAATGTATTATATTAATTTGTAAAATACATCCTCTATTACGTTTGGCAAAATAAATATATATCTATATATCTCATAGTAATTATAACTTTCATATAAATTATACTGTAAAGTATAAACAGAATTTATGTAACTTCACGGTATATAAGCGTTACATCTCTGAAATATTTTCCAAATAAAAACAAAGAACGCGCAGCAAACAGCAAATGGCTATTCTATAGCTCGCACAAAAATCGTTAAACGAGTATACGTGCGCACGTAAACAATACCATTATTTACGACTACACATCAGCGCATTAAAAAGATTAAAGTAGCAGTTTTGCGTAGTCGACATATCAAAAATTTTCATTTTTGCGAAGCGGTGAAATATAGGGAGATAGAAAGAGAGAGAGAATAAACAATCGATTATTCGGCAATATTGTGATGTTAATGATATTGCTAATAACAAGTTTTGGATATTAGGACAGAGAGAAGCTGTATCATAGCCGCCGACCATCCGGCAGCCATGATAGCATTTCTCTGTGAGCCGAAGCGATAAATGCGACTAATTATGAGCGCGCAGTTGGCGCACAAATTCGATGAAATTAAATACCAAGTGGAAATACCCCCAAAAAATGTGTTTTTTCACGTTGCACTGAAGGAAAATTCAACGAACTAGAGGGGGAATGATTTTTCGTTGAAAATATGAGGTAGAATTGATGTGGATGTCTGCATGGATAATTCAGCCCGCGTTGCGGCTCTTTTATACCCTCAGAGGGACGCTTTCAATCAGATAATGAACAACATTTAACTCTCTCGTAACGAAATTAAAAACCTACAAAATTTATAAGACAAAATTTTTAAAAATTGCGATAAAAAAATTTAATAAATTTATAAATGGGTTAGCCATAGCAAATTAGAATATTGATCAAAATGAAAATATTGTGTAAATTAAAAATTAAAAATTAAGATATATTTAATTATGTTTTAATAGTTGCGCATTTTTTCTTAAAGTTTCTCAATACAGTTTTTTAATACAGTTTATTTAATTTTGTTTTATTGTTAAAAATTAAATTAATTTTTTGCTTTCTTATTTACACAACAGAAAAAAAAAATATATATATATATATATATATAAGAGGTATAAATTAATATTTTATATAATAATACTTTACAAACAAATTATGCAGTCTTATATATATATATATATATATATATATATATATATAACTCTGTTGTTAAGAATAATTTTGTTAAGAACAACTATGAATCACCTCATCAGTAAAACTGGAAATATTCTATCATCCGTTTTTTATTTTCAATTTTCTTGTGTGTGGAGAATGAAATTTTTTGAATATAAATCGTTTGTTTAAAATGTAAAATTATATCGACATTTACAACGTATTAAACTAATATAATAATTTAAAAAAATGTAATTTTAAGAAAAAAGAATAAGTTTAAATATAAATAATTTAGATTTTCTATATTAATTAATTGATTTTAGAATATAATAAATAAAATTAACTTCAGGTACAAAATATAAATAAAATACACATATCTTGAATTTATAAAGAAAGATGCATAAAGAGGTATTCAAATATAAAACAAGTACTCAATAATTTTCTCTCTCTTGTTCTTAGCTTTCAAATCATCCTATGTACATAGCAAGTTATTACGAAGGTATCAAGAGTTCTTCGACAAGATTCTTAAGTGATGAGAAAAAGGATGAAAGAATCGCGTTTGAGGGATTCGCCGTGTCGATCGCATAATTAGTCACGACGCGCCGGAAAGCGACGAGGGAGGCTTTGCGGAAAATAAGAGAGCAAACAAGAGTGCAATAAATCACGGTCTGATTTGTAGGCGCAGAGTGATCGTGCGCACCGGCCGAGCTCATTGAAATTCCACAAAAACGCTGAGACCTTTTAAGGAAGAGCCGTAAAAAAGCACAGATTCTTCCGGACCAATTAACTTATCGCGACACCTGAAATGCGGAGATCTTACAATGACTTGAATTTCTTGCAACATGACGCATTATAAAATTCTTGTAAAGTTATATACATTTATGCCAGTTCATATTTATTTCAACTCACAACGTTTCAACCCATAATCTGGTCCTTCTCAAGTGAGATATTATAATTTAATACGCAACATTAGAGACATCATGCGTCGCCAGACGTTGTATATCCTATATAACTACATTGTGCGAACTCTAAGCTAAAAACGAATATGTTAGTATAAATATGTCAAATATAATAGCGAGAAAAATGTCATAATTAAACCGTAAAACATTACATATTTGATGCGTCAAAGGAATAAAATGTAAAATTGTAAAAATTGTAAAAATTATAAAAATATAAAGAAAAATTAAAGTAAACATTTTCTCCACTATATCTGTACCGTGCCATAGTCAAAGTCACAATCTTAAAAAATGTCAAACACACCGACAAATAAATACATTAAGACGCGTTCCAAAAGTACCGTAAGATAAATCGAAATCAGAAACTAAATTGAGACGTGTTCTAAAAATACTATAAAACAAACCAAACTCGGAGATCTATTTTACATGGCCTCGATAACTCGATCATATATCTCAGGCAAAATCTCCCGTATCCTTCTGGAGGTTGACTCTTTTCTTGAAATGACTGTCTTCATATAAAACTTTCGGATTAAGCCAATCGAAATCATGATTATAAGTAAGACGATGTTTAGTGACAACCGAATGATTAATTATCGACGTGTTTTTTAATGTCGCTCTGATGTTCTTTTATGCGTGTCTCTAAATGCCTCTTAGTTTGTCCAATGTAACATTAATTGCAATTTGCACAGTCGATCTCATTCTCATATACAAGCTCAGTCTGTTTAAAAGGCGGCAATCTGTCTTTCCCCTTCTTAATTATACAATCTAATTTCTTCGGAACGGTAAGAAGTGTCTTAAATTTGACACCTCTCATGGTACTCTCTAAAAGAGAATCAGTGTATTTTTACTAGGAAACAGTAAATAGTCACTGATTGAAGCAGTTATAAGTATACCACTGAGAATCAGTGACATTTCACTGAAAGAATTAGTATTAATATTGACTGTTTTACTCAGTAATATTGGACTACTGGAAACAGTGACTTTGAACAGCAAAATCAGTAATGCAAGCTGATTAAATCAGTAAATGTCCCAGCAAACAGTAACAAAGAGTAATAATAACCTCAATACATGTTATAATTTTTTATTCAACAATGTAATTGTTACGTACAAAATGTTTACAGAATAAAGTTAATTAAAAATTAAGTAAGTAAACAATAATAACCAATATTCGACGCGTGTTAAATATATTGAGCTTTGCGCAAAGAATCCTGTTTTTTACACAATTTTAAACGCGTCTCTCCAAGCTAATAACAATGTTGCAAAGGAAAACGATCCAGGAAGCGGTAGACAAGGGTGAGTCTTTACCACTTTCCACACATCGACAGAACGAAAAAAACTCGAAAAAAGCGAAAGATAAAACCGAAGATTATCAAACAAATATCGCAATAAAAAAATCTCTAGAAAATGATTTCAAGATAATATCCTGTAGCTTTTTTCGCTAGGTTACATTCCCTAGTGCTTGGAGGAGGCGTTCACAGAATACGATTATAAGCAGCGGTGCTCACGAGAGAAAACGATACAGAAGGACTTACGTAATAATTAAAAATAATATTATTTTATTCAAGATAGTAACCGAAAATATAAAACGCGCATTGAATAATATGAATTAGATATAGATATTATACAATATTATCCAGTGTAATATTAGAAATATTAATATGAGTAGAAGACACTAAAGCATGGTGTCTTCTAAGCACTTTACCCGATATTTTAAAACAATAGTTTTCTAAGAAATCAAAAAAATATATTAGTGTTTCTGGATACTTAACGTCAAAAACATAATATGTTTTGATCAATAAATCGAATGCCATGATAAGCGAGTTCAAAGTTTTGTTGTCCAAAGTTAAAGTTTGATTGCCAGTTTGAATGAAATACTGTGCTGCAGATTGTCCTTTGATTAGAATAATATAGGGCTGAATTGGATTTATTAGATTCATTCCTTAGCTTACGAGCTTGTGCCTCTATGTTTGTTTCTTTCTAAAAGAAAAGGATTTTTCTGTGTGTTAGTAAGTATTAATATATAACTTTTAAATGCACTAACCGAACTTACAGGCCATATCTGTATTAACAAAGAATTTGGAAAAATAGGAGGATAAATTTCATCATGAAAGTTATTTCAAGAAAAGAGAGATCTCCGAAATGTTTTTTATCAAGAAATGCAAATGCACGGTCAACCTCTAGAAAGATACGGAAAATTTGCCTGCGAAATATAATATGATCGAGTTATCGAGGCCGTGTAAAATAGATCTCCGAGTTCGGTTTGTTTTGTGGTATTTTTAGAACACGTCTCAATTTAGTTTCTGATTTCGGTTTGTCTTACGATACTTTTGGAACGCGTCTTAATGTATTTATTTGTCATTATGTTTAACATTTCTTATCATTGACTTTGACTAGGGGAGACCGGGGCTTGTTGGCACAAGAGGCAAGTTGGCAATGCGTTCCGTTTATATATTTATAGCAAAAAGAACAATGGAAAAGTTATCACAAAATATTTCTTATATGACATAGGTACTTTTCACAAAGTTTTATTTTAATCAAACAAGTATTACAATAGAAAAGAAGAAAAGTCTGATTCAAGAGGTGACAAGTAAATTTTCGAGCGTTTCAAAATATCGTATTAATATTCTTCAGCTTGAGAAGTCAATCAAAGTGACGTATCATTAGTTAAAAGAAAAGTTTCTGTTACTATACGACATGTTATTTTGACTAACAATAGTAATTTATTGTAATAAAACGACTGAAATAAAACGTATGTAGGGATGGGGTATGTTGGCTCATATCAAGACACGCTTAGCTTGACTTGTTGTTGCCGTGCGCGTGAGACCTGTTTGAGCATGTGATTTACTATCTACAATGCTGATAGAAGCTAAATATATATTTATATTAATATTTTTATGATGAAAAAAGCTACATCTAAAATAGTTCACAATTATTTTTCTGCAACAACGTTTTGATATTCGATCATTACAAAATAACTTTAAAAGATACAATCTTTATCAAGAAGTACGTATGTGTTACCCGTTTTGTGTTTCTATTACGTATTCATTAATTTAACGTAGACTTTTGTCGCATAGCCAACTTACTCTCTACTATCGGGGAAAGGCTATCGGCTACTATCGGCTACTAAGGCTACTATCGGGTTGGCCACAATGCAGCATGTTCATATTTCATTTATTACAAAGAAACTATACGGTATACAGGAGCGTTCCTAGCATGAAAATGTAAAGAAAGGTTCTCTCCATCATATTAGTACTGTTTAATCATGATAATTAGTTGTATAAAAACTCAAATGCCCCGAAATTGTAAAAACGGTGCCAACGAGCCCCGGTCTCCCCTATGGCACGGTACGGATATAGTGGAGAAAATGTTTACTTTAATTTTTCTTTACATATTTATAATTTTTACAATTTTACATTTCATTCCTATGACGCACCAAACATGTATATAAGTTTTTACAGTTTAATTTTGATATTTTTCCCGCTATTATATTTGACATACTTATATCTGACATACTCGTTTTTAGCTTAGCGTTCGCACGATGTAGTTAGGATACAACGTCTGGCGACGCATGATGTCTTTAATGTTGCGTATTAAATTATAATATCTCACTTGAAAAGGACCAGATTATGGTTGAAACGTTGTGAGTTGGAATAAATGTGAACTGGCCAGTTGGGTCGCTTAATTTCGGATTTTATTTTTATTTATTTACTGGCGATTTATTTATTACCATTGTTACATTTATGCGTTTATCAGAAAAATAGTGTATAATAAGTAAATAATAATTCTAAGTAACTATAAGTCCATTCAAAATATTGTCCAACAATTTTCTATAAATTAAACATTTCCTAGGTATAGAAAGCACATGTCATTTTGACGTCAATTGATGTCAAAAGACGTCAAAATGACATGTGCTTCCTACCAAAGTTAGATGAAATTTATGTTCCAGATATAATCGTAAAATTATTAATTTGTAATATATCAAATTTATATTAAGTCTTATGAGAGAAATGCCATGGCATGCAAGTAGTACAATTCCTTTGCTATTAAAAAATGTTCTTAGCGTGTAAATATTATATCGTATATCAGAACTTTCTCTTATTTATAAAATAAAAATGTAATTAAGCATAATTAATTGACTTCATAATTTACGGGTCATAATATCTATTAACCTTTAGGGAACTTTTTCCTCGGTAGACAGATAAAGTTACGCGTTAATTATTATGTGCTATGGGTCGATGATTAATATTGCAGAAGAATTTTCTATAACGCACCTAACGTAAATCGCTAAATAGCAATCTGAGTTAATCACTATATAACCCTTCTTTGCAGTTAACTTACGATAATTAAGTTCTTTCATATAGCTTACTTTAGTAAATTACGTTGATTAAAAATATGTATTGCTGCTTATTAAATGATATAAACATTGAAAATTATATAAGTTTTTTATATATATATGTAGGTCCAGAGGTATATGTTCCGGGACTGTTTACGTTTTTTGAAATGTACAGTCCTGGAATATAACGCATCTATGTATATGTAATCAGATTCAAAAAACTGTCCCGAAAATTGCCGTAGGACATCAATTTTTTCCAGGACAGTCCTGGAAACTGCCAAATGTCCCGGAATATACCGATATCAAAAATAAAAGTCCCGGAACATACTTCCGGACCTACATATATGTATATATATATATATATATATATATATATTTATTTATATCTAATAAGTTAATAATATAAAAATTGTCTAATCTAACGCAGCAATCTAACATTTATAAAATTTCGTAATTTATTTTTCAAATTAGCGAAATAAGGAGAACAGTTTGTACAATTTATAATTTTCTTAGTTTAATAATATTAAAATTCATTAAACAAGCAATATTAAAAATTTAAATAATAAATATTTTATAACTGTTATATATATAGAGATATAAAAAATTGATATTCGATGGTCAAATAATTAAATGTTTTACAGCCAATGTGTCGTCCATTATGGATTCTATTGTGTGTGTTGTTTTGCTTTTTTTTTACAAAAAAATAAAAACATTAAGACGTAACAGGTTTAAAAACGATGTCATTCATTCCGCAGTGCATTTTGCAGCTAAGCGTCAAATATTGCGCGACCGACCGCATGAACTCTCGGAAAATTGACTTGGGGCCTTCATCACGAACTCTCGCTCCAGATATGTGTATGAATATATTAAATACATCGCTAAAATGTAATTTTGCGCGGACGAGTTTATGCCAGGAGTGACGAGTGGCTCGTAAAAGCCAATGAGTTTACAATGAAATTACATCGTCAGCCGAGCAGCGCTCCACACCTTATTACTGTCATTACGCTTAAACGGATCTATCGTGCTGCGAATCAATTCGATAGCCAGATTGATAATCGCTTCAATAGCGAATGTTTCGTGTTTGGATTCGTTTCTACGTCGATTTATATCCTGTCGGGGCGCGCTTGACGCGGATATATCAATGCACTGAATAAATGCAATTGCGATAGGAGCAAGAGTTATCATAAACACTCACAAATTGCATGTATGACGCGAAATAATCATATAAATTGATAAACGATTTGAATGCCGGCAAAAGAGTAAGCTCTCTTACGCAACATTATACATCATTTATATCTAAATTTTATTATACTAATTTTGCTATGTTTTAAAAAAATATTATAATATATTTTCTCAACTACGATTTCTCTCAATATATAGATACACACAAGAAAATAGAAAATATTATTGAAATATAATGCTAAAATAAGAAATTTTTTTAAAATTATATCGCTTAACCGCGAGGCAGTATAAACATTCATAAATGTCACCTTAATTCAGCTCGAAGCCATCCATGGCAGCTATTCCCGTCGAACGTTTTTCAAGTCTTTCTTTTGCATGCGCATCGCTCGCGATTGTATACCATTCACGCAAATCAACGGCCGTTACATCAGACTTGTACTTAATCCGTTCGCGCCAATCTGTCCGTGTAGAATTTTACGGCTGCAATAACGATTTTACAACGCGTGCAGAATTGCTCCGTCGCGTGCATACGTACGGCACGTACGCGAAGGCACGAAGAATGATGCGTGTATACGTATGCACGCGACTACCCTTCGTCCGATATCCTCCGGTGCAATAGTGCGAGAGGATATCGCGTAACGCGCTCTTTCGATTTTGCGACGGATTCTAATGTGAGTGGCCGGTTCGAGTTCGAAACTAGAAACGAAACACTCTTTTGAGTGTCCTTTGTCTTTGTGCCGCGCGGGCGTCGATTCCATGCCCGCCGGGCGTCGCGTCGGTTCCCATTTAAATAGCGTAACATTTGCAACGTATGTTGAAAAAAATCGAGATAGTTTTAACACCCCACAAAATTGACGCAATAAAATATTTATATAATATCTGTTCAAAGCTTTTTTAAATAGCAAAACCGTGTATCTGCAAATTCAAATTGAACAAAAATAGAAGTTATGAAAGTATATAAAAGAGAATTAACAGTATTTAGCGAGTTTCCGGTTTTCTCTATCAATTTTATTTGCACATATATAGATTTGTCAAATTTGTTTTCTGAAAATAGTCATATCACCGCAATAAAAATATATACACTTCAGAATATCTCGAAATACACTATAGGACTAAAATTGATATGAGTTGAAGACGATTCGTTGAACTCATTAGATATGACAGACAACGCATTTGATTGTTTGCAAAAGTCGACGACCGTCTGGTGACTAAAAAGCAAGAGAGGAAAGAAGAACTCAAATTCTCGAAAAAAAACGTCAATTTCTCGCGACTCATTAACATTCGTCTAGACTAACGAACTTGAAGAAGTATGAATGCAAAAGCTAAGGGTTTTCAACGGCGCACGCAATCGCGACAGTCTTTCGTATCGTCATGTATTCACAACGAATAAACTAAATTTTATAAAAGTACATTTGCATCTTGAGAAATTTTATTACGTAACAATTACATCTTTTGAACAAATTTTAAATTTTCCAATTATTTAAATATTACTTCCGCTTAACCACTTAAATATTATAAGTTGTTAAAATATTCTAATACAAATTTAATATAATTTTGAATTTATAAATCAGCAATTTAATTAAAACGTATGCTGCAAAAAAGAAATCTTTTAAAAAATTAACAAAGATAAAGAAAACACATTTTATCATGAAATTTCAAGTATGTGAAGTATGGAAAGCATGAAATTTTTGATAGAAACAATTTTTAATCGCAATCATGGAAAAAATTTAGATAATAATATACAAAATCAAAGTTTTTATTACTTAATTAAATTAATAGATACCGAAATAACACACACCAAATGACAAATATACTGAAACAACAGCTATTTCGACAGCTTTTTTTGTATATGGTATCGTACGCAAACCGACACGAAGCTATACGCTCGTTCCCTTTTTCTTTGTTTTTTGTCAACAGTCGGGAAAACAATCGTTGTCGTTTTCCTCGCCAAAGTTTTTCCTTGCAACCGGCCCGTCGGCGCGTGCTAATTTCCAGCGTAAATTCGGTTTAACCAGCGGAGAAAGCCGTCGGCGAAAATTCGACGAGGGTAAAACAATCAGACTAACGCGAAAACTGTATCAGACGTGCAATTCGCACTAATTGTCCCGTCGGTCCTTCCAGGCGGCTCCCCCCCTCCCCCAACCCTTTTCTCACCGGTGATAACTGCCCGCCTTCTAATCTCCGAGCTTGTGTGCTACAATAGGGTGATGATTACCTGAACGATGCAATTTGGTATCCTCGAAACGGAGGACACGAGAGGAGAGGATATCCTTCCTGCCTCTCCTCTTCATCCTCTTCCATGCCATATGCTGTCGCGACATTCGAAAACGTATATGTGCCACATTACGATCTTTTCTCAACGATTTAAATCTATATATAGAAATGTAAAATCTTTTAAAGATAATACAAGTATATATACAATAATGTAATATTAAAACTGTATAATGCATGATGCGTTATACAGTTACTAACGCATCATGCATTATACAGTTACTATAACTTATAGATTGTTTACTTTAAACAATCAATAATTTGCATCACAGTTTAGAATAGAACTCTGTTTATAATTTTATATGCCACGTTATTTATATGTTGTAAATATATTTTAATACCTACTATTATACAGAGTAATTTTAGTAAATGACTTGTATTATAGCTCTTTTCTAAATAGAGAAAAAAAAACAGAAAAATACTTACAATAATAAGTAAAACAGAATCAATGTAATATACAATCAATTAGAGAAATTGACATTTAAGGTGTCCGGGCTGGATCTTGATAGCCTATTAATAATAAGTATTTGTGAAATTTGTATACTTTTTCCAAATTCGGTCTTTAAAACACAGTTATTTGTTAAGACGGTAATACCACATATTTAAATTGGTAATCAATTTAATTTTTTGATGCTAATAAATGTCATTATTAAATTACTAAAAATATTACTCCAATATTATATTATTACTAGCATGCCCCGTCGGGCTTCGCCCCGGAGAATATGTAATAAAACACGCAAATAGTCTCTCTCTCTCTCTCTCTCTCTCTCTCTCTCTCTCTCTCTCTCTCTCTCTCTCTCTCTCTCTCTCTCTCTCTCTCTCTCTCTCTCGCAAAGAAGAGGTGTATAAACTGTACCTTTAAGAATCAGACATACAACTTGAAGATAAATGTTGAACACGAGGCGCTGGATTCGGAATGTCCGACATTTAAGAAAGTATTGGGGGAGAAGAAAAAAAAGCCGGCTGGGAAGATACAATATAGCAATTACAGGAAAAAGTTGACTTACTCTGGTATACGAAGGCACAAGGCTGTCTGGCTCATAAGGATGAAATTCGACATCAGGTTATGAAGAGGATGAATCCTGCGATTCGAGAGTTATCCGAGACTAGATTGACTATAGAAAGTAATGATAGTGAGGTCAAAGCGTTTGATACAATAGATAGAGTAAAGCTAGCGGAAAAATTATATCAGTTTTGTACCGGGGTATAGTGGTGTAAAGGTGTGACAACAGTAGAGTATTATTCGCCAAGGGCGTCAAATGGCGATTTTGTATAGTGATAGGAGACTTTAATATAGGTATAGTCGAGCGATGATAGAATTCATTTTTTCGAATAAGGAAATAAAGGAACAAGTGAATGAGTAACTTATAATAACGAACTATGCGTGACTAAAGGTGGAATTTAAAATATGAATAAAAAGAGAAATAAATATAAAGAATTTAACATCGATAATTTTGTAATATTAGAAGACAGGGTAGAACATTAATGTGATAGGATAAAAATAGTAGGAAATGTGAGTTTGCAAAAGAAACAAGTGAAAATAACGGACCATGCATGGCTTAAAGTAAGATTTAATATGAATAAAAAAAAGAGATAAATATAAAAAATTTAATTGTACCTCATGTAGAGGATTTAATTTAAAGAAAAACGTAGGTTAAGACCTCATGTAAAGGACTTCATTTTAGGAAAAACCGAGTTATGTAAATAGCCGAGAAGGCTAATAAAGCTCAATCAATCTCTCTCTCTCTCTCTCTCTCTCTCTCTCTCTCTCTCTCTCTCTCTCTCTCTCTCTCTTCCTCTCTTTCTCTCTCTCTCTCTCCCTCTCTCCCTCTCTCCCTTTCTCCCTCTCTCCCTCTCTCCCTCTTTCCCTCTCTCCCTCTCTCTCTCTACTTGAAGAATGGATGAATGTGAATATGTTAAAAATGAATGCAGATAAGACCAAATATATGATAGTTAGAAGTATAAGGAAAGAAATAAAAACAGACATAATAGTAAAAAGTTTGGATGGAACTATAATTGAGCGTGTCGAGATAGCGAAACATCTGGGTGTAATGATCGATAGTAAACTCCGTTGGGAGAATCACTGTGATTATATGTTAAAGAAAATAGGGAAAAAAGTGAGTTTTCTGAATAGAATAGGAAATGATATATCGGCGTACACTAGATGTACTGTGTATAAGTCTATCATAGCGCCTCACTTTGAATATTGCGCAACGATGTTAATAGGCATGGGTGAGACGCAACTGAATCGACTGCAAGTGGCACAAAACCGTGCCATGAGAGTCATACTGCAATGTTCGCGATATACAAAGGTAGAATTGATGCTGCAAACCCTTAAGTTTATGAATGTAAGACAGAGGCTAATGTACAATGTATGTATTTTTATTTTTAAGATAGTAAGAGGCATAATGCCAAAACATTTAAGTAATAGGATAGAAATAGTAGGAGATGTGAGTGGACGGCAAACGAGGCAGACTGAGAATATTAGAATTCAATATCGCAGGACGAGAAGCGCACAGAAAAGTATATTTTATGAAGGTTTAAACATGTATAACGCCCTGCCGATAAAAATTAAGCAATGCGAAAGAATTGAACCTTTCAAACGTAGGTTAAGAGAATATATTGTACCTCATGTAGAGGAATTAATTTAACGATATTTTAGGTAAAAAAAATAGCCGAGAAGGCTAATAAAGCTCAATCAATCAATCAATCTCTTCCTTTCTCTCTTTCTCCCTCTCTCCCTCTCTCTCTCCCTCTCTCCTTCTCTCCCTCTCTCCCTTTCTCCCTCTCTTCCTTTCTCCCTCTCTCCCTCTCTCCCTTTCTCTCTCTCTCTCTCTCTTTTTCTCTCTAAAATGCTGTAAATTAAAAAATACTACTTTCAATTAAACCAATTTCCAAAAAAATACCGGTTCCCAAAAAAATCGGTAACGAAAAAATATACAGTTTATAGCACTCCCCGGGAAATTTTACCCCTGTTTTATATACAATTTTTTAAAATTTGATTAATTATTTCCCGGGAAATTCTACCCCTACTTCATATACAATTCTTTGAGATTTAATCAATTATTTCCCGAAAAATTGGAAACATTAAAAAAAAAACGGTTTCCAGAAAAATCGGTAACAAAAACTATACACATCATGGCGCTCCCCGTAAAATTCTACCCTTACTTCATATACAATTCTTTAAGATTCGGTCAATTAATTCCCGAAAAATTGAAAAAATTTCCGTACCGGTTTCTAAAAAGATCGGTAACAAAAAATTATACATTTTATAGCATTCGTCGGAAAATTCTACCCTTGTTTCATATATAATTTTTTGAGATTTGGTCGATTATTTCCCGAAAAATTGAAGAAATTAAAAAAAACCGGTTTCCAGAAAATTGGTAACGAAAAACTATACACCCTATGGCACTACCCGGGAAATTCTACCCCTATTTCATGTACCCTTGATAAAAATTCGGTCCACTAACGAAGAGTAGTTTGCGGACAGACGGACGGACAGACAAACAGTCGGGTTTTATATAATAGTATAGATTATAATATAATTTTTATTATATGGAATATTATTATTAGACTAAGATCCAATCCAAAACCTTAAATGATAATTTCTGTAATATTGATAGGAAAATATTTTACTTTATAATCTATCATTTTGTGGTTATATTTTAAAAAATATAAGATTTATATATTTTTTTAGCGTAAAATCGATTCTTCTTTATTCTACGTATAAAAGTATTAGTCTAGTTGTAAGATAATTAGAAAGGTTAATACTTTGTCAGATATTTTATGTCACACATTTCACGCTATAAAATTAAATAGACCTAGACCTCTCGCGTGACAATGGTTAATAACAAACTCTTGTAGTTATTTTAAAATACAAATCCTAATACCCCTCCCCCCAAAAGCAAATGTTATAATAAATGACAAGAATTTTAAAGTTTCAATTGTCTGAAATTCGCGTGCTCAGGCATGATACATATGTCACGGCTGTCAAAGCTGTTACATAAAACGTATTATAAATGAGTGACTTTTGCATTTTGATTACTGTGCAATGTGCCGTATTTAAACGTGCGAGTTTCAGATAATTTGATTAATCAAAAACTATTATAACTTAGGCTTTTATTAGAATTTTCATCTCAGAATGATCTCAGGAGTCTGCCATTAATATACTTGTCATGTAAGATTCGGGATACTGTATATTTGTATTTTATCTTTTAAATATTTTTTTTTATTACACAGAATATAAAATTATATAGAGCTATATTCTAAATTTTGACGCAATTTATAGATTGACTAGATTTTACTTTCCTTCTTATCAGTTTCTTTAAATATCAATTACCAGTTGCGTTTTTTCGTTTTGTGATAAAAAAATGTTGTCAATAATAATACCACGTTAAGATTACTTTGACAATTAAAGATATTCTATTTTCCAAATAATAATTTTTAAAATAACAATTTTGATGAAATAGTTCAATATATTCGTGAAAAGCACGCGCGTTTATCTCAAACTGTCAAATTACCTACGTTTTATTTCTGGGTGATTTGAAATCTTAATGTTTGATTGCGTAAACAGCGGAAGTGTTTAATCGCGTGAGATCGTCGCGGGAATAGTTATCCATTATGCTTTCGTTTCTCGCTCTGTGATAGGCTGTATTTCTCCCGGCAGCGATCCATCTCCTTCTCGTCGCTCGTAGATACATGTACTTATTCGAACATCCGTCTAGCTGCACGTACATCTCTAGAGGACTATAGCTCTTCGCAGCCCAAAAAGGACTTCCCATTCACTACTTCAGTGTGAGGTTCTTTTTCTATCTCTTTCGATAGTCCTTTTACTTCTTTCCTATCTATTTCATCCTCTAACAATGTAAACTCATAGTATTTGCGTTTTAAAGCGGAACTGATGCGAATATTCCTATAGAATTATCAAAGCATTTTTTTCGTAAAATGTGCAGTAGACAAATCTTAATGAAAAAGATTGCGGTTAAGATTTTCCTTAAGATATAATACAAATTTCTTGTATACATGATAAAAATTGAAAATTTGACGTTCCTACTATCTTCTTCTCTCTTACAAAAAAAATTATGTCTCGAATTTGTGCGAGATCAAGATATAACGGAGCCGCAGGCAAAATAGTCATCGGTTTCATGCAGAAGCAGAACGAATTTAACACTCGGTTAGGCAGTTGCACTTGCAACTGCGACGCTTAACGAGACGAGCAAGAAGCGCAATGAGATGCGTGTGGTCATCGAAATGATTCATATGTTCCGGAGCGGCGACAAAGCGGCGCGCCTCCGAAAACTGACACGCTTCATAACCACAGAGGACGCACCGGGCCGGATAAACGTGTTATTGGAAAGCAATCAGTGGGATAACGTAATTATCAAACTGTACGCGCGCCACGCACAGGATCGTTATGACGACGCGACGCGTTTGTCATAAACTGAGAAATATGCAAATGCTTGACGATCGAATATTTCCAGCGGAACGACTATTGAAATATATTTCAATTGAGCGAAACACCCGAACATATAATGAAAAACTAAAAAAGAAACTATAACCGGGAAAGATGCGTTCTTCGTTATATAGAGTCTACGTCAGCTTTTTGGCAATCTAATAAGGCTGCGGTCCACTTGACGCCACAAATGCTTCGAAGCATTCCTCTTCTCCTTTCTTTCAATGAAGAAAGAAGGAGAAGAAAAACGTTTCAAAGCATTTGTAGCGTCAAGTGGACCACGCAGTCTAAATGCAACGAATTTTATCTTTTGCTAATTCCGAGTAAAGAGATTTTATATAACTTATATTTTTAAGTGGCCACTTGATTAAAATTTAGCAGACAAAATGTTAAAAATTGCAATTCTTCTTTGCTAATGTTAAGTAACGCTGCATTTTGTGCGGCATACCTACTTTGTACACTCACTATATTTTGCTGCGCAACGAAGGAATATTGCAAGACCCGCCACAAAGTGGTTAACAAATCACAGGTATCGGAGAGACATAAGAGGCAATGTCTTTTCTGTGAAGCTGTTCCGGCGGCGAGAAACGCGGCGTCAAACTCAAGAACGAAAATCAAGGTAAACTCGGGGAGTCGCTGGATGGAAATGGAAACCCGAGTAAAAGATGGACAAGCAAAAAGTTATACCCACCCGGGGGCGGATAAATATTAACTCTTTTATAAATATGAAACGCGCTCGACGCATCCTCTTGTTACGTCGACGAACGAGCGTGGCCGCAGGATGGAAATGGAGAGAAGCGCAAGGGAATGGAGAATTGCGGCGAAGGAGCATAATGTATGAAAATTGCGTTTTTGCCAGCGTCAGGAATTAATTTACCATCACCGTTTATCGATACCAATTAATATTAACATTCGAAATATTATTGTAAATTGGCTCGAATACTTCAATCTTGAAATGCGTTTTGTCGTACGATAATAACAATCTCTTATCGCTTATATATATATATATATATATATATATATATATATATATATATATATATAATATAATATACATATTAACAAAATAATATAATTTAAATTTTTTTTAAAACAATCCTTCCTTCTTTCTTTTCTCGAAGAATATAAAATATAATATATATAATATATTCTCCAGAAATATATAATATAAATAGCTACATCGTAACTGTATCTAAAGGCTAACAAAAGCGCAGTGAGTATAGAGTTAGCGAAGAATAGGTTCCTCGCCGGAGAAACGTTTCGCTATACACGCGTAAGCGCGGATTTCAATAAACTCCACCTCGGAAATGTATCGAAGACTCTTTCTATACGTATGGAAATCCGGTCGAACGGCTTTTCTCGCGCTTCCCGAGACGACTCCGGGAGCTCGTATCTCCGTTAAACAGCAGTCGAACCATGGCGCGGCGGCACGGCGGAGGTGCATTGCAATGGAAAGGTTCACTCCGGGGTGGTTAAAGTCGATTGAAACAATCGGCGATCAGTGTTCGGTGATCTCGCTCGGAAATGGCGTAGAGGAGGGCAAGAGGGAGGTGAAATCTCGCGGCCTCATCCCCAGCACCGCGAACAATCCTCCCCAAGGCGTCGCGTCGACTGAGATAGATCTTCGACGGATGCGACCTCCTCGCGACAGAGAAATAAAGGCGGCGGGATTCAACGGCGGCTTGTCGATAAATTTTGTATTAGGTTTTTTTCGGAAATGTGAAACACTGCGAATTCAATGAGCGATTATGCAATTATACAGTAAAGTAATTTCTGAGCGAAACGCAAAGTTTTTGAAACAGTTCCGAAATATACTTACTATTACTATATACTGCAATATTATACTATAGTTTTAGAAATCTATATGAATGTAGATAGAACTATACCGTAAAAGATAAACGTTAGATAACATTACCGTCGACATTGAAAAAGACCCTCTTAACGTTTAATTAATCTAAAACAGTTTCGCAAGAGATATAGAGTGAAGAAAATCAGCTCTTCAGCAGAGTAGGAATTCTCTTCACTACTTGCTACTCTGAAATTCTCTATCCAGACTTGCTAAACTGTAAACGCTAATGGCATTCAGCACGCAGATTAGTAACTCAAGATTCGTGCCCGCGCACATGCATTTAACACGTAGTTTTGAAAATCCCAGGCCACTTATGATAATGAAATTAATTCCCTTTTGATGCGTCAAGATGGCGAGCGCGATCTCCAAGGACATAATGTCGTCCTTACATTTTCATCACGGTCGCGCTTTGCATGCATTCCGCGAGATAAAAACAGGCAACAAGAATTTTAAAGATGCTTTCTGATTATTGCACAGTTGCGGAGTCGTTAAATGAATATACGTGACTTGAAAACGTTACTTTTTATGTGCAAAAAGTTTGTTTCTTGATTGTATGAGTTATCATTGTATCAAATCTAACCAATTTCTAAGACTTTAACAAAATATATATTACTCGAAATAAATAAATAAATTCTATTTAATTAATCTGTTAATATAAGTAACTTTAATTTATAATAAATAATTTTAATTCGAGAGTAATCTTTCATGTAGGATTAATATCAACTGAAAAAGATCTAATAAAAGTTGAAATCAATTTTAAGGAGTATATATTACACAGTGAATACAATTAAAATAAAGTGTTTTAATAATTAAAAAACAATCAATAAAGATTAATTTATCGTATTTACATCCGTGCGCTACACCCGTATTGGCTACAAATTAAAATTAAAATATTACTCTTTCATTGATGTAGTTTGTATGCTTGTTGTTTGTTGGGCCGTCCTTAATTTTGATTATATGTATATCTCCTACCGTGGTGTTTGATAAACGATTAACGACATCCGACTTGGCCGGAAGTGATGGGAGTCGGCGCTTCAATTCCAAAGTGGGTAACCCATCGGATCGTGCCGCCACCCTCCCGTTCCGTCGGTGTGAAATTGTCGGTGCAATCTCTTCGCTCCCTCTCCTTCTTCCTTCGCATTCTTTCTAACATCAAGTCGAAGAGAGATAGAGAAGTGTAAAGTGAAGGACTTTGTGCATAAAAGTTCATGCCGCGGATCAAAGTAATTTCTTCAAAAGCCGCGTATTCCCGCAGGGATCGATGAAAGTGGCCTCGAGAAAGCGGAGTTCGATGGTGAAATATATATAATTTTTGCCTCCAAATTTTTCTCAAAGTGGCAACACTACGATAGGAAATAAATAAAAGGTTTGGCGGGAGTACAAGTGTTTCTTCAAGTTCTTTGTGCATGTAGAATTACTCTCAAAAGTGATTCCAAAGAGATACCATGGGCTACGTCAAGCATATATTATAGCTGCAATTGACATGTGTACATACAAGTACATACATATATTGTAATTTGTAATATTTGTCTATAATTTTTAAATAAATTTATATTAAATGAATATACTAAAATAAATGACTAATACTTTTTTGTTTTTCCACGGAAATTTCGCATCTCAATTTTCTCAAATAATATTAAACAATTTACAAATTTTTGAGGAACTAGAAATCCAAGAGATCGTCGCTCCGTTCATCAATGTCGCACTATTGCGCGAGAAGAAGACGGAAAATTTTTAATTAACGGACAGAGGAGGAGACTAAGTTCTCATATAGTCGAGATCGACCAAGTCGTACTCGCCCCCCTCGACGAAGAACAGACGTACGCGACGACTTGCCGATCGAACAAAGTTGGGAAATCGGCGAGGGCTGTTGACATTTAATTTAAATCGAGCGAGACGGGCTTCTTCGATATTGATTGCGACCAGTTGCGACGAGAATGACAGGATGCTTACATTTATCTGACTTTCGTTCTGCAACCGAGCTTCGTTCTAAGAATTATTTAATATCATGACCGCGCTACTGCGGTTTTGTTCAGGTAAAAGTGTCAGAAAAATTAATAATTTGCCGTTTCCCCCGCTTGAAAGAACATGTACATGAATGCATATATACACATGATTTTTTTAATGGCCGCACGATTACTAAATAAGAGGGAGGACTAAAAAGCTTTTTAAAATGAAAAGTCCTATTTATTCTAGTTAATTTTATGTGAGATATTCTTGACATGACACGAACTTTAAATATTTATTAATAAAATACAAAATAATTGTTATGCAATAAAAAAATATAAATTTTAGATGGGATTTGCCGTTCCATTTAGAGGATAAACTTTGTTCAATAATTTTTGCTTGAATAATCCATTTCATTCGCCTGCACTACTTAGTTTACTCGCTAATTTTCACGGATAATTCGTCACCGGATGCAGCCAGTCCCGCGTTTTTGAGAGATCGGCACGAGGACGCCGCGCCGGTCCGTGACGTGCCGGTCGATGCAATCCATTCGTTTTGAACGTCAGTTCCTTCGTCAGGGACCGACAGTCTCGCCGACACGTCCGTAATTATCTTCGCTTTCCGATCCCTTGGGAACTCCGTGGCAGCCCTAATTAACGCGCTACACAGCTCGGCCATTTCGCGTCGTAAATATTTTCGACGAGAGATGCGTTCCGTCACGCTCACGTCCGCCCTCGCCGCGCCTAACGTGACGAAATTCACGGATCTAATTTAGCCGAACGTATAATCACGAAATATCGCACGTGTCTTGTAAATAACAGCCCCGCAATACGTGAAAATGCGAATAAAACTTTTAAGTAACATTAGCATCGTATAACAACGAGAAATTTGTTGCTACAATTTTAAATATTAATTATATGATAAAATAAAATTAGATTAAAAGAAAGAAAAGATAAAAAATTTTGGAATAGCCTATTATGTATTGTCTATAAAAGAATAATCAACTGATTAGAAATTAATCAGGTCAGCAGAGAATCTATGGCGAATTTAAAATTAAAGAACTTACAAATTTACAGATTATTCTTGTTTAAACCATTTTGCTTCTTCATAGAGGAAACTTTGTTTTCGTGAAATCGTTTACGGATTTTTGTTTGCGTATAAAGTTGGATCTAGTCATCCAAATTTAAATTAATTATATATGAAATAGGGGTAGAAGAAACCAAAGAAGAGATCGGTTTTGGAGTTTTTTATGCCAATATGTTCATATTGTTGTAAAAGGTCAAAATATCGCATTAAAAAAATGTCCGTATGTATGTATGTGTGTATGTACAGATTTGATGTCCGTGGTTGCTCTAACTTCCGCAAATATTGAGATATTGGGCTGTTTTTTTTTTAATCGATAGAGTATCATTCAAGGAAGGTTGGTATTGAATTAGGCGATGATCGGTAAAAGGGTTCATTTTAAAAAAAAATTTCGTGGCTGCTCTAACTTCCGTAAATATTGAGATATCGGGCTGTTTTTTTAATTGATAGAGTATTATTCAAGGAAGGTTAGTATTGAATTAGGCGATGATCGGCAAATTAGAAATGTCCGTGGTTGCAAATAGAAAACTTCGCTCACAAAGTTTATTTTTATAATAATAACAGATATTAGTATAACAGATATTAGTTGCAATAAAGTTTATCATAATAAAAACAAGTGTGCAAGTAGAAACTTGCACATTGCTTCCTCATAGTTTTGAAGTGTGTAAGTAGAAATTTGCACATTGTTTTCTCATAGTTTTTAGGTGTGCAAGTAGAAACCTGCACATTGCTTCCTTATAGTTTTTAAGTGTCCAAGTAGAAACCTCCATATTGCTTCCTTATAGTTTTTAAGTGTGCAAGTAGAAGCCTTCGCTCACAAAACTTCCTCTATGAGGAAGCCAAAACAATAAAATACTAATAATTATGCATCGAATAAAATACAGGCTTCGTTATAGAGGAGCTTAGTGAGCGAAGGCTTCTACTTGCACACTTAAAAACTATAAGGAAGCAATATGGAGGTTTCTACTTAGACACTTAAAAACTATAAGGAAGCAATGTGCAGGTTTCTACTTGCACACCTAAAAACTATGAGAAAACAATGTGCAAATTTCTACTTACACACTTCAAAACTATGAGGAAGCAATGTGCAAGTTTCTACTTGCACACTTTTATGTATTTTAAATTTTGCTCGTTTTTAATTCCCTGCGCAAGATACGTGAAACTTCGTGGTAGGTACATTATATTTTATTTCACGTGTATAGTACTAACCTCGGTGTATTTCACGATGGAAAAGAATGTACTTTGCAATTTATACAGTATGCTGCTACAATTACATAATGGGATACTTTATGTGTCATATATTACATATACATATAATGGGATACTTTATGACAGTTTAATTTAATATGCTATTTGTGTTCTGCAGCGGATATTATTTGATATTGTAAGCGAATAATGTATCTAGACAAACGTATATAAAATACAAGATTATTTATGTAAATAAATATAAAATTTCTCAAAAAAAATTTTTAAAAAATATTAATTGATATGCAATGTGCAAGATTATTACAACTGTAATATACAAAAGTCTTACGATCAATTCCATTTGTTGTGTCTTATTGTTAGTTTCATTCGGCAAACCAATTGAGTTGATATATTTTATTGTTAGATCAAGTTACAATACACGCGCACAAAGATTATTCAATAAAAAAAAACGTTAAGCTTTCTTCCTAAGAGAGTCATATTGCTCTAGCGAAAAAAAAACGTGCGTTGTATTCTCCTGCTTTTTTCTTCTACGTGAGTGGATATTCCTTCGCGTCCTATTCGTAAGCGGCCGAAACGCGCCGACAAGGAAGGTTTGTCTTCGTCAAGCGGCCGAAAGGAGCGGAAAAGAGTCAGCTTTTTAGAAAGCACACTTTCCCCGGCTTCGTCTTCAAGACGATTCACTCGTCAGGGAGAAAGATGGTGTATTGCCGCTTGAAAAATAAATAACTCGCCAGGGCGAAAGGAAATTCTGCATTGTCGGGCCAATCGGGCCTCCGACGAATGACACAACACTTTGTAACAATCTTGTAAGGCTATTTTCAACCTTCACGGAAATCAGCGCACTATTCATTTTTGCTCACGGAATAAAATGAAATTATATTATATATAATAATAACAATAATAAGGCATAATATGTTCGTGACAAGATGGAATTGCTTTCATTTTCGGGAATGCACAAAATAACATTATGCAATAAATATAACGTACGGCAATTAATGTGCGCGAGAAAAGAATAGAACTAGAGATTAAGAGCATTATTTTTCCTGTCAACTGCCGCTGCTCGTCGTAAATTTTGTCGTTTTAATTATTAACCCAAGATTAATCTATGACGCAAACCCCGCAACGCATCCGGCGATGCATCCGACGACGCAGTATCCTCCTTACCCTCGCTACGTTTCGTTCACGCAAGAAACTCGACGCGCGCGCGGCAAGAAAATTTCCGCCCTCGAGGAGGAAAGACAATTTCCTCCCTGCTTAAGGATCCTCTTTCTTCCGGCCCTCGAAACACCAGGCTACACCCTTTAACGATACTCGCGCTGGATGTGGGTAGAAGGGAAGATGAGGAAGAGATGGCAGTGCGGAAAATCCGCACGGTGCGCGCCCGCGGGATCCAAAGTTTCCAGCAACACGTAAGTGGGTAGTTAAACCACACGATAGTGCCTCCGACTTCAAGTCTCCCTCTGCCCTTCCTGTAGCGTAAGGCACCCTTCACCTTCTACGCAACTCATCGTCCTAATTAATATCAATTTCGCTAATCTGTATTGCGAACGTCATTTCGTTCAGTTTTACGAGAATACTCTCTTCGTCGATTATACGTGAGATAATTTGACTTTATCGTCGAAGCTATCGTTTTCGGATTTGTCCGCGGCATTGTCCTATTCAATTTTCGCATATTAAACTTGGCAAAATTGTGCGAGCAAATTAACATCATCAAATATTTAGAGAATTAATTATAACTAATTGAAACGTATATAGAAAGTTATATAATAAAGATGTTTTTATAAATTGAGCAAATGGCAAGAAAACAAAACAACATAATTTCGATGCGATAAAGTTTCAAGCAGTGATATACTGCCAATATGAGATTTTACGACTTTTACTGGTGTGCGCGTCTTACAATAATAATAATATTTATATAAACTTGTGCGCATCAAATGTGATATATTATTTCAATTTTAAATAGCATGCAATATGAATATCTATTCGATAGTATATGCTAATATCGAATTTAATACATGGCTCACGTTTTCGTATGAAGTGCCGACTGTAGCATATGGGTAGCATACGTATAGCTTGATATTTTAAATGCTAATGCGAACAATGGGATATCGATACAGAACCCCTATAATCCGACATTTGTAATTTCAAATTTTAATTTTAAACTCAATTCAGACTAGCGAATTATTATTATTATCACAAAACCCGAGTACAATATTGCAAGTAATTAACTAATAATTATTAATATTGTGACAGTAAATATATTTTAATTTGAAAAAAATGTTTCTTTCTTTTTTCAATTATTCTTCAGAATTATTTTGTTTTATGTTAATTTTACATAATCTCAAATTGGAGAATATAATAAATATCGCAGTATGGAAGTATCAATTATTGCAAGTTAAAAATTCAGCCACAATTAAATAAAAACTATGATCAATTTCAAGCCTTATTTTTGCAATACTTTAAGTTAATTTGTGGTTTAGGTGTAAAGCAATCTAACGGATCGTCTCTAACAAAGAAAAATTAGAAAATGATTATTTATAATAAACTTTTCTCTACAGCGACATGAATTTCAAAATTCCTTTGCGAAGGAATTTATAACTAAAGAATAACGCGATATTTTTAAGATCGTGTTTGATGATATAATGCAATGATACAATAATTAATCGCGCATCATTGTAGTCGATCGAGCGGTCGATGTCAATTAAACGAAGAGCAGTATTGCCTTTCTTTAGACATCGACGATGAGCCTGTGACGTTTTCTCGAGAGCAACTTGTGCGACAGAAGTGGCATAAAAGCTTATTGACACGTCAAAGAAAAGAACGGGAGGAAGGATTTTCCACGTTTGCAGGGGTTGGCGCTTCGATATTAAATTCGTTACATTCTCCGCCAATCGACAAGTTCTCAATTCTGCTAATTGAGCCGCTGAATGCAATAAGCGAACAAGGGCAGTCTTCTTTCCCATTTTTTTTCTCTTCCACATTCTCGAAGATCCTCGATGTTATGTCGTCGACAATGACAAGAATAATGTCATGGAAGAAGATGCATGAGAAAGGTTGATGAGAAAAGAAGTACAAATTTGTCGACAAATTAATTTAATTTATGGAGAGACAGAGAGAGAGAGAGAAAAAAAGAGAGAGAAGGGGGAGAGAAAGAGAAAGAGAGAGAGAGAAAAAGAAAGATGTATTTTCTTATAATCCAAAAACGGAGGTACGCGAGAATACAATAAGCCGACTTACGCGAGAAACCTAACTGCTGCATCACGAATAATACTTAACAAGTGGAAAGCACAATAGATAATACTTATTACTAATTAAGTTAATTAATTAATAGTTGCTTTGTTATGTACTCGTTTCTTAAGTCCAAGGATATTATCAAAATCGAGGATCTTATAAAGAAATAGTGTAATAATCTCCTTTTTCTTTCTTTTGATATTGCTTGAATTAATGTGCTTGACGCGGATTAATAAATACTGTCTCCTACGTTAAAAAAGCCAATAATGTTTATTTGATCCCACCAGTTTAATTATATCAATGCCCTCGTAGCGAGGGTTGAATAACCCGGCTGAGATCCCCCTGAAAAATACAGAAAGACGATAACGAACGATATCGATCGGCGAGAATTCACCATCTTGCACGATCTCGGTATCGCAGATTAAAGAAAAATGGGAACAGGGATAAAGACCGATGATCGGGGAACTTCATCGGCGAAGTTTACTTTTATCGGGAGCAACGTGGGGATTGAATTTCAATGTTATTACGGATAAGGAGAACACTATCGCAGCAAAGAGAGAGGGACGAGGTCTTACAAACTTTACGGATTTCTTCGGAATTTGCGGAGTCCATGTCCGTGACGCGACTCGTAAAAAAACGCGATATTATTTTGTAGCGTCGCCAGTTAAACTATCGCCCCGACATTTATTAAATATTAGTCTGGTGTATTCTAGTTTCTCTGCCTGTGAAACTATTCTTGCTATTATTTTTTAAATGTACGTTAGCAATAGGTCTTCTACACGCGCTGCATTATATATAAAAACTTGTACTTTGAAGATTGGCTTTTAATGTTATAAGTAAATAATGAATATATCTATAGTGTTTTGCAAAAGCACAACTGTACTGAGATGTACATATGTATTTCTTGCATATTAATCACTTAAAGATGCGAAGTTCGCCGCAAAGTCGTCCTTAGGGCAGTTCGCACGAATTTACGGAGATACAAGATCTTCGAGCAACCCGAGAGGCCACAATTAATGATCCCGTTAATTTAATTAATGTTCGCCGTAAAAACCGCAGCTGGTTACGCTTGCTAAAGCGCGACTTCATCTCATGCATAGCAAGAAAAAAACAAATATTGTTTAAGGCAAGAAATACGAGCGAAATAATGCAACCTTGTTGACTTAATTATATATACACGATGGGCATTTCAGTATTATCTGCAAATAATATCACATATACATATAACATGTGTGTGTGTGTGTGGGTGTGTGTGTGTAAAATATTATTACATATTTTACGGATATTTACGGATATTTATTTACTTTTTTTTACATATGGAGATATATACACGTATAAAGAAGAGAGGACTACATAGACATCTTGTTCCAATTTTCATAGATCATGAAATACGACCGAAACAGTAAACAAAAGCATTATATTCCAAAGATACCTATTATAAATTTATTTTACATCTCTATCTGTTCTATTTCTTTTTATTGATTTATGTAATAAATTCAAAGATTACTATTAATTATACTAAATTTGATATCATAAAAATTAATGTTTTCGTATAGTGTTCTCAACTGTGTATTTTAGAAACCTTGCTTATATGTACATGTATAAAATGCTTGGCAAAAGATATAAAGAATTATAATATATTTACTAGATTTAAGAATAACTTTTTTACCCAAATTACTTTGTCATAAATCGAAAATAAATCAAACTTACATACATCATAGAATTAAATATTTTCTCTACTATTATACAACAAAAATGTGTACTGTTGTTCGGGATAATCTTAGAAACTATTGGATTGATTTTGAACGTATTGTATATGAAGTAGGGGTAGAATTTTCCGGGGAGTGCTATAGAGTGTATAGTTTTTCGTTACCGATCTTCTGAAAACCGGTTTTTCTAGATAGATAGATAGATAGATATATTTATTGGCTCCCCTCAGGGTTGCAAGGCGTTTTGTAGGGACGTTCCCAACCCTTTACATTCACTTATGGAAACCGGTTTTTCTAATTTCTTCAATTTTTCGGGAAATAATTGACGGAATTTCAAAGAATTATATATGAAACAGGGGTAGAATTTTTCGGGGAGTAATATGAAATGTATAATTTTTTGTTATCAATTTTTTTTGGAACCGGTATCCAAAAGTTTTCCAATTTTTCGGGAAATAATTGACCGAATCTTAAAGAATTGTATATAAAACAGGCATAGAATTTCCTAATGAAAAGGTTACCGATTTCTGTCTAAAAAAAATCTACGTAATTGTTCTGATTTTTGCAAATTTTGAGATATCGAGCTAATTTTTTTTATGGATAGAATATTATTATATTGAATTTGGCGAGAATCGGTGAAAGGGTTGCCGATTTTTGCTTAAAAAATGTGTAAGTTATACATGTCATATTTGTCATATTATATAGAGTATCATTAAAAAAAGGTTGTTTCGAATTTGGCGAGGATCGATGGAGAGGTTACCAATTTCTGCTTAAAAAATGTATAAGTTATTTGATGGATACAGTATTATTTAAAAAAGGGGTTGGAGGGGGTAGCTTGGCAGGGGAACAGGTGGAGCGGTAAAAGGAGGAAAAATGTGGCGGAAAAAAGGATTGAGAGAGGAGAGTGAATGGGGAGGCGGAAGCGGAGGCGTGCAGAATGTGGAAAGAAAGAGGAGTAAGTGGAGGCAAAGCAGTAGATGCAGCGGAACGGCAGAAATTTGCTTAAGAAGAAGAGGCAGGTGAGATAGGTTAGAATGGCGGCGAACTGGGCGAGAATGTGGCACCAGAGGCAGGAGTGGTGGTTGATATATTTCTCACGTAATCTATTTGCCACGCTCTTCGCAACGGGTGCGACGGAGATGTGCACGAGAAAGGAGCAGAGCGGAAGGTGATGGTGGCGCGAGGTGGGAAAGTGAGAGAACATGCACGGGACGCGGACGTGGAGACACAAGGAGCGGCGACAGGTAAGGACGGTGAGTCGAGATGGCGCTGAGGTGAAGGCCGAGGCGGCGCTGGGCACCGAGATGACGGGCGACTTGTAGCAAAGGTTGGTAGGATTGAGTGGAGAGAGTGACAATAAAGAGAAGGGCGGGTTGGCAGCGGGATCGACAGACAGACAGGCAGATCGAGAGATCAAAGGAGGGGGTCGATGGATCAAAGTAAAGAGGAGAGAAACGCACATGGTGGTAGTAGAGAAGGTAGGTCGTAAGGAGAGTAGAATAGCAGAAGGAAGCAAGCAGAGAACATTAGAAGATTTGGTTGTGAAAGGGGAGAAAGCTAAGGTGGAAGGGAAAGAAGTAAGTGCGATAGAGCGGAGGGTGTGAGAAAGGTGTGAGAGAGAAGCAGAGAAGGGAAGACGAGAGGAAATAATTGAAAATGAGAAAGTTAACCTGCATGTGTTTTTTAGATAGCCCGAGATGGAAAGAAGATGCATGGTGGAGAAGGAGGTGGTGGAGAAGGTAGTGGAGGAGAAAGTGAAAAGGGTGCTAAAGGAGATGAAGGAATTGAAGGAGGAGGTAAAAAGTCTGAAAGGAAAGATAGAAAAAATGGAGCTAGGAGGGGGAAAAAAGAGGAAAGAGTGAGGAGAGTAAAGGTAAGACGGGGAAGAGGAAATGATGGATAGGAGAGGAAGAGAGAAGCGAAGAAGAAACGAGGAAGAGGAATGTTATAATAAGGATCGAGAAGAAAAGGTGGGTAGGGGAGGAATCGAGTTTGGAGTAGGTGAGGGAGCTTTTTGAGGAGGGCCTGAGGGTGAAAGCGGAGGTAAAAGAGAAGTGAGGATGGTAGGTTCCAGGGGGGATTGGGTAACGTTGTTGGTTAAGCTGGGGAATGAGGAGGAGAAGTTGAGGGTGCTAGAGACAAGAAGAAAAGCGGGAAGTAGGTTAAGGGTAAAGATAGACGAGGACAGGTCGGTGGAGGAGAGGATAAGCAAGAGAGTGGAGTGGGAGGAGAGAGTAGGAGGGAAGGTGGAGGTGAGCAAGAGGGTGAGGGTGTCGGAGGAGAACAGGAGTGTGAAGATGACGAAGGAGGAGAAGATTTTGAAAGAGATGGAGGACAAGCTCCTCATGGGCACGGACGACGAGCAACAGACCAATGACTTGAAGTAGACAGGAAGGAAGAACAGAGACAGGATGAGGCGGAAGGAGGCAAACGGGGAGGCGAAAGAAGAGGGAAGGGTTAAGAGAAGAGAAATAGATTATTGTGAGGTTGCATAAGGCCAGGAAAGGAAGAAGGAAGTTTGATCCTTTTTGTAAAATTGTTGTTAAAACAGAATGTGTAAGAGGTGTTTGTGAGAGGTTTGGGAACGTTCCTCGTAAAAAACGCCTTGTAAACCCTATGAGGATACACAATAAACGGACATACAGTATTATTTAAGAAAGTTGTTATTGGATTTGGTGAGGATCGACTAGTTTTTTCATATTTAACAATAACCTAAGTCAAGAAAAAAAGTTTCATGTTTTAAATTATTTTTAAATATATTCCTTGTTTTATATATCTTATTTGCACAAGACAGAATATAATTTTTACAAATCCATTGTCTCAAAATTATAATAAAAAGTATTTACCGGTACGATGCGCAGCAGCGGAGTTATAGTAAACGTTGATCTGTAAAATAAAAATATATTTAAGTTATAATAAAATAATTAATTATAATTAGAAATAATAAAAAAATTATTTTAAAAAATAATTACTGCACGTAAATTTTATTTGTGATTTAAATTATATAATGTAAATTGCTTAAATATAAATTTTTATACAACTTTTGAATAAAGATTTGAGTAAACGTTGATCTGTAAAATAAAAATATATTTAAGTTATAATAAAATAATTAATTATAATTAGAAATAATAAAAAAATTATTTTAAAAAATAATTACTGCACGTAAATTTTATTTGTGATTTAAATTATATATAATGTAAATTGTTTAAATATAAATTTTTATACAACTTTTGAATAAAGATCTGTATAATAAATAACAAACAAATAATAAACTGCTAACCTTAGGGTTGCTCCGCCGTTGCCTGATACCTTCCCCGGCCTCCTCCTCCTCTCAGGTCTCTTTATTGCTCTTTCATGGCACATACAAACACTCACTCGCGAAAACGAAGTTAATTAGCTTTACGCGATGTTTTAAATTGTCGACGCGCGTTAATCGCTCGCGGTACTGTAGTCGTGCTAGTCGTGCAGCGATTTTAGGTTAGGTCTGTTCTACAATACGTCGTATGTCGGAATGCAGTCGGTGGTTCAACGAGAAAATTATTTTCAAAAACAACTTCACTTCATATTGGACCATCGACTGCGTTCCGATATACTATACAACGGTAAATATACTAACAATAAATATACAATGTAAATGTATAATAGAACAGGCCATACCTTAATACTTCGACGCGTGTTTGCTAGCGACGGCCTTTGCGTAAATAACTTGAACTGACACGAGGTCGACAGCTATCAACCCGACACGCTTGCGAATCGTCAATCAAAACTGATTAATCACTGATTAATCGCGCGAGATGACGATCAACCGAAAGATAATGCAACGAAATACGGAGCAGCACGCACGACCTGCCTGTTTTCGATGTTCGGCGTACGAATAATAGCGCGGCAACTTTACGGAAACACTTCGGCGCGCGGCGGTTTTTCTGTAAACAGGTACGTCACGCAGTACGATGTGACAACAAAGGTACCGTACTAATCAAATTATCGTCACGAAATAAGTAATACTTTCTAAAATCTATGCAAATATTCCTTTTTTTGAAGAATAATTTATTGCGCATTTTACGTTTTATATTGTAGATTTTTTCGTATCGCATAAGGCAGTAATTAAGGTGCTTGATTAAGAATTTTTATTAAACAAAAATCAAATAATTTTTCTGTAACAATCAAAATTTGCCATTGATAATAATATTGTTAATGTCAATTAATTTGCATATTATAAATTATATATGTAAGATATATATAAGGCTTTTAGTACTTATATAATTTCAGCGTGTTTTATATACATATCTGTATATAAATATTAAAAGCCCAAGTAGATGGAAAAAGATTATTTTTTAAAATAATTTTAAATTAAAGTAATATTTAAATTAAAAAATTTAAACTCTGAGAAATGTAAATAAAAATTTATCGGTGCTGACAAAACTCTTTTTTAAATTACATAACATATATTAAATTTGACTTGAAAATTTTAATATAATGTATAGTCTCGCGTTAACAGAGATATTGTATATTGAAAATTAAAATACTATAAAAGAAAATAATAACAGCGCAAAAATATTTTTCTTTTTCGAATCTTAAGAGCTAGAATCGACTTCGAATTGCAATAGATTATTTTTGACAATATATGCGACATGAATAATGAATTATTTGTATAATAATATAAACTAATTAAAGATTACACACACATACATCGCGCGCACGCACACATGTATATATATTATAATAATTAATATTGATATTAACATAAGACGAGAATCAGATTACATATCTGACGCTAAAAATACAATGATAGAAACGGTTTTTCTGTCGTTAAATATATCCCGTAAATAATGATCTATTTTCAAAAAGACATATTTATCAAATCTGCTTTATCGTCTTTAACTCTTTCGTTGGCATTGACGCAATAGTGCGTCAAATTAATCGGTCCTGTGTGGCATTGACGCAAAAGTGCGTCAATCTTTTTTTCCTATTAACTTGTTCCGATTTGGCATCCAAGTCTTATACGGGGGTTTTTGGGGTCGCTGATTACGAATCTGAATTCAAAATTTGCAAATTTAAAATAACGGATAAAAATGCAAAAATTACTTGATTGGGATAAAATTTGCCATTTTGAATTTTTGAATTTTAAGTTCAAATTCGTAATCAAAAACCCTCAAACACCCCAGGATACAAATTTTCAGGATAAATAATTTTCTTGCCATTTTGGGCACTTTTTGTCGAATTGTCTCTGCCAATGAAGGGATTAATACTTTTCTGAAATGTTGTTCCTGCTACTTTACATCAAAATTTCATCATCTTATGTACTTTCTGCGAAACAAAATCGATTGGACGAATTTATACACGATTTTCCTTCATTCCGTTTAAGAATTATAAAGTGAAGAGAACGAGGTGGCAATGCAGCGAGCTTTCGTTTCCACGAAGGAAATTATGTGGCTTTGCATGCAGGTGCAACAAGACCGCCGATTACTTCCAACCACTGTAGTTAACGTTTTTCCACATCACATTACCCTCGGATCCGGTGATTTTAACGCTCACGACATCCGTGTTGCCTCTTTACACGATTAATGAACTAATTTGCACGCGTCGTTAATGGCAATTGGAATATTGATGTTTCGCGAAGAAGAGAACAACATGTAATTCCATTAACGAGAATCAAAAAATGATATAGATTTCAAATTGTTTTTCAATGAGCTAGAGTACACGGAAAATTCACTAAAACTAATCTTCCCATACATGCAGTTTATTTTAATCATGATTTTATTAATTGTTATTATACAACATTGTTACTGTATCAATAATGCATAAACAAAATTGCTAATAAGCCATTTATCCGCCCAAAATCTCAATCAAATTAAAAAATGTGATAAAGATAATGATGGTTTCGCACGGACGGGAATTTGACAGAGATAAAGATCATAAGAAAAATATTAGTTCATTAAGCGTTGCGTCATAAATTTCTGACTAACTAACTGGAAAACTATCGTAATTAAAAACTGCGTGCGTGCCCGTTAATGACTTTACGACGGAAACGGAGAGTCGACTGTCGTTTGGCAAATGCCGAGTGATATATTGCTTCCCTCTTTCGCGCTTTTCACAGTACTCGCCGCAAGTTTTAAAGCAGCACATCCAAACCTGCTTTCTATTCCAAATTCAACTTCAATTAAATACAGTTTAACATTATAAAAATAAGATTTTATTTCTTACATATACACACATATATACGTTCTATATATTCTATGTATGTGGAAATCTAATTTACTTAAAAATATTTTAATTTTTAATGTTAAATATAGTTTTAACTAATTTTATTATATATACTTATATATGTATATATCTCTTTTTCTCAGTTTTTTTTTACAAAAAAAATTACTATTAATTTTTATATTAATTTCTGATGAGGGAATCTTTATTAAATTTTATCGATACGGAAAGTTTTCTATACTTCCTTGATTTTTCTTCGGTAAATAAAGCATTAAAAAAATTTTATATTACGTAGAAAAGTGACAACCCGATAAATTGTCTACGCTTGGATAGATCGCAACTTTAGATACGCTCTTGGATACATCGCGGCCGATCTCGAAAGTTTAGCAGACTCCGGCGCCCGGCGTTAACTCGGCGGAGTTACGATACTAAACTAGAGAGGCTCGTATCTCGGGGTTTAATGGGATCGGGACAAAGTGGCCGCGGAAATTCCGCGGCAAAATAAAACGAGATAGAGATGCGGCGCGGCGTGAGGCGCGCAACTTTTAAAACTACGGTGGGAAAATGTAATTTACCGTCGATGCGCGACCCGCGCGCGACAATTCCCCTGCTTTGTTCCCTACGAGTTAATTACATGCAAACAATTAATTAACCGCGCGTCCATCGGCGTACCGTTTGTCTTCGCGAATACTCTATCCGAGCTGCCCTTCGTTCCTTCGGATTATTTATCGCTGGTGATGCAACTAATTTCCGCGACGAGTTACTTCAACTAACTTGAGTGCAACTAATTTTCTCTCTTTTGCATGGATTTTAAAATGGAAATCTACACTGGATAACAGGATTAAACTAATAGAGATAGCATCGCAGACATATTTGAGATAATCAAAATGAAAATTTTGTGTGCAGTATCAAATTAGTCGTATAACTCAAATAGTGAAAATCTCATGCATGTCGGAATTAATGCCAACAAATTCCTTTTAAAATTATAAATGATACAATTTTTATTCATTATGACGCTACTTTTTAATGCCATATGGTCCTGTCATACGTTATGTTTATAATAAAATTAATTTGTTCTATATAATCATCCAATTTTTCAATTCTCTCCCATAAAAAAATGATTTTTTAATAGAATTTTGGTGCAATAACATAAAATAAAATTTCTCCGTTTATATTTGTTTAAAAACGTGTAAACTTTTACGTTAAATAAATACGTAATATTACAAAGTAACGATATTGTTATATTATGGATTGATACACGGAAGATGTATAAAAGAAAATAAATATAGCTCATTTTATCGAGTCTTTCAATTAAATCTTAAATTCCAACACGCATCTCGCCATTTCAAAACAAACATTTATGTCATTTTATTGCAAATTTAGTTTTTCGATTCAAATGCATCTGGTTCCACTTTACCTCTACAATATTACGATGTAACGAGAATACACACACAGAACTGCGAAATGATTTAATAAACAAAAAAAACAGATAAATATAAAACTATTAGCTTTTGCTCACCGATTCTCCATTCTGCACTGGCCTTCTTGAATCTTGCAGTTGGTTTTGAAATCTTTGAAGATCTGACTGCAAGGTTTCCCACGTAGACAGAGATTAAGCGCATGGTTGCACGTCGGTAATGCGTCTATCGGATATGGATCTTTGTCTGCAAAGATATCAAAGAAAATAATTAAGTAATTTTTTCAGAGTTCCTTGAAAATTAAGCAAACAAATAAGATAAAAATTTTTACACAAGAAATATTGTTTTCAAAAGAAATGAAAATTTATGGCAAAAACATCTTCATAAGCATACAATTCTGTGCATAAATTCTGAAAATTTATGTTTTTTTTTAATATAGCTTTTCCAGACTTTCTCTAAATTTCTTTCGCTACTTTGTCTTCCTGTTTACGAGTCGTGCATTGTTTATAAAAGTATTTGCGAAGTCAAAATGGCTTATCGAATCCTTAACTCATTATGTATGGAGGAAGTAAAGAAAGATCTTGTTGACCAGCCACTTTCTTAGCCTCCTCTCTCCTTTCCACACACACACACATACCCACCCACCCACACACACACACACACACACACACACACACACACACACACACACACACACACACACACACACACACACACACACACACACACACACACACACACACACACACACACACACACACACACACACACACACACACACACACACACACACACACACACACACACACACACACACACACACACACACACACACACACACACACACACACACACACACACACACACACACACACACACACACCACCACACACACACACGCGCACACACACACACACACACACACATACATACACACACACACACACACACACACACACACACACACACACACACAGACACACACACACACACAGAGAGAGAGAGAGAGAGACAGAGAGAGAGAGAGAGAGAGAGAGAGAGAGAGAGAGAGAGAGAGAGAGAGAGAGCCATCTCTTTTATGTTATTATTGAAATGCCTTGCTCTTTATTTTTGTGTGAAATCGAACTTGATAAACGGTGACTTTTTTAAGGTCAATTTGTATCACTATTTATTTCATTCGTGCCAATTTATGTCAGAACGGCGATCGAAAAGTTATTTCTATAGTCATCTAATTCACTCTTTATCGCAAAAATTTTCAGTTTTACATAAAAAAATTAATGCACTAGCAAAACTAGAAAAAAAGTCGAAAAAGCTCTGCTTTTTTGGCAACATATAAGGTATATAGGGGAGACCGGGGTTATGTGTCCACACTTTACACTTTTCTCAAGTTGACTAAAAAACTAATAAAGATATTTGACTAAAATTTTAATGGTAGGTATATAACCTTTCAACCTTGTTATTAAAAAAAAAAGAATTATTAGAATCGTTGATCTTTTAACATTTTAAAGAGGCAAATTTTTTGAGTGGACAAGTCAAGCGTAGACAGATAGCCCCATATATGCGAGGCTATCTGTCCACATTCGAAGGGCTATCTGTCCACATAATAAAAAACACATTATTCATTATTTATAAAACCCACATTATTTATTATTTATAAAACCCACATATAAAAAACACATTATTTATAAAACAAACAACATTTAAATATCATACGTAGGGCATTTTTCAACTACTTGTTATAATGGTACAGACATCTGTCTCTCTTAAAACTTGAGATAGCAGTACTGTGTGGACACATAGTCCCCGTAGACAGATAGTCTCCCCTATGCTTTTAAAAATCTTCATAACGTGTTACATTTAAACGTTTATAATTATGTCTGTATGTATGCAAAAATGTTCTGACCTTTTTACAAATTTTTAAAATTGCGGGTCGTTAAGCTCGTAAAGTTTTGAAAAATCTACCGCTTGACTCGTATCACTTGACATACAACATACCAATTAATTTAGCCCGCAATTTGCGGTTTGATTTTTTTTCGCGGCTTTGCTTCTTACTTTCGCTTCCTTTTTCGAGGCACGGGAGCGAATTTAATCTCATTAAGTGCCGAAGCTTCCTGGTTTCGTAGCCGACGCCGGCTGCGCGGCAGGGTTTCCATTATCCGCCGCGTTCTCGTATGACCGGCTTTCGGCAGGATAAATGTAATTAAGCTGCGATCCAAAGTGGCCTAATTGAACAACTTATTACTTCGTCGAATTATCTTCGTGCTTCTATGCGCGCTCGTGATTTAGCCTGATTTATGTGTAATTTGATGATCAATAAAGGTCGGTTTTTTATTCTGATTTAATTGTCAGTAATTATTGGCACTTGATAGGATCAACCATTGGCTCGAAAAACTCTTTTTTTCCATCTATATCTATACTATTTTCCATCTTTTTCGCATCAATATATTATTAAGTTAAATTAAACAAAAATAGACTAGCTGATATACTTTCATTCAGAAGACATTACGCTAAATAAATTAGAAAGCCGATAACGCGGCAAATATTAAATATGCAGACTATCGATCAACCCCAAGTGAACCCAAGAGTAACCCATCGATATTTGAACTGTAAAGAGCTTTTTCGAACACAACGATTCTCTCCGGGAAACGATCGAAGTAGGTTGGAGATGCAAAAAGTCTAATGGATAGAAATGAAGCGAATGAGAAGAAGCGCAACGGGAATTATCCGTGAATCATTTGGAAAAGCTCAAAAGACTCGGCAGCGCGCATGAATGAGCCTTCGGGAATATCAACAATAATGAAACCCGTAAGAGCAAAATTACGTAGAATGGTGGGTGCGAAGATGTCGGTTGGAGCTTTTGTTTCGCCGGTTTGTTCTTAAGAAAAACGCTTGATTAATCTCTACAATCGATTTATTCTGAGTTTTAAAAATCATGCACATTTTATAATGTTGGCCGTAAGCAATTTCTGACTTGACATCAAAAATTGTGGAGCGCACTAATAATATAATTATGTTAAACTGCTAACATTTTTGGCAGTCAGGTTAAAATAGAATATCAAATAACATATATAAAAATGGGATAATATTAGATATTAAAATGATTTGTTTAAATATCTTTTTGTAAATTAAGATATTTCTTTAAAACTCGATATATATTGTGACTTCTCGCTACGACAAACTCCGATTTAAAAAAAATCCGAAATTTTTTCAAAAATATAATTAAACTGTCAATCTATTATGCGCCTTAATAGTGTCGCATACATAGAAAAAAGTGTCAAATTAACACTGATATACATGTATATAGATACTCAAGAATATATAATCTTATAAGAATTTCAACTTTTTATTTCCATTTTTTTTTCTTGATTAAACAATATAAAACTTCATTTAACTGCACAAATGACTTCATTCAAACAAGTTGTCTTCCTCTAAAATATATTTTTTGCGTATATACAAGTATATCAGTGTTGATTTGATATTTGTGTATAGTGTACGTCAGAAAATTGAGTAAACGTTATACACGTGTAACTAAAGATTAACTTTATTTTATCGCACATATGAATTCTTACCTTTCCATTCCACATAGTCGCACGGGTGGTCGAACAGGAAGTTCTGGAAGCTGTTGCAGTCCGGATCGACATGCGGTTCCCTGCAGAGGCACGTCGGACGGAAGAAAGTGAAAGCCTGCAGGGTGCGCAGAGCCGCCTGGCACTTTTTCACCGTCACCGTCGAACACGCCACTGTAACCGCGAAATTATTATTAAAGCGATGCAACAATGTTACGGTCGAGTGACAAATAGCACGTGTGAAGTTAACACGCGATACCGGCCATCGCGCACAAATTGGCTTGACAGCGTAACGTATAATAAGCCGCATGACTAATGGCGTACCAAATATAAGTTGTTCTATTGTTTGATAGAATTTATGTAAAATTCCCCATTCCGTCGACGGGGAATTAAACACGCTACACTTACGCTTTCAAATTGATACATACGCGATGGCTTTAAACCGATGCGAATGCGCGAGCGCGAAAAGCCGGCAATACGATAACGCATTCTCGCGGGGATATTCTTTTTTTTTTTTTTTTTTTTTTTAGAGCGAGCCTCCATCCTGCAGATTGTTGTAAAACGCGATGACGCGAGATCTCCGTGGAACAATTAATTTCTCGTTCACTCCTGTTTCGATGTTGATCCGAACCGTTTTCGTCAACAACGATCAAAAATCATAGAGTGCAAAAATAATTTGTTAAGCTGTTGATGTTTTCTGCGACTATATTGAAATAAAACTGACAAATAACACGTGCATGAAAACGTGCACATCAAGCTATTAGAAAGATGTAAATGTTACATGGAAACTTCCGATTACGTCGAACATCCCGTACGTATATACATATGTATATTCGATATGGATTCAAAATAATCACAAAAGTCAGATGAAATTAATTATGCAATGCTCGAATGAATTTATCAACAATATCGTACCACGTTGTGATGTAGCAGCAACAATTATTTGTCACAGTAGACATTCGTGCATTAATCGCGGCGCAACTAGACGGTGACATTAATGTATGCCATTATTACGCAGCGTTCGTGTGCAATGTATGGTTCACTTAATAGATTTATCATTCAGTCAGTCAACATTCTTAAGATATACAGGGTGAGGAAAAGATATCGGACCGGTAGTATATCTCGAAAACAAGGCACTTGAGAAACAACATGTTACATACAAAAGTTGTAAGATTTCAACAAATGCATCCAACGGCGATATACCCATTTGATTTTGAATGCAGTTATGAAGGAGATCTCGCAAGATTAATTTTAAAATCTTAAATAAGGGAATCCCCATTTTTTATTCGATATTCTTCTAGCTGACATCAAGATATTTTCAAAATAATACAATAAAACTCCTTTTCATTAAATATTTTCCGAGATATGGGTTGATAAAGTTCAAGTAGCTAACATTAGCATTACCCAAGCTGTAGGTCACGCGGAGATTGCCCGGTTAGATTTACATCTCTTGTGTGTGTGTGTGTGTGTGTGTGTGTGTGTGTGTGTGTGTGTGTGTGTGTGTGTGTGTGTGTGTGTGTGTGTGTGTGTATGTGTGTGTGTGTGTGTGTGTGTGTGTGTATGTGTGTGTGTGTGTGTGTGTGTGTGTGTGTGTGTGTGTGTGTGTGTGTGTGTGTGTGTGTGTGTGTGTGTGTGTGTGTGTGTGTGTGTGTGTGTGTGTGTGTGTGTGTGTGTGTGTGTGTGTGTGTTTTATTTCAAATGCTTACAATTGAAAAAACAATAATTATCCACGTTTAGAACTATTTCATTATTTTTCTATATATAATAATATAAGAATCTTCAACCATCCTTTAACGTTCAATTTTACATTAATATAGTAATGATATGTTTCTCGCTTCTTCAGACATTAAATAATTTTTAATGCACCATCTTCCTCTGAGATAATTTTGATGCCCTAAACGTTTTCTTTTAAAGCTCTTCCAGGCTTCATTCAAGATTCAAGCGTTCACAGCTTAATTAGTACAACGTCGTTCGGAGAAAGAATAGAAGTGAGAGGGCGCCTTAATTACTATCCCGAGACACCGTAAGTTTTGTAATAACCGAGCGTTGCCTGCAGACTATAAGTAATGAATCCAGATGTCGGCGTTACCGTTGATGTCGACGTTGTCGTCGTCGTCGTCGTCTTCGTCGTCGCTGAATGTCAGACAGAAAAATGACGGAGCAGCAGCGCGAAAGTTTCAATTACATTCTGATGTTATCACCTGACGCTTCCTTGCCCCTCTTCAATTCATTCCATCGTTTCCAATGTTCAATCCTATCCCGGACACCGTCCCGCACCCACGTCCTTTCATTAAACACGAAGCAGGGCACTTAAAAAGGAATATCTTCGGTAGTTTGGAACTTACGAAACAAAAAGTTTTTGCGAGGAGTTTCAGGGGCTAATATTGTGACAGGAGAGTAATCTCTTACTGGGTCAGCTGTTCCGAGCCTTCTCGAAAGAAATACTAATTTACATCGGTCTTTTGGCAAGATGAATTGCGCGATTTCCGACGTGGCGGCTAAATTGGAAGATCAAGAACTGAGAAATTTATTAATTAACACATACGCACACATTTAAAGAGGATCAATAGAATCTTCGAATACATTTTCTAACGCAGAAATCGAATATGACAAGCAATTAAAGTGTGTATTTGGACTTTGAATAAAGGATTATTAAAAAATTATCTACAAATAACATTATTTGAACAAAATATAATAAAGATCAATAAAAAGTGTTAGTCTCTCATTAATAACAAAATTACTAATATTTCAATCAAATGGCAATCTTTAACAAAATTAACAGTTTTTAGGAAAGAAAATTATAACAATTAAAGTATAATATTATTGCTATAACACAAGTTTTAAGTATTTTATTACTCATAATAAAAAATATATGAAGTCACAAACTAATTTTCTGTCTCAAACTTTCCTTTCATTAATTAGCAGTCCATTAATAGTTTCAAATAACTATTTTGATTTAAGTTCTGATAAACTCGATAATTACTTTCCGTTACACTGATTCTTGATAATTTCTTAGACAAGTCAATCTATTATCCGTAAAAATTATATCGAATATTGCATTATAATATACGAACTTTCTGTTACGAATCGCGAGGAATATTTCCGAAATTAATAGCGCTTGAAAGGCATTTGCGATTTCTGTATGCAACCGCAAATAGAAGTTATCTCTGTGACTTGACGTATTTATTGAAATACCTACAGGTATTTACGTGTGAATTTCCATCAAAGTTGTAAGAGTATAATCGGAAATTTGTCAAAATAAAGAGCACCGTAATACGACTGAATGGCTGCTACGCAAATAGTAACATGCGGAATAAAACATGACGGACGAGAGAACATTTCCGACAAATAATGCTAATCCATTATACCGTTCAAATGAAAATAATTGGCAGAAATAATTAAGAACAATTGAAATATAAACCGCAAAATTTATTTAAAAAAATTAATCACGGAAAGATATTTAGAGAATTAAATTGAATTGCGGAGAGAGATATTTTGTATTTATTGACTAAAATATTATCGAAAACTACGGATTGACAATCAGATCGTTATGGTGGTTATTTTTATATATCATTGGAAATATTCAATTTCCCCTGTTTAAGAATATTCTTATAAATTTCCAGTTTTAGAAAATGTATGATGTCCATATTACACGCGAAAGTGTGTTTTATGCAGTACACAGACACACAAATGGGGAGAAAAAAGCTCTGGGACGAGGCAAACAAACTATCAGCCGCTAGGAAAGTCGGGAAACGGACTTTTCATTCTCGTGCAGCGAGCGCGAGAAAATATGTACGAGAGCACAGCTTTGAATTCGGCGCTCGACTATCACTTGCAGGCACATAACTGTACCTGTTTTTGACGCGTTTGTGCTTTCGAACAGTTGTAATAATTACAACCAAAATTATCGCAATATTGCGTTTACAACATTTTTAACTCACTTGCTGATTGAACAAAAGTTACGCGTTTTACAAACGCTTTTACAAAATTTATTTTACCAATGTAACAGTGCGTTAACCGTTTTCCATATATTCGCATCATAATGACTAATAATAGAAGATAGAATAATATAATAGTTATTTGTGCAACAAGTGCTGTAAGATAAAAATTCACGGGTGCGGAGTTGACGAGCCTTCGGCTCGTGCGTCAACTCCGCACCCGTGAATTTTCATCATTACGCACGGCTTGCACACCCTATTTTATGTTGCAAGTGCGTGGAAAGTGGTCTATCACGCACATATTAAATAATAATAAAGTAAACGTAAATAAAGCAAAAAGATAAATTTTGATAAGCAAAATTATTTCTTTCTTTATATTATTTATATTAGTATTTAAGAGGATGCTGGAGTAGTAGCAATTACCGACATTTTTTTGCTGACACTTAACTTTAAATTAGCTTTACGGTATTGAAAAAACTTTTTTACAGAATTAAAGTACGCATAAAAATGGAGGGTGCTAGCGTTGATTTTACATCAAATACGAAAAAAATTGAAAAAATTATATGTATGACGTGACAACATTTGCTGCACATAAAAATTTAGACTTTGTACGTATAAAATAAGCATACAGCACCCTCGGAATTGCAAAAAAGAATAATGTTGTGCTTTCAGAAATAAGCTTAGAAGCTTTAGTATAAGAGAAAATTGTCGTTGAAAATCTCATATGTATGTATGCGTGCGGAGTAGTATTGCGTGTAGCGAGAGATGACGCAGCAATCGAAACAAGAACAGATGCCTCTCGTTAGACAAGGGCAGATATAGGCCGGTAATATAAAAAATGATAGAAAACGAATTAGAACAGAATTAAAAATGTTTGACATTATCGACATCGAGGAAGTTCGGCCTTCACTCCAGCATCCCCTTAAGGGGATCCTGCAGCCGTATGATTTACCGACATTATTGTTTTTAGATGGATCTTTTAATTGACTTCATAGAATTGCAAAAATATTTTACAGAATTAAAGTCCGCACAAAAATCTAGGGTGCCAAACGCAATTTTATATTAAAAACATCAAAAAATTAAAAATATTACTTATTTGGGCACATATACAGCTGTCACCTGACGACAATATTTGCTTAAAACAAAAATTCTGCATTTTATACATACATAATGTTTATCATCCACTCTTGGGAAAATATGTAGGAATAATATCGTGTAAGTAGAAGTAAGATTCAATGCGTACAAAAAAAGATCTATCTAAAAATTATTTTAGTAATGCAAATACGGATGCAGAATGACAAGAAGAGCAGCAACAGTAGTTGTTGGATTTTGCGAGAGATGGCGAGCAATCGAAAAAAAGACAGATGTCATTTCGTTAGACAAAGACAGATATAGGGAAAACAAAATTAGAAAGATTGACATTATCGACATCGAGAAAGTTTACCTGTCACTGCAGGATCCCCTTAATAGTAGTGATTTGTCTTTAATAAGTTATTAGAATCTCGTTACACAAGGAGTATTATTCCTAATAATATACAAAATTGTACGTTTTTAAGACCTGCACGTCGATTTAAATTTTATATTTTTTTTGTGACTTTTTTGTACAATAAATTCTGCTTTTTTTCTAACTACTTTCAATTGTATTTGTCGAATAATTTTTATACAGTGTAATATAGACGCTTTTCTCGAACGGAACAAGTACAACTCTCCGTTATTTCCGCACAAGAGTTAAAACCCGAAGCAAAAATTTCTGGCCGAAACAATGTCGAAAATAAATAAGGCCCCGACTCTCCGTCCCGCGAGGTCCTGCTCCGCTTTAATTATCGAGGTGTGTATCCGGGAACATCCTGCGGTGATGAACGGCGCCGCGGCTCCATAAAAAGCGCGAGCGTTACAGAATCGTTCTACCGTGAGCTATAATTCATGGATAGGAAAAAACAGTATCGGAAAAAAGTGTGCCGGGAGAGAGGAGAGAGAGAGAGAAAGAGAGCGGTTTCGGGAAAAGTTGCAGTCTCCGCGCCGAAACTGACGACGCGTATTCTCTCCTCGTGGGTTCGCGCTATCTTCCTCCCGCGCACCGACGCTATTGTGCTCGAGGGTCGTGCATACCGCTTTGGCATAACAACGTACATTGTACTTTCGAACAATGCTATCCTTCTGTCAGCTTGTACAACCACCTCCCCCTCCTCTCACTCAGTATCGCCGTCGCTCTCCGCCTTATCGCGTGGCGGGCGCTCATCCTTTTTTTTCCGAGCCGGGCTTTTTGAGGGAATAAACGACACCACGATTGACAGTTAAGGAGGGTGCGAATAGCTCGTGTCATTTCGAACAAGTACCATAAAATCGAAAAATTGATGAGCTGACCTTAGGGGTCATTTCTTTCATTTCCTGAAATCGCTTTCGCGATCCGATACAATTTTCTTCGATGATTATCCGATTTCCTGAGAATTAATAATTTTAAATTGTGACGTTTCTTGCGAACCAAAAGTAATTTCAAATTTTTAAAGAGAAAAAGAGCGGAGTTGTCGGACGGTTTAGTTACCGCAACTTAAATAACGTACTACTATATTAAATGTACAACAGTAACGTGAGATTATATATTTGGGCGAAAAATAATGAATTAAGAAAAATGTGTTGCGGAAAAAAATGGCTACTTCTCCAACATTAATGATGCTAAACGACGACGAGTAGCAGTTGCTCGCTCAAAAACTCGCTCAACCTGATGACGCCGGATTTCAAAGTCCACTCAAACCACGCGGTCCTACAACTCTGGCGAAAGTACTGGGTCAAGAATTTCCCTCGACCCTACGGTAATGGCCGTCACATTGCTTCCTCCTAGCTCCAAAAGTTTCGTTGGAAGGATAGCGACTCAGAACATTTTATAATCTTTCGCTAAAGTAAAGAGGCGCATCTTATATTTATAATCTCTCGTAATAAAGCAACAGTTATCAACAGTTGTTATACCTATCTTTTACACAAATATTGTTAAGAATACAATTTCCGTACTTTATTTGTTCACGATCAAATCATCTATTATATGTATATTCACGGTTATGTTCACGGCCCAATCACCTTAGAGTGCCTCGCTATCGTATGCTGTTATCTAGTTACTTTTATACTCATTGTCTACGGTCGCTTCTTCTTCGCGCCTTTTCACAGTAGTCCACACATCACTTTTTGTTTCATAACGTTCAAGCAATAAATATATCCCGCTGTGTGTTCTTCAATACGCCCTGCTAACAAATATTGCTGCATAAATATATATAGTATTCGATAAATAGCTGTTTTTATAACAAATAAATAATAAACGTAAAAAAAAGTGAGAACAAACTTTTAAATAAAATAAAAAGGAATACATATAAAATCCATATGGCACTTATAAAGTCTTCCGTTATTGGACGAGAAAAACTCTCTTTGAGTGGTTGTTCTGTTTATCTTGAAGTTATTGTTTTAGGTTGAGAGCGTAAATGGAATTCGCGCAAAAACAGGGGCGGCACGTTTACGCTCCATTTCTAAATTGAAAATGTGTCTACAATTTTATCCCCTATCAATTGCTTTCCATTTTTTACCCCTCGGAGAAAATTACATTCTAAACTCTCATTTCCAAACGCGGAATTACGAGTAGCGGGCGCGTCAGTTGCATCCCGTTATCGAAATTTATATAAACGACAAAATTTATATTTTTTGTTATTTAAATCATTTTCTTTAAATTAATGTAAATGTATATTAACTTTTCAATTATTTTGAATTATCATATACACATGATGAAAATAATATTTACCATACAAATTTGTTTTAAGTATTTCTAAAAAGCTAATTTTACTTATAATTAAATATTGTAATAAATTACTCGCTATATATACGTATTTTGACTTTTCGATTGCTTCAATAATTGTTTGCATACTGTTTGATAAATATAAAAATGTAGGAGATAAGTAGCTATAATATGAGAAGAGCAATTAATATTGATTTAAATCATCATGCAACGTGCAAACATTTCTTTAATCAGATTGCAAATTACTGCATAATTAAATAGCGACTATTAAAATTAATTAATTAACCGAGCAATTTTGTAATTTTCTTTTTAAATTTGCAAGGTGCACACGATGACATTTATTAATTTATAGCAGCAACATATTATGCCAATCAATTGATATTAAGGTATGACGTCGCGGATTATTTACGTCTGTAATGCAGTACTGCATGCAAATCAATGTGCATCATACGCTCGATTATACATGGGCTGAGCTTACGTTCTCGCGCCGCGTTCAACCTGATTAATGGTAAAATCAAGCTCGCGTTCCTCATATTCCAACTATCATTTAGATTATCAGTTGGATAAACCAACCATCGTTTGATCATCGATAAAGCGAGCCTCGAAGAGGCTCCAGATCCAGAATCAATAACATATGCAGAGAAAATACCTTCCGTATCTCTCGTCAGCTAGAATTAGTGAAAGCATGTGCCACACGATAATTATAGTGTAGATTTATCAAGAGAGTGCAAAACATCTAAAGTTGCAATTAATTTGCACAAAATTTTGCCAATTTTATGGAAAAATGTAACTATCAAAAATTATTATACAATAAAAAAGTTATATATGGAGAGGTAAAAATCACAGTGGTGTAAGTCAAATTTTTAAAAAATATTTTCTTGTGTGCATAGATGCAATTTATATATTGTACAGATTGCATCTATGCACACAAAAAAATATTTTTAAAAATTTGACTTACACCACTGTGGGGTTTTTACCCCTCATCCATATATAAATACGCACACTGAATATGTTCGATTATTTATGGATTTCAGTTTAATCCTTCCTACCTAATGTATTTTTTAATTTGTTTTGCACATATTCGATGTGAGTGTCACGAGCTTTTAAATAGCAGTGATTGCTGAATAATCTGTGATGCACGGGTATGTTTAATTGAATAAAATATACATGACAATAAATAAAATAAAAAAGATCGTCAAAAATTACACACACAAGATTCCACACTTAAAATAATAATAGCGAGTATATTAAGCAGAACATCACAGATGCACATAATAAAGTGTACTCCATTGATAAAATAAATTAATGAAGATAACTACACTGCAATTTTAAGTATGTTATTTTTACACACGTATAAACGTCTAAAGATGACACATTTATTTGACTAAAGCTCTTTTTATATGTTTCTTCATATATTAAATTACGTCATTTAACACATGTTAAATCTTATTAAATTAAAAGTTAACATTTAATCATGTTAAATGACGCGATTTAAAACGACGAGAAATGTGTAAGAAAAGTTTCAGCTAAAACAACACACTTGGATTTGCAGTGTATAGAGAAATAATTATATTAGGATTTCGCAACAAGATTGTACATTATTCTGTTTTCTTTATTTTTTATATAGGTAGGTAGTCCATCAATGAACCAGTAATACGCTATGAACCATTGCAATTTCGTAAATGTAATGTTGCTATTATAGAAAATAATAATTTTGGTAGTAAGGTTTTAATAATAAAAACATAACATATGTAATTAAGTTAGCTTTAATTTAAAGTCAAACTATCCTATAACCATACTTATCGTGTCTTATAATTATCTCTTCCCTAAATAAACATTTTAAAACATAATAAAACTTTAAATAACACTAACAATTTACAGTATAAAACATGTGGTTCATTGTTAAAAATGTACACCCCCCCTGTACACAATGAACAATTTGACATTGTTTTAAAAAAATCGAAATTGGCTAAACTTTAAAAATGACTTATAACTCATCTTATAGAATATGTAGCCAACTGAATTCATGAACTGTATGCAAAAACACAGATCTTTAACTCAATAAATAAGAGAGATATAAGCCTCTGAAAATTACATTATCATTTTTTAAATTTTCAAATCTGATACATTTTTTTGCTTTATAAGTATTCACATATCAAAAGATTTTAATTCTTAAGAAAATTTAATATACTAGATACCCAGATAAGAGTTGAAGATTTTAGAGTATTTATAAAGCGCACACACAAATGCAAGTACAAAGCTTCCTCATCTACGAGGAAGCAAAAAACGAGAGTTACGGAAAAGAATGGAGCACTATTTATAAACAAGAAGTCGTGGATTGTTGAATGTTAATAAGGAAAGACACTTAGTAATTATTATGAATTATTTTCATCAATGACTATCTCATCAAAATGGATCAACAAAAAATAAATAATTCATAAAAATTGTAATAATTATATCTAAAATCTGATAAATTCATGAGACATGACTGACACATTACCTGGATTCTTAGTTATCAATTATTTGCTTTAATAAAAAATAACTTGTATTTTTATAACAAAACAATTCTGAAAATATTTTACCATTATACTAAAATTTTTTTCGATATTCTCAACGCAAGGCAATGTGAGTGGTTTTATTTATGATTTGGAGCTTATGCAGGCCGCCATATTGCCTCCGCGGTCTGAAATATCACCGCTGCGTTGAATATATTCTGCAATAACTACTCGCCGGCCCATGGTAACGATGCAACAAGCGTTTCTTTCTGTTCCGTTCGTAAATAAGTGAGAGGCAAATATTAAGCAACGCCGTGCGTTGGCATGTTACTTTTATATTTATTAATACAATCCTGTTATTTGGTTGGTATTTTAATACTAAAAAATAGAATTTCCACAGATCGGTGCTGGACTTTTCAAGCGAAATACAACAGATGTTTCATAAAGATTGCGTCAACCAAAAAAGAGAAATATATTTGGAGAGCCAATGCTTTTCATGCATCAAAGGTTTATAAATATAGGTTTTATTACAATATTATTTATTATTGAGATTTAATGACATTTACCAATAAATACAACCAAAAAATTAATCTATTTTTTTATTAAGTAAATTTTATGTATTAATTTTATTTATTCAATCAAATATTATTTAAAGTATGTAGATTAATTTTAAATTTATCAAAAATTTTTTTTTTGAAAAGTTTTATGTTCTTCTTCTGCTTTATGATCGATTTTTTTTGAAGCTAAATAATATAAACTGTTCCAATTAATTATCCATCCTCTTTTAAATTAAACGAATTAAATTTCATAAACTTTTAAATGATGGATTTTGATAAAAGTAAGATTTTTGAGCTTGGAATAACTGACTTTATAGTGAACCAAAATACAGAAACTGCATGGATATTTCTTGCACTTCGAATAAAGAAAAAAGATGGCCGTATGTTTAAAAAATCAGTTTATATGCAAATCTTGACAATATTTGCAATTTAGTTTGTCATATCAGATTTGACGTTCTATATTCGTCAGAGCAGATCTCTCAAACTCGCATTTATATAATACAGAGAAAAGTTTTTAAGAATTTATATCTTGATCAAGTCCGATTGAGAAAACTGTCTCATTACTTTTACAATAAACTATAGATGTTTTTAATAATTGATATAAAATTTAAACTAGAGAAAGACAGATATTTCCTCTTGTAGATTTATGCAACTCTTTTTGACTCTTTATAATTTTAAATAAATAATAGTATAAAAAATACAGAGAATTAATATGTCTCAAATAATGAATCATTTTGATAAGTACTATATATCATTTTTATTGTTAAAGATATAATATAACAAAATGTTTATTTTATACAATATCCAAGCAATCTTCTCTCTTTGTTGTAACAATTATAAATAATAAGTAAAAGTAAGCAATTATAAATAATAAATATCTCTAATAAAATTCAGTTCTCGATTTTCCCAAAATTCTCAATATTATTTTGCCGTGGAAATATCATTTTGCAATATTATGTGACTGCATGATATACGTATAAAATATTAAAAATAATTTTACGTTAATGTATAGATACTACGTATTTTACAGCGCAAATCTCAACGTAGAGCAATTTGTCAACGTAGGAGCAATTTTCAATATTCATTATTGCATTCTGCTGTCGATTTTACGCAAAAATCGCTGAATTTTCTGATAAACTTTTCACGAATATCTCGCGTTGCCACTTTTCCGCGAAATTTTCGTCCGCTCGCGAAACGGGAAAATTTCATGGTAAAACGCGATTGGCCGCGCGCGGTCGCGGTCGGTCCGCAAGTCAGCGACAGTGACTCCGGCATTGGCATTGCCGTGGTGTTGTGCGTCTTATGCTGCACTTGCAACGACGAACGTGCGGTTCAAGAAGAGCAATACAACCTCCACTTTGGAGTCGGACCGAAATCTCCTGAGTGGTCCAAACGCGCCTTTGGACTCGGGTCCGAGTTGTGCGCTTGACAGCCCGCGGCGACTAACCAGCTGCCTTGGCAGAATCGGCGGAATGGATGGTAGTAGTCGGTCCCCGGGATTTCCGGCTCTGTGGAAGCGTCAATGTGTACACATTCTACCGGCAAAGCTCCTTTTGCGCACCCTCACCGCCTTGTACGAGATGTCGTCCATTTCCCGGACTTCCTTTTGGATTTATTCGTGTGGCATTGCGAAAGATTTTGCCGACGAGGCGGACTATTATATATAAAAGAACCACAAGTTCTTTTTCACTCGATGGGAAGTCTATTTGTCAACGGAAACGTCTAATTTATGTGTAATCAAAATTAATTAGCAACAAAAAGAGTGAGATTTAAAAGTCAAATACGATTAGTTGTGCATGAGTTAATGCTAATTACGGAACATAGTAATATCAACCATATATCTGATTGGAAAAATGTGGAAATTTTAGACATTGAAAGATTTTTATCCAAGAAAAAAATTAGTTTTCGAAATGGTTCATAAAACTGACATATGACACTTTAAACTAATGGAATTACAAGCAGACAGAGTATCTGCATCACAGATGTCTCAATTTTAAGTAAACTTTGCTCATTATGTTCACTCTTCTACCGTAAAAATTTTAGTTAGTTAGATATTCTCCGAATTTAATATATTGATGGCAGTTAATTTAAATCCCCTTTTCTTTTCCTTTCTTTCACTCACACAACACTTTTTACCATATCTACAATAAAAGTAAGTTATATTTTGCTTTGACTTCAGTCAATGGTTGGTAGTTGAACGAACCAGCTGTTATTTGGAACCAGATCTGTTCTTTGATTCTATCATTGTCTCGATCATATATCAACCACGGCAATTAAAAATAATCTTAGATTCCGTTGTCTTTTTCTTCAGTTTGTCAATTTCACATTCTTAGGACTTTGTTTGGTGAATTTTATTTCTCTTTATCGGTGAGTCCCAATTTCCATGTCCGAATATTTCGTAGACTATAAATATTATAATAACAAAATTTTTCTAGTATTTTCTCTTAAAAATTACACTATCTTTGTACATACAATTCTCAAATACTCACCTTATGCTCGTCGGAGAGCATAAAATTATTTAATTTATTATCACCACGTTGCTAAGTAGTTGTATTTCAAGACTGTCTTAAGTAAGGTCTTAAGATGCTAATACGGCTCTGTGATTGGTTCATAACATCTTAAGATTGTACTTAAGACGGTCTTAAATATAAGATCTTACTATGAATACCGGCCTTAGTCAATTAATCATTTATATCTGTATGTCAAACAAAAATTTAGGACGCTTTATAAAAACGTCAGAATCTGCTTAGTGCTTGTGTTAATAAAGAATTAAAATAAAATATAGATTCATTATTTTCCATAGTCTAATTTTGTTCCGACTAATCCAAATATATTAGTAAAAATATAGTCATAAAAAATTAAATAAATATTTTATGTAAAAAATTCAAAATTTAATAGACGACACAATTTTTTAAAGATGTTAGTATTAAATTAGACATAGAGAAAATTATGTATAATGTAATTTATATATAAAATCTAATAATATATATTAAATAACACATCAATTTGATTCATGTCCATAGACACGTTGATGGAAATGTTATAAGTTAATATTGAACAACTTATCAATAAATTTTACAAAACCAATTTGTAAGTTTATTTCTCTATACCTTTTTCCAATAGTATCTAATCATTTTATTTTTTGTATTGTTATCAATTAAACAAAATGTTTAATTTGTTACAACATTTTAAAAATTTGCTACATAACTTGCACAAGGGTTCAATAAACCAACTTGTAAGGAAGATTCGGTGACCTAAAAAATTCTAAAATCTAAAATTTTACAGAAAAGAAGTACATGTAAATCTATATAATTACGTTTTCTGCTTTGGCTGATAAACAATTCTAAGGATAAAAATACTTCGTAAAAAAATCTGATTTTTCATATTTCTAATATTAATGCCTCGGAAACCATAAGAAAAAAAGTGTTTAAAAAAATATTAAATACAAAAGTTCATTTATTTTTTATAGCCTACAACACTATATAATACAAGATTTATATTAAAAATTTTTTTAAGATTTCTCTCTCATCGTCTCTTTAATCTAACAGATTAATTCTTAATGTTCGAAAACATATTAAAGTATTTTTCAAATATATTTTAACATGTTTTCAGACACATTAAGGATTAATTTCCTGTTTTAAAAAAATTATAAAATGTTGCATGAGACCAAGTAAATATATGTACGTTTTCTTAAGAATAGAGATAGATCTTCTCGCGATTATCAGCGGTATTGCATTATTCGAGATTATTGCTACATCGTTTTCGAGTCCCGATTGTGTCGTAAATAAGTTACCGAGACTTCGTCACACAAGTCGTATACAACTTTCGTGAAACACACCCGCGAACTCTCCAATTGCACTTATTGTTAGAATATAAAACTTTCGAAGTGCATCCCGCAGGATTAGTGTGGACGCGCAACCGGAGATGCGTTATACATGCACCATCGTTGCAATCTGTTCATCATGCCGGCCGAAACATGCCGTACTGGCCGAAAAAGCGCATTGCCCATCATTTCGAACCAGTTTTTAGGCCGCGTCAGCTTTTTTTTTACATGTTCGTGAAACCCCATGTATTGTCTTTTTTTTGTATTTTTATTGGCTATTATAAAACATGAAAACAGATTTTTTTTTAACTGCAGGTTTTTGAGTGATACTACTGGCTTTTCGTGATGGACGAGCACAATATATGACTTACAAACAATGTATTGTTCAGTGCAATATTAATAAAAAGTAAAAGTCATAGTACTGTATTGTTTGAATCGTACTATAATATATTTCGAGATATATATTGTAACTGCAGTTTTAATTGAACTACAGTTTTAACCATTACTTTATATTACTTATGTTAATTTTTTCATTGTCTAAATTATTACCTCTGCGACTATAAAATTTAGTTAGAATATGTTAACAAAAATAAACTTTAATTTTTAAATGCGTGATATCTTCAGTAATTTACCAAGTAATTATGTTTACTGGCCCAGTTACAAACCGACCGCAATTTAATGTTATAAAAACGGGTGTAACGTTCGTAATTAATATATGCAAAATAAAAAAAAATATTATATATTTTATTAAATTACGTAATAAATCCTAATATGTGTAACATAAAGAAGAAAATGAATAATTTTTATTTTTTATTCGGTGATGTTCCTTCTAGCATTACTAATAAAAAAAATTTCTAATACTTTACACATATCATGTTTCTAAATTTACATTTAATTACCTGTCTTCTTTCAATCCATTATCTCAAATCTCAATTTTTTAACTAATCTCAAATTTTAATAATGAAAATATTTTCATAATTAATTAATTTTTCTTCCAAACTTTGCTAACATATAATTTAACTTAACGCCAACACGATCGTAGCAAATATTCTCGTAAAAAGATAAAAAGTTTGTTTATTAATAAAGAGTTCTCATCAGGCCCTTCGGATATACCTCGGTGAAGGCAAGGAGGCATTATAGTTAAATTTACCACTCGTTATGCGAGTTTACTCGGCCCGAGACTGCGGGAATATAAATCGTACAGGCCGCTAGCATGCATAATTCGTGTTTCTGTGCAAATCGTTAATGTCGCCCGAGTGACCGTGAATGGCGTTGTAACGTAATCCACGACCCTTATTTCGCACTTCAGTGATCCATAAGATGAATGTTATCGACTACTGTGCGGGATCCCTTTCCTGTCTATAATACCCTCTCCATCGACGCAAATGATTGTCCCGGGACAATGACAAACCTCGAAATATTCCTCGTTTCATCACGCTTTCTCGTTTAATTTAATCATTTACCGTCTTATTTTTATTCTTTTGCATTGTGGATTCATTGTCTGTCAGTATGCGTATCTGTCTAATATGATATATCTTATTAGTGTGTTATTATCGCGAAGTGTTTGAATCATGTTAATATTATCTATTTAGCTGAATCAATAGATTAATTTGCAAATAGGATTTGACTAAATATTATCTTTTTCTATATAATTAGAATGTTATATCTTATAAACTATTAACTATTCCGATAAATTTCGAGCGACAGAAATAGAAGCTGTTCTTTTCGAAAATCTTAGAAAGATATAATGCGAGGACGCGGATTCGAATCAATGCATCCACGGCTGGGCTCACAATCGGCCGGCCGCGGCCGTTAATAGTGCGGGCCCCCGAAACGCGCGTATCGAGATTATCGATCTCAGCGGAGCTTCCGGCATAGCCCGTCCAAGCTGAAATTTTGGCGGTGGAAGGGGCTAGAAACAGGTCAGCCGGAAGTTGTCGATGTACAACGTCGCGTTCCCACGCAGGTTATTATCGTCCTACGAAGCCGCGCCGCAGTGGGCGTCCCGGCTGCCGCGGCGCCGCGCCGCCGCCGCCGTCCCGGTAATGTTATCCCGTTTACAAGCCTTTATTTCACAATCCACTATTTTGTAAAATGAGCTATGCGGACCAACCTTATTTCGTTTTTCGCGAGATTTGTTCAAGTCGCGATGCTGCTGGATATAGAAGAATTTTTCACCGAAATGAGAAAGTTTAGGTACAAGACAATAGAAAAAATTTGAAGAAGAAATAGAATTTTGGCGTAGAAAAAAAGCAGTGGACAGAGAAAAATTTCTTTCTTATTGTTATAGTTAGGAAACATTGTTAAGGAAAAAATTATTAGAAATATCAATACTTCCTGTTTGTAACATTTGCTATTTTCTACGCTTAAAATTAAGAGCTTCTTTCATGTAAAAAATGTGTAATCAAAGAGATATATATATATATAGATATTAAAATATTAAAGTATTAAAATAAAAGGTATATATATATACACACTGAGAAACCCAATTAATTGCCAAAATTTTTTTGTTGACGAGTTTTGTTTTGTTGAACTAAATCAATTGATTTCTGCAAATAATTGAGTTGTTTAGAGAAACCAACTTTCTTTGTTGAAAAAATATTTTGTTTTCTTAACAAATATTATTTAAATTTGTGTAGATTGAAACAAAAATTATTGTTGTACTTACGATTCGTGCCCAACAACGTTCGCAACATATAAAATCTGCTGTGCCAGCAAATTATTTTTCTCCGTACACAATTTAATTTGTTTGTTCAAACAAATAATCCCCGTATTTGGTTGTAGCCGCATTGGATCTTTTGTTCTTTGAACAAAATATTTAGTTTCACGTACATATTTTTGCAACAAAATTATTTTGTTCTTCCAACAAAAGTATTTGTTTGCTCATATAGAAACAAATAACTTATGTTGTGTCAACCAAAATTTGATTATTCCAACCAAATGAGTTTCTCAGTATATATATTAGAATATTAGAATATTAGAATATTTTACAATTAGTATATAAAAAGATAAAGTAGAAAAATATATAAACCCCTAAGCATAAAAGTTTCGTAAAAACTGCTCATTTTTGAAGAAATGTTCTGACACTATTAGATATGTAAATCCATTTATTGATCTTTTGCACGAACTATTTGTTAATACGATTTGACGTGACAAATATTTTATTCAATTAATAACAACGTGAAAGATACGATATAATTTCGTTTGTATGCAGACTATTAAATTACGCGCTACGAGATACGGTAATAATATCATATAATACAGCATCGGAAATCTGATCATGCTTTATTCTAAATACGTAAACTGTATTTAACAGTACTATACCCAAAACAATATCATGCTTTAATTTTAATTGAATGTGATAAATATCTATATATTTTCCTTGTTGAGATTAAAAAAGAAAAAATATGATGTAATCGTGGATTAACGTAATAACAGGTTAATTTCACAAGTAATGATAATGATTATCTACATCTACGTAATGATATCGTGAATTGCAGATGTGCATAATATTGACTGGCAAAATAGGAAATATATATATGATAGTAAACTAATTATGTAGCAAACTAAATATAATTTTGCGATCAAGATAAATCATGTTATGCGGAAAATGAAGACCATCTGCACACAGATATCTCCGTGTAATCGAATAGTCGTGTTATCACAGCTGCAATGTTATCGCTACAATTCGTGCATAAATGGCTTTCGTCATTAGTAAGAGAAAATTAGTCGAAATTTTGGTCGCGCGAATCTTACCGTTTATCTTGTTGTTAATTACAGTTTATTTCTATGTAATATGATTATTAACATTTTTATTCAAAAATTGTCAAAATAGCGTTATATATGGCTTTATAATTTAGTAAATATTTTTGTGTAAGTATATATATATATATATATATATATATATATATATATAAAACGAGAGTAATATGTATCTAAAATGTGCCGTTTTTGACATTTGCAAAATTGCCAAATTTTCAGAAAAAACTTCCAAACGTAATTAGTTATAAGTCTTTTGGAGAAGATTCCATGCATATATACTACCAAAGGCAGCTATATAAAGCCTTAAATATTATTAATATATAAATCCAAGCTAATTATATTGTTGGCACTCAAGTTTATAAATTGGATAGACATCTAATTAATTTGTGTGTTTTATTTTTAAATCTAAAAGTCATCCCAAATTCAAACCTGTAAATTTAATTTGGATCAGTTAATTCACTCTGCTTTATTCTAGCTGTCTCCAAAGTTAAAATCAATTTTCAGCAAACGAGAAAGAAAAGATTAAATTTTAAAAGTATATCAATACATCACATTTTGCGAGAATCAAAACGAGGTCATCCTTGCTATTTTTCGAAGTATTTTAATGAAATCGAAAATGTTACTTTAATTGTTACGTCATACGTTTTAAACTAATCACGCGCGATATAGAATAATCACCGATAAACTTTCAGCATGAGTTATGTTTAATATAAATAAGCATTAATTTTAGAACATCTTTTCTTAATTGTTTAAAACGTAACTCTGCATGTGACAAGAATATCATTTTAAACTCTATTCTATGACAAGCAGAATGTGAGAATTAAAATTCATTAATTTATGGTCGGATTAACATTTAGTTATTTACTTTTATTCAAGTTACTCGCGCATGTAATATAATTACGCATGTGTATAATTACATTATAATTATCGAAAAAATGCGTAACTCTCTCGTTGCATTTCACGTTGACGCTGTTGCACGTTTAATCGCATAAATTGTTCATTGCGAAAATCTTGCCCGAGACAATAAATAATAAACATTTCCATCTCTCACGTTTTCTTTTTTCCTCGTTAATATGTAGTAAATATAATTAAAAAAAAAAAATTATTAAATCGTAACAATTTGTTGCGCTCAATCGTCGCGCCAAGAAGCATTATTTTTAAACCTCCACGGCCGACTGATTTAAGCTCCTCCAGAATAATTGTTCCCGTGGGAGTGATTAATTCAATGACGAAATCGAAAAGTATGGAGCTGAGTTCTCCACCTCACCACCTCCAATCGTAACGATGAAAGAGAGAAAACGAGGACAGCTCGAGAGAAGACGGTCGACGACCCCACCTTCGTTATTTCTCTCCTCAGTCGCATCTTTTTTTTCGTCGTCGCATCCGAATGGAAATCGCGTTACGGGCGATCGCGGTGCGAACTGTAAGTTATCCTCGACACCGCTAAATTCTCTTGTCATTCTAGATGTCTCTAATTGTCAAGTTGAAAAGATATATGTTATTCAGAAAAAGCAAAAATTCAATAATTATTCTTATTTATCATAAATTTCTCATTTTCAAAAAATATATATAAGACTTAATTAAAATAAAAATTACATTTTAATAAAAACATATATTATATGAGAGAAGCAGACAAAGGAACTTTTTTGCGTAAAAAAGTTTTAAAATATACAAGTAAAATTGGCGTGCTTGAATGCTACTAGTAAATCTTATGAATTTTATGATCAGATGGAATTTTAAGGATATACAAATACAAATGTCCGCGCGCGATATTATTCTTTTATGCAAATTAATATCAAATTTGATGTAAAATTATATGAAAATGAATTACTATATAAATTCTCAAGTACTTTAAAAACTTTACTTAAAAGTAGACTTAATTCTTCAGCTCATTATTGTCACATAAAAATGCATTTACGTGTAAATAATAATACTATTAGTCACGAAGCTTCGTCGTCACTTTCTTCCGTCTACTTATTTCTTAATCGCAAATGGAATGCCGCGCTGTCGTGTCGCAAGAAACGCGCGCGCGCTCGAGGCTCTCGCGGACCTCTCTCGTCGACGTGCAAAATGCAAAATGGCGTGTGTTGCAATTAAAAAGCAGTTCGCCTTTTCGAGCGAGCGCGCACGGACGCCGTTATATATTTTATTTCGTTCGATACAGAGTGGAAGTGCGCGCACGCGGCTTTTTAAAACAAAGACACCGTCCATTGTGATTTATGTCGCGGTTTTAGCGCTCCTTTCTGATACCGAGAAGTTACGTGAATAATCTATCATGTAATCGCTCGGGCAAAAGTAAAACAAATGGCACTGCTTTCGGAAAGCTTTTAGCTTCGGAAAACCTACTGAGGCTTTTACTTCTATTTTAAGAACGGCGCGACGAGCGATAACTTTTATTTATCAACGTCCGATACGAGAAGCTCGTCGCGTTATCCATTATAATTCATAATCATTTCAAGGAAAAAATGAGGCATTGCAAATTTGATTTACAAAAAAAATCGACAAGTTTGGAAATAAAGAATTCTCGAAGTTACGTAAAATATATTGGGATAACATTTCCAGGGTGTATAAAAAGTTCCAGGTCGACCAAAATATCTAAAAAAAATATATAAGTTTTATGAAAAAAATATTTCAGACAAAGTTGTAGGGTTTAAAAATTTTTAACCCTACAATTTTGCTGAAATATTTTTTCCCTAAAACTTATATTTTTTTTTAGATATTTTGAAAGTTTTTATACATCTCAAGATGTTATCTCTGTAACATCTTGAGATGTTATCTTTATATCAACAGAATCAATAAAAATTTACTTACTATAAATATTAAAGTGAACTCCGTCAAGTACCCGCATGAACTAAAAACGACAAATTCCAAATAATTTCTGTAAATTAATATTTACCTATAAAAATTGCCAGCAAGATACTTCTGATGGGAGTGCTACATGGTATTTTCCACACAGAATTCAAAATTCAAACATTAATGTCATCATCGTTTTTTATAAGAAATTCCTCGGGATTTCGGAATCCGCATGCAAATTTTATGGAAATGCGGAAACGGGGCGCCCACGACGCGCGACGCAACGTCGCAAAATTTCAAATGTGACGCTGTCGCGCTCGCGAGCCGCCTTTTATTTTACATGGACTAAATATGAGATTTTACGAATCATGTGAGATCCATTAGGGCCTATGATTATTACAAGAATGGAATGTATGAATAATATATTGCGCGAAGCTAGCAGTATTGCACATGACCTATATATTATAGAATATAGAAAACTAAAAGGCTCGATTTGCCCGAATCGCGAATTTTCCTGTAAACTGTGATGACAGATTATGCCGAACTATATCTCAGTTCTCTATTAAGAACCGACACCATGTTTGTTCGGAGCATGAATAATGGATTATATAAATAAAAATGGAAGGGACAATGCCGGATGCAGAGCGAATGCTTCGGTTTTTATTTTGCAGAACGAATGGATTGCATATCCGATAGCGACTTTTATATTTGCGCAGGCTTTTCGAGTTATCGATTCACGTTGGGTGAATTATGGCTAATATAATCTGTGTGAGTAATATATTGCATGTACGTAAAAAACACGCAAGTAAGACGCGTCGATTGCGCTTTCATCTCGTGATTATTTTCAATTGACGAGCAAATAATATTTGCATATATATTCGAAATCACGTCCAAGTTTTCGTATTTAATTTAATGTTATATAAGTATATTATAAATATTACATTGTGTACAAATACCATTTAATTTTTACAAAAAATAAATCTAAATTTTCTAATTAATATAATTGTAATAAATTGCAATCGACAATATTTATTTAAAAAACGCATAATATCAGAGATTCAAGAATAAGACATGAGTCTGTTACGTAAACAAATTATTACAGTTGATACTATATAAGCATGTAATTATAAATTCTGTAAAATATATATTCAAACTAATCGATAAGAAGTTCGGTATATTAGATATCTAATAATTAATTAGAATATAAAATTACACGTCTCATTCCAGCATCAAATTAAAATCTATAAGTGCATAGAAGTTAAAATTATACGACCTAATTATGATAATAATGCATATAATCAATTTCCTTGATTATCACCGATTCAATTATTGTTAATTCAAATTTAAATCGCAATAAGTATGTATGGTTAGCGTTGCGGTATAAATAAAGTGTTATTAACGATTATTTATATATATGACAAAAATTAATTAATTATGAATTGCTAAGAAAAAGTGACTTAAATTGTTTAACTTACCTAATTCCGGACCGCAGACTCTTGGTATAATTTCCAAAATGGCGCTGCACGACGGATCTTCGTAGCACAATTGGCGGGCGTAGAGGCAATTCAGAATGGCCATCGGCACCTTGATGCCAGATCCTGAAACAAGATCGACGCCGTACATATTAAAACTTAAAACGTGCCAGTCCGCACATAAAGAATGCACCTGGTAACATTTTTCTCGCGCCGCAGCGCGGCGGGCAAGATTAAAACCCGACGTTACGGTGGCGGTGTGGGGAAAAGGAAAAAATAAAAAGGGGAATTCCATTGAGATCAGTTCGCCAGCGCCGAAAAATTCGGAAAATTCGTCGTTATTACGGCAAATTACCGCGCGACAAAACGCTGCTTGCAAGATGGTGGGCGCGAGAGAGAGAAAAAAAGCGAGAATACGCGCAATGATTTAATATTCCCGCGATAAAGCGTTTCCGCTATTTATAACTAGTCGACGTGAAACTCTCCGACGACGACAAATTATATTTCATTAGGCGCGCACGGATAGTTTGAATGAGAACGAAGAGTCGTAAATAAAACGGGCGCCTGTACCGACTCGTCATAAATCAGCACAAATAAATTATGACGTCAGAATGAATTTTTTTCTTTTATTTTAGATGGATAATTCGCGTTTCGGGCGAAATTTTAATTGTATATAACGTCGAGAAGTTAGTTCGTACGATAATGAAATTAGTAAAAAGGTACTAAAAATTGCAATCTTTTCAGAAAAAATATAATTTTTGCGAATATAATCCCAAATATAGAAAGCTGCATCGAGAGACGCACATTTCAATACCAATGTATCAATTTTAAATTAAAAGCAATTGAGAAAGTTTTTAAAAATTTGTCAGCTTAATTTGCATTAGTTTACATTGTATATATAAGATGTGTCTGTAATTAAATCGCAGATATTAAAGAATAAAATAGAAGAAAAATGTTTGTTCAAATATCAATCAACTTTTTGTAAAAAATTATGTTGCTAAAAAATATGAAAATTCAAGGACCGTTGAAACGTAAAAAAGCTTTGAGCTTCCAATAACTTTTATAATACGTCCGAATTTGCACAAATTCCGCAATTCTCAATTCCGTTCATTTAAACGCATGGAGATTTGATGGCGACCAATGACGACCACTATATTTTATCGATTGTTTGCTATGAGAATTTTTTCGCGACCACAAACACGGTAAATTGCCGAGCATGTGCATATAAAGCGTAAATTCTGTCGCCGTTAATACGTCGATAAAGCTGTGCCGAGATGAATCGAGTTTTTTTGATTATATAATCAAACGATGTGATCATCAGCCGTGCATTGCGCGTAAAAAAGAACGTAAAGCAACCTTTTGATTTCACCAATTTGCGACATGATATATATCCTACGATTTGCTTTGTTTAATTAATTTCTCTCCATACATTTTTTAGCTATTATTGGACATTTGATTACGTTTGTCTTACTGTAACAACTTTTTGCAATTAAACTTTTTAGTATAAAGAAATTAATGAAAGACATTTTTGGTAAGATAAATGTCACATGTAAAACAGACCGTAAATTTTATACTTTCCAGAATTAAATAAAAAATAATAAAAATTCTTGTTTTATCACACTATGTGATTTCATTATGAAAGATAGAATTAATATTATCTTAAAGCAAGAAATCTAAGTTAAATAAAATCTTATTTTTTTTAAGTTAACGTTATCCTAAAATTATAGAAACAAATTATAAATGCATCATAAATTATAAATAAATGGCAGTTTTTACATGTATACAAGTTTGGATATTTAAATTATTATAGAAAAGAGCTCAGTTACTTCTCTGGACGAGTTCTCTCCAAAAGATGTTCCTTCGTCGTTTATGACAAAGCAAAATATATCGGATGTCAAATAATATTTTCTCCTTTGAACGCATCTATACTGTCTCAGTACACGGTGTTGAGAATTGAATCGCCACCGTGGAAATGTCTTTTCGCATTACTATACGTATATACCGGAAATGTCGTTGCCAGCGGGGGATTACATCCCGTGAGATGAACGGACGAGAGAGCGCCGCGCCGCGCCGGCGGTAAAGATGAGGATCACGAGCGTCGCTTATGATACCTTATGATATCACAATGCGTCCCCCGTGCGCGCACAAATTTGTTTTGCGTTTGATGTATTGCGCAATACCGTAACGGGGAATACGAATCCCTTTCATCTCTCTTCGGGCGACGGGCGAAATTCTCAAAGATGCTGGAGCACTTTCAGAAATGGCCGCTGTCAAAGGTTTTCATTCGGCGTTCGCGATTGCAAAAATCCTCGTCTATCTCGGCGCCGAGTGAGGCAATACGGCAGCATTGTGACCCGGGCTCTTTCGAAATAGCTTCCGCGTGGTTGTTAAAATCTCGCACCTCCTATATGGATTGCTTCGACCGTATAATACCGTTGATTGTAAATGCACGAATATTTTTACGCGTAATTAAATTCTTATCTCTCCCTCTCCCTCTCCCTCTCCCTCTCCCTCTCTCTCTCTCTCTCTCTCACTCTCGCCCTCTCCCCCCTCCCCCTCTCCCTCTCCCTCTCCCTCTCCCTCTCCCTCTCTCTCTCTCTCTCTCTCTCTCTCTCTCTCTCTCTCTCTCTCTCTCTCTCTCTCTCTCTCTCTCTTTCTCTCTCTTTTTCTCTCTCTCTTTTTCTAAAATGCTGTAAATTGAAAAATACTACTTTTAATTAAGCCAATTTCCCAAAAGATACCGATTCCAAAAAAAATCGGTAACGAAATAATATACAGTTTATAGCACTCCCCAGGAAGTTTTACGTTTTACCCCTGTTTTATATACAATTCTTTAAAATTTGATTAATTATTTCCCGAAAAATTCGTCAAATTTTTGATACCGGTTTTCAAAAAAATTGGTAACGAGAAATTATATACTTTATAGCACTTCCCAGAAAATTCAACCCTTACTTTATGTACAATTTTTTGAGATTTGGTCATTCGAAACTGGTTTCCAAAAAGATCGGTAACAAAAAATAGTACACTTTATAGCACTCCCCGGGAAATTCTACCTCTACTTCATATACAATTCTTTGAGATTCAATCAATTATTTCCCGAAAAAGTGGAAACATTAAAAAAAACCGGTTTCCAAAAAGATCGGTAACAAAAACTATACACATCATGGCGTTCCCCGTAAAATTCTACCCTTTTCATATACAATTCTTTAAGATTCGGTCAATTAATTCCCGAAAAATTGAAAAAATTTCCGTACCGGTTTCCAAAAAGATCGGTAACGAAAAATTATACACTTTATAGCTCTCTCTCTCTCTCTCTCTCTCTCTCTCTCTCTCTCTTTTTTTCTCTGTTTGAAATTCTGTTCTCTAAAATTTCTAATATTCGATTATGATTTAGTAATATTAATGAAATATCCATATATTATAATACACATATATGCATTTGTTTGTTAACGTTCGCGCCATTCCCCGTTCGGGCATTACGTCATTCACATAAACGGCTGAGAAGCGTCGTTTTAATCGACTGCATTAACGTTATCGTTCCGCTTATATTCAAGAGCATTAACGTCGCCGCTATATACCGCAGTTAACTATATTGCTGCTATAAATTCTCCCCTTATTCACATATATAGAACGATCGGAAAAATCCCGCTGTCACAGCGCTGCGTCCGAGGGAATGCACGCTCGAGTGCGGCCACGAGGTGACTGCGCCTCGTACAGATAATTTTTTATAGCCGCTCGTATCGCCTAACCGTCCTCCTCCAACTCTCTCTTGTTGTCCTCACTTTTCACCAAACGTTTCATAATTAATTACAGTACAGGCGGGAGTGGGAAACAGTTCGCTCTTCTTTTATCGATTTCCGTTTCGCGAGTAGCTCATAAAAATCCGTGTGCTCAGTTTTTGCAGTATCTCGTTCGCTCTCCCTCTCTCACGCACCTGCATGCTTCATTGTATTTTCATTCCCATCTTACTCTTCCTTTCTCTCCCCTCTTTCTCTCTCTCTTTCTCTTTCTCTCTGTTTCATTTCGAAAAATCTCAGCGATTTACTGCCGCGACAAAAGACAAGCAAACAATTGCGAGCGAGCTGTTAAACTCGAGGAGCGTAACGATGGAAAACCCGCGTCGAGAGAAGTCTGTTAGTTTGAGCATTTCCGGCATCTTGTGTTGCTAGAAGATCTGATGGAGAAACATTATTCGGCCAGTATAATTGCTATAGCTTAAATTTATACGCTATAGAGATGTGCAAATTTAAAACAGTTAAAAAAATTTTTTAAGTTTTTTATAATATAGTGTTTTATGAGAGATTAAGAATTACTGTCTAACTGATAAAGACCGATTTTAGTTATTAATAAATGTAAACTACACAGTAGTTTTGCGTCAGCGTAGTATGCCAGTTGTGTGTGCGCTTGAGATTAATTTCAACATGTACTTAAAAATCTGAGTCAAATTCAATAATCAAGTTTTATTTTTTTTTGGTTGAGTAATGTTTATAAAAAATAATATTTCATACATCGTACTTGCAAATTAGTCAAATCTTGATTAATTATTTTCGAATTTTAGAATGAATGCCTGCAAGAGGTTTTATCGTAAAGAATTGAATCTTTTACAAGTAATATTCGAATATATTATGTTATTAAAATATATAAGTTACCATGTAAGATTGTAATAAAGAGATATTTGTGTGTACGTACATACACATTATGTTTCACACATTAAATTTCAAGTAAAGTACTCATAGAAGGTTCGAACATATTTGATCCAACTTCGAGTCTATTTGGAAGTAATATTTTCGTATTTCGAGATATTCATAAAAGATTCGAATCCATTCTAGGTTCAAGTATATTTGAAGTATTGTTTTTATTTTTCATTTTCTGAAACTACGTCAACAAATTCAAATGTACTTGTAAGATACTTAATCTCATCATTAGCGTAGGCGGAAAGAATCGACCCTTGTCTATTAAATTTACTTCGGAAACCACCGTCATTAAGAAAACACGAACTCCATAGTATAGATACACAATGTCCGTAACTGTACGCTCGCTCGCATCAGTGCATATACCTACTTGCATTTTCAAATTTTTTCGAGGCACGGCTCTTTCCGGCTGCAAATCGGTTTTTAAACCGAACGTTTCTTTAAAATTCAATTTAGCGAGTGGATTTCGCGCGCACGCTTGCTCTCAAGATGCACAGCGCTTTATGTCCTGCATTAAAAATGAGTGGCATTACTTATTTTTCTTCTCGCTGTCGTTAACCGGGAAAATGCCTCCGCGAAAGACGGCGCAGGGAAGAAAGAAGAGTGGCAGAGACGGATAAAGGCAGGCAGAGAGAGAGGGAGGGAGGGAGAGCGAAAGAGAATGAGAGAATTCCCATTCGCCTAAAACAACGGGCGATTATAAAACCGCAGCCAAGAAGCAGCAAAAACGTTCGAAGGGTGGGGGAAAAAAGCTGCACGCGGCTGCAACGAAGAATAATTATGCCGTGGGAGGACGGCAACAAACGGTGGTAAGGAGGAGGTTTCTAGTTCCAAGCTTAATAAAGCGAAATGGAAATATTATTCCATTCTTTACCCTTTTTTCTCTCTCTTCGTTTCCCTCGTCACTTTTACCCTAAGTTGATGAAGCACAAACAATGTACAGGCGTTTGTAGAAATCAGAATTTTTATATTCGATTCTAATGTACAGGCGTTTGTAGAAATCAGAATTTTTATATTCGATTCTAAGTTCATATTGTCATAATTATTAATATAATGTATTTTTTATATTTGTTTTTTTTTTTAAGTATTGGAAAATGCATGGTTACTTGTGTGTGTAATACAAAAGCACTCTTTTCCTTTATTAAATAAGTAGATTAAAAACATTATAATATACATACATATACGTAATATATACAACATATTAATTGTCTAGTTTTAGCTAAATAAATTTCATAAACACACATATATATAATAAATACTTACATAAGAATTTAGAAGAGAGTTACCATTAAATAAAAAAGATACCATCTTTGGTCGGGCTTGGCAGCCTATAATAATAATAATTATGTGTAAATTTTGAATTCTTTTTCCAACTTAGCAAACAACGCGTCAATTATATTTGTCGACTTGAAACACAGTTTGTTTTTTGTTGGAATAGTAAATCTAGATATTTAAATCGATAATCGATAATTGAAAAACTCAAGACTGACAAATAATCGCCGCCCAATTTGCTGAGTTGAAAAAAGTATACACAATACATAAAAATATTATTACAATTGATAAGATTTATATCGGTCTAATTTTACTTACTACTCTTGTTAAAAAAAGTCTTTGTTGCCTCTACTATATACACAATAATTCATCCAGTATTGCGAGATCTATGATGTATCTTTTATAAAATATGCTGATAATTTTTATCGAATAATATGGCAATATTTTATTGGACGTGTATTAAAAAAAAGAAATAGATTGGTCGAACAATGTTGTTTACCTGATCGATTTGCAGGCGTGTTGTGAAAATCGGGCGACCATCGGTCACAATTATGTAGACGTGTTGATATCTCGAGTACGTTACTGGGTGAGGCAAGCACACGCAGGTTTATCGCGATGAATCATAATGCGTCGCATGATTACAAATTACGTGACTCCCCTCGTCTTCCGCGCCCTTCCATTATGTCGGCATTATTGTGGGAGTGGATATCTCGATATGTCTAGAAACTGGATTACGACTGTATAATGTGGCGATACAAGCTACTCTCGGGAATGGGTTTTAACACGCACAGTTGAATGGGAAAGCATCAAAAATGAAATTATGTTCTTCAATTGTAGCTACTTCAAAAGACAAATTTGGGAAGCAGCAATTAAAATGTATATATTATAATTGAGTAACTTTAGAAGCAAAAAAAAAATATTTTAATTCCAGAAAAAAAAAATTAAATAATCTTTATTTTAATTCCAGAGGAAATAACTTTCCAAAATTCTCCAAAAAGAAAAGCACACGATAATATATTGCGTGCCTCCTATAGCATTTAATTTAAGTTTTAACCTAATTAAACGTTAAAAAGTTAATAATATTATAAGCTTTTATATTAATACGTAAATAACATTATAAATATGCTATTTGTCTATTATTATATTTATTTTTACGTACACAGTAAAAAATAAAATGTTAATCGTAACATTTTTCAAATGTCCGAGAAAGTCCACTCTATATAAATTTTGAGTTAAAATAACTCATTCATCGTGTGTTACTTGTTGACAAATTAGAAACGTCAATTTATTGACACTATATATTACATTTATATTTGTTCTTTAAATTTTAAGTATAATGTAAACATAACTTGTAAAAAATGTCGATATAACATATTTGAATAAACGATAGTTATTTCAACTTAAGAGAAATGTAATTGTTTTGAACATTCGATTGTAGTAAATTTGATTATTTTGTATGTCAAAGTTTACGATTATTTGAGAGAAAATTTACTTTAACTTTTGTTTATGTTAAAATAACTTTAAGGCGTGTTAATTTTTTGAAATAATTATGTTAAAAGAACTCAAAATAATATTCAATTTCTAAATGACATACATAAAATGTTAAGTTATCACGTTGACATTAATATAACACATAAAAATGTTACGAAAATAATAACATAGCTGTTGTATGTTAATTTTACATTGAAATAATAGTCAAATCTTGGTAACACAAAAAAATTTTAACATTTGAACGCACGATTTTTTACTGTGTAAAAGAGTTTAATATATCAATTTTTATTGCATCATATACGTAATTTAAATAATTTTAGTAAACTTATTTTGACAAGCAGTAAACGCGACAAATAAAAGAATATGTGGATCGTATTTTACGATATTAAATTAAAATGAGTTTTAAAAAATGTGGAAATCCATAAATCTATATATATATATATATATATAGAATATTTAAAAATTTTATTTTAAAATATCTTAAAATAAATACATTCCTCAAAATGTTAAATGTCGATCATTTTGATCATAGAAGGATTTTTAATTTATCAAATTTTTCGCTTCTGGGTAATATAAAAAAATTATTTATAGCACTTATTGTTAGAGTAAACGGATAATTGAGCTTGACGAGCTGTGGTCACAGATAAAATTCTGAGGGAGTAAAATCCAATAGGGAATTCATTGATTAAAGAATGAATGGACGGCCGAAAAATGTCGACTTCAATTTTCACCAGTTGGCGCAACACATTCCCCCTTTTAATTTATTCGCTTTCCGCTCAATTTTTTTCCATTTGCTGTGAAATCTTTCAGCGCTAAAATTGCATCAATTATTCCCGTCTTTTTTATTTTTATTGAAGTATTTTAATGCGCGTAAAAAATATTTACAAAATTAGAAATCATATTGCTTTATTCTATGATTAAATAACAGAAATATTTATTCAATGATTCAATATTTATAATACTTAGTTAAGGTAGTTGTGTCACAAAACCCATTTTCATAGAAATTTTTTAAAATTTGAACAGCATATTAATGTAAACACGCTCTACACACACGTACAAGTAGAAAAAGCTTGACTATACCAAAGTTGAAATAATGGAAATCAAACTTAGCATTTTTTACATGTATATCGTAGGACGAAAACGGCTTCCTATATCACGTTTGTAATTGTAGCGATCAAACTACTCATAGGATTTTAATGAAAAACAAAGAGATAACAAAAGAGACTTGTAAAAATATTCTTACCAAAGTACAAGATCCTTATCTATTTAGTTTTGAAGCAATTGTTACACAAAGTACACAATTTCTCATAGCGGTGGACGCATACGACAGCTAACCTGTAAAAATCTTGCAACACTGCGCATATGAAGATTAGATATATATGTAGTTCAGACATTGCCGCTAAAGTTTTAAGTCTTTTCTTTAATACTTTTTTTTTCATTAATTTTCCTTTGTAATGTTCAACAGATATTTTCGCTTCTATTTCTTATATTTATTTAATATAACCTTGATAGAGCATACTAACGCGAGCGTCGCGAGTTAATCTCGATGGTATACTGACATTACTGACGCGAGTGAAAACAGTAAAAACAGTACAAGCTCAGTCAAAAGTTTTACACAGATAAGTAGAGTTTTCCGTACATTATCGTATTGCAGTGTGACCATTATTTTTTACTAATACTGCCGCGATACAACTACCTTAATTATTATCAAATTTAATAAAATATAAACGTGTCATAAATATTTTACTTGACTGTACAATTTAAAGATACTTCATAATTTATCTTTGATGGCTTATTATAATATAATATATGTATATTATAAACATATATTTTTTATGTAAATAAACCAACATATAATAGATTATAATCTAATCTGGAATATATAGACATATGGTATAATATAATGCTTGTCAGATGTTTATAAGAAAATCTAATATATATGTATACATCATATATGTATACATCACAACGTTGTAAAAATTACGGAAATTTAGAGATTTATATTATAACAATTTTGATAAAATTAGTTGCGGAAAAGAATTTTGTGTTCTTACATCATAGAGACAGCACAGAGGCAATCTTTCCCTTATCAAAGCTTGTCGGTTTGGTGAATTAAATGAGAGCGAGTGGGTGCCTTCGGGATCTCGATGTCGCAGTGCCGCGAGCCGAGTCGCGCTATGCGGCATAATAATTATAGTCCTTCGTTCGCGACTAACTTTGCTAAGTGGAAGTTCGCGCGAGGCTAACTCAATTGAGATGAAGAAAAAAATGGAACTTAATGGCGCTTCTTTTGAGAAGTCCTCGCAACAATTTCGACCCAGACCCTTTACCGCGAGTATCGTGCAAAAGGGTCTCTCAGAAAACAATAAAATATATCGTAGCTCGCGTTCTCAATACCGTTTTCAAGAAATAGATATACTTATATGCGCATACTGCAGTTATATACTTCTCAATTCATATGTCGCTGCGGAGCAGCTGCACAACGCACAGATGTGTTGCGACGACAATAAAAAATTATTTTCTGAACAAATTTTTGTAAATTATAGATATATTAAATATAACAGAATCCTTACCCATTCCATTATAGAAACTATTATGCGATTTTCTACGTTAAAAATTGTAAAAAGATAGAATCAAATTTGTGTTCTAATATAATTTACACTATTGATGTACAGAAAACTAGATTCTATATGTACTATAAGCTGTAATTATAATAATAACTTTCAAGTTTTACAGTTTCTTATATTTATATGTCAACATTATTTCTGTATATTTTCATAATATTATTACTAGACATAGAAGTTTTTATTAATATTACTGTATATAATTATATGACAAAAGTAATTCGAATGTTTCTTCAGATTTTTTAATTAATAACAAATACGCGTAAATATTTAAAAAAATATACAAGAATATGACTATAAATAATTTATTAAACTTTCTCGATTCATTCTTTGGTTTCTGTAATCATTGCGGTATCATGACTAATAGTATCGTGACATATAATATGTAATATCATAGCTCGAAATTCGATTTAACACGACACGATCATCAGCAAAACAAAGGGGAGGTGCCAATAATATAATAGATAAATAGAGAAAAGGAGAAACACAGCGAGGGTAGGGAAACTTTCTTCGGCAGCGTTGTTTCCCGAACGGGAAAATTCCTTATCGCGGCCCTCGTGTCCGGGGGAAAATCCATTTGAGCATTTTCGTGCGCGGATATATTTAATTATCTCAGGCGATGGCGGACTAAGGCCAGTGCCGGCAAAGTAGAGGATAATTCCGGCGAAACTTTTGCGCTCCAACTGCGCGTCGCGACCGACCGTCCCGGTGGAAAGTATAACTCTCCTGTCTTGTTAAATATAGATCCAGTCGGCAATTGGAACTTCCGTCCGAACAGTTACTTCTGTCCTGTTTCCCTGTGTCTCTCTGCCTCTCTTTTACTCTCCCTTCTTCGCGTTACAACCCTTTTTACTCGCGGACCACTTCAAATGGCCAATATTGCTCGTTTTTACGTTCGCTCTTCTACGGAATTAGAGAAGGGTAGTCGTGTACTAATAAGGATTGTAAGTTTAGCAAAATTTTAAATAATACAATATTTATATACAATATTTATATTTTATAGATAATTTTCTATTATCAGTTCGTCGTTTCTAAAGGAAATTTTAATTAACAGATATATAATTTTATATATAGGTACATATACAAATACCATTAAAAAACAATCTATTTTATACATTTTCATGTTAAATTTTATCTCAATGGTTGTTCTCTACAAGTTTGATAAATAATAAAAAGCAATTTCTACAATTATAAGCTAAATTCAGCAATTTAAATCTCCAAAATTTTATTTTGGAAAAACTTTTTTCATGACTACGTGATGACTTTATTAGAAGTAAAGCGTCATTATATATCGTCAATATATCTAATATTTAAGTAAAAATATAAGGTAAAAATATAACTTTTATTAATTTTTTTATTTTAGAAATGTATAAAAGAGAGTATCAAGAATAATAGTAAATTAATAATTCTAAGAGTCACGACGTCGGCAATATCGACCAGATGTATACACACGGGCGAAAATTTTAAATCTACGGCACCGCACACGTTGATTCGCAGGGAACAGCCGTTTCATTATGAAACGCGTTTTATAACGAGCGGCCTGCTTTATCTCGCAGCCGGGAAAGTCGCGATTTTTCAGCCGCTCGTTATCGCGCGGCTGACCGCGCGTTGCATAATTTGTTGGGCGTCCTCTTCGCGGTCGCGCATCGCATCCTCAAAATCCGGAAAATCCTCTTAGCATTCATATCCGGCTGGCTGACTCGGATACGAGGATTACACCGATTACAACGCGAAAAATTATCCTCCTCGACGACGCATACGGCGAAAACGAGCGGAAACGAACCGGTGAATTTTTAGCACGGAGTGCATTGTCGCTAAATAGCCTTCATTGCTCGCTTACTTTTTACGTAAAAAATGTAGTTCTCATTTTATTAGATTATTTCGAAATAATGTAACCTTATTTCTAAGATAATTCTTTATATAAATTCATTTATTATTAAAAAAATAAAATATAATTATATTATATATATTTGAATTTGAATCATATATTACGTTGAATCATATTACAATTGATTATGTATAATCATATTATATATAATTATATTATCCCGGGAAAAAATGTTTATATACAATTTTATCTAATTATATATAACTTTGTAGATATAATTATACATGGATTTTGACCTGATCTAATTATATATAAATAGATAAAATTGTATATGATTATATGTAATTAAATCAAACTATGCATACTTCATATATATATATATATATATATATATATATATATATAAATGATTAGATATAATTATATATTTTTAGATACAATTAAATCAAACCTTTAATAGGTCTGTTTTTGTGGTAAATATGTAGAATCAATAGTAAAATGATTTATTCCATATATTATAACTTGGCATTGCTTGAGACAGTGCCGTGTCTCTTAACACCGTTTTTATACTATACTGTTCGTCAAATTTTAAATGCGAGAAACGAATCCTATCGAATGCCATCTATTGGATAATCCAAATTTAAAGTTTACATATGATTATATATAATTATATATAATCTTTTTTTATATTTGTAACACACCAAGTTTAATAAATTCTATTATGTGAACAATAAAATATATGTGTACGCACACATACATATGAAAATAAAATTATACATTATTTTTACTAGAAAAATGGTATTTTTACGCAAATTGATTATTTATTATTTTAATCAAACATTAAAATATATATATATATATATATATATATATATATATATATATATATATATAATTATATCTAATTTGGCGCAATTATATATAAGTTTGTATATAATTTGATGTATCTCAACTTGAAAAAAAATTTTAATATAACTTTGCATAATTTGATATGGAGTTATAAATATTTTGATATAATTACATATAATTATTTACTCGAAAAAAACTTTTGATATAACTTTACATAACTTGATATAGAGCTATATAAATATTTTGATATAATTATATACAAATATTTATTCAAAAAAAAGTTTTAATATAATATTTTATAACTCGATATGGAATTATACATATCTTGATATAATTATATGTAATTATTTACTCAGAAAAAAATTGTAATATAATGTTGCATAATTTAATATAAAATTATAAATATTTTGATATAATTGCATATAAATAAATACATAAATAGATCTTATTATATATAATTATATATAGCTAGATTTTTCGCCCGCGCTTCGCGCGGGCTCAAAATCTGTTCCCCTCTCCCCAAACTCACTCATTAATTAGAAGCACCTTTGATATTTTTTCTCCTCAAACTCTAACCTACACATCTTCGAATTCTTTTTTAAAAAATAAAAAATAATAGATAATATTATAGATGTAGATTAGCATATTGACAAATATTTTAAAAATGTAATCCATTATATTAAAGTCTTCAAATTTTATTTTTGCTTACGCCTCGCGCGTTTCACCCTCCGTTGACCCGCCATTATTAACTTTCTTTTCGAAATCATCAAAAAATGAAAAAAATTTTGGCACCGGTTTCAAGAAAATCAATTCATTAATAAAAAATTATCTATTAATAAAAAATTAAACTTCTCCTCCAAAAATTAAAAAAATTTTGACACGATCCGACTCCTATTTCATATATATATTTTTAAGATTTGGTCAATTAATTCCCGAAAAATTGGAAAAAATGTGTAACCGCGCGGTTCCAAAAAAAATCGATAACAAAAAATTGTACACTTTATAGCAATCCCGGGGAAATTCTACTTTTATTTCATATATGTAATTCTTTAAGATTTAATTATTTCCCGAAAAATTGAAAAAAAATTTGTAACCGATTTCCAAAAAAATCGGTAACAAAAAATAATACACTTTATAGCACTCCCCAGAAAATTCTATCTCTACTTTATATACAATTGTTTGAAATTCGGTCAATTAATTTCCGAAAAATTGAAAAATTATCTGATACCGATTTCCCCAAAAATCGTTAACCCACGAAAAAAGAAATTAATAATATTTGAAATATTTTTTTTAATGTACTAAAAAAATTTTAAATACCAAGAAAAATTTACATATTTGCTTATGTTTTAACATAAAAGTAATTAGTAATTTTGACATTTTTTTTTAAACTTATTATGACTGTTGAGCTTCCTGTTCAATATATTGTGTTTTCAATATCTGAAATTTATCATTCAACAATAATCTGTACCTCGAGTAAACAAAGCACAATTTGCGTGTAAAAACTACGCAGTATATGTGTTTGGCAAATTTTTACAATACAATTTTGTTTTATACAGTCTCTCTTCTTTTTTTCCTGCTATCCTTTTTTGCGCATAAAATGATTATTGTGATGCAATTTTGCTGTTTAACACATCGTCAAAATAATAAAACGGGCGCATTAAACATTTTCATCAAAAAACTTGAACGCGTACGCGCGCGAATAACATCAGAGCAGATACGAAGCAGCAGCGAGTGCGTTTAGAGATTCGACAATCCGGCGAATCGATATATGGGACACTGATTTTCAATTATCGGCCCGACGCGGAATTCGCGTGCCCCACGCTCTCTGTTCATCCGTCCGACAGATCATGAGATGTTATCGTTTTGGGGACGTGCAACGGCGCGGACAATCGTTCTCGCGCTACCTGCAGCTTGCGCCGATGCCATGCACGAATTGCACTCGTCCGGGATTTACCAGAGATTTTCTCTCGCGCAGTTCGCTCGTTCGTATGCGATTAACGCGTAGTGTTCACGTCACGAAACATACGTTGCTTTAAATTAAAATAGCAAATGTACAGTGAACGTCGGCGATGCCGAATACGCGAATTATATACATTGCGCGCCACAGATGCGTCTCGTCGCTGTTTTATTAGCCGCTGGATTAACGTCTGTTAAAAACAAATTAATATTTATCAAAAGATTCAACTTATTTGCAATTCTAAAAATACAAATCCTTTATTGATTACATCACTGTAATTTTTAATCGCAATGATCTTATTTTTGAACAAATCCATTAACAATATTTTAATTAATTTTAATTTAATTATTGACTAACATTTCTGGTAAATTTAATTTAATTTAAAGACTATATTCATTATCAATTTTATTGCTAAATAAAATATACTACTGATTTCGAAATTTATAATGTTGTAATCAATAATTGTAGAAAATTGTGCAAAATAATATATATATGTATATAAATATACATATATCTTACATCTATATATATCTATTATATATATATATATATATATATATATATATGTGTGTTTGCTTTATAATACATTAAATATATTATATTTTCACGTATGTCATTTTTAAATTTATACATAAAAGGTAAATGTTAATGTCAGATTCTCTCTTCTCCCTCTCTTCTTCTCTTTCTCCCTCCCCTCCCCTCCTCTCTCTCTCTCTCTCTCTCTCTCTCTCTCTCTTTCTCTCTCTTTCACGTACAATTTAATTATCTCGACTGACAAAATCATAACGAACCGGAGAAATGAATTCTCTAATACTAAAAATCCGAAAACCTTTTCTGTTTTTTCAGAACAGGATTTCGACAGGATTGCACGAGTCTTTCAAACTACGAAACCGATTAAAATGTTCCACACCGATAAAATACGTCCACACGAAGCAACTGTGTACACACGATGGGATGGTCGAAAGGAGGTCAGGCGGGCGCTCGTTTAATTTCGATGGAGGCCGCGAGCACTCGATAAAAGATAAAAGCGGGTGTTTTTGCTGTTATAAATCCGGATTGTGCTACAAAGTGCGACTCGCTCGTTCGCCTGTGATGATCGCTTACAACTAAAGATAGGTTTGCTATGCGCGATATTTGGCATATTGTAACGATTTTGTTGCAAGTTTCGTTTGAAAATCGCGCCGCACTTTTTCCGTAACGCAAACCGTGCTGCATATTTTGCAACGGTATAACAAAAACGTAAAATTGCGTACAGATTACTTTTATCCGTAATGTTTAGTGTAATCGTCAGTTTTTATAATTTATTTTTGTTACATCTAATACTTATATACATATCATATATCTTTATATCTATACATATAAAGATGATATATGTATATGTCATTATTATAGATTAAGAATCATATTACTAATTTTATAATACGTTAATTAAATGTAGATAATTCGTGATTTACATTTAAATCGCTTAGATTTTAAAATAAAAATTTATAGTTAATTTATAGTTATTTGACGCTTATAGCGTACATTGGTTTCTAACGTTATATCTTTCTTAGTGTGCAAAATATAATGTAATCGTAAAAAATACGTTTTAAAATAAAAAATTCTAAAACAAATAGCATAAACATTACGGACAAACCTTGATAATCTATTCTAATCGATTGGACCGGGAAGCAGCAAGTATTTTTAAGACCAAGATTACGCGAATTCGGATCAATGCATGCACGCGAGTGGCGGATGGAGAAGCGTAATCGATTCTCAATGCTGCGACCGCTCGTTCGCGTTCTCGTTATTGCTCAGTTATTAATGCTCGCGATGGACGATAACAGCTCGGCCGGATAATTTGGAAATAATTCCGGATTGCGAAGTAGCTGATTCGCGGATAATGCAACGGCAGGCATCAGTATAATAATCCGCAAAATACGATAGTCCCTCGCTTCTATGACGGGGCTTCGTCGAAATAAAGCTCGACAGCACAGCTTTGTCCCGTATATCGAAAATTTCGCACCCGCCGAATGAAGTCCCGTTTAATTTCAATTAAGCCCCGCGATTGCCGGCCGTCGGTGTATCGATATAAATCAGAATTACGTCGTAAAAATGCGCCGGTACACGATGGCGGTCCGTTTTAATTCTCTCATGTAGATGTGTATATATGTGTATATTTTTATGTGCCAGAGATAATAGAGGTAAAGATATATTTCATCCCGATTGGCCTTTCTGATTTCGAAACGAATATCATCCATGTGCCGGTACTATTTTTTTATTGGTCAATTTATTAATTTAATTAATAGTTATAGAGAAACACACACACACACACATTCTTTCCTCAATTCTTTCTTAAACTTGGATTTTTGATTGCTCTAGAATATTTTATAAATTACTGTAATTATTTAAATTAGTTCAAAAAAACCGTGACTTAACCCCTTAACTGTCGATGACGGCTATAGCCGTAAAAATAAAAGTGGCCAAGAGTGCGTATGACGGCTATAGCCGCAACGTAGAAAAAACAAAGTAAAACTTTTTGAATTTGCTTGAAACTTATTACACGGGGGTTTTTGGGGTCGCTGATTACGAATCCGAAGTCAGATGTACAAAATTCAAAATGGCGGATCCAATATGGCGGATCAAAATTACAAAAAATGGTCTGATTTTTATGAAATTTGGTACCCTTATGTTTTTTGAGTTTCTGAATCCGAATATGAAGTCAGATGTACAAAATTCAAAATGGCGGATCCAATATGGCGGATCAAAATTACAAAAAATGGTCTGATTTTCATGAAATTTGATACCCTTATGTTTTTTGAGTCTCTGAATCCGAATATAAAGTCAGATTTTCAAAATTCAAAATGGCGGATCAAAATTACAAAAAATGGTCTGATTTTCTGATTAGATTCGGAGATCTAAATAACTTCAAAATAATAATAAAATTCCGTCTATTTTTTGTAATTTTGATCCGCCATATTGGACCCGCCATTATTTAATTTTGATGTCATATTCGGATTCAGAGACCCAAAAAACATAAGGGTACCAAATTTCATGAAAATCAGAACATTTCTTGTAATTTTGATCCGCCATATTGAATCTGCCATTTTGAATTTTGAAAATCTGACATCATATTCGGATTCAGAGACCCAAAAAATATAAGGGTACCAAATTTGATAAAAATCAAACCATTTTTTGTAATTTTGATCCGCCATATTGGATCCGCCATTTTGAATTTTGTAAATCTGACATCATATTCGGATTCAGAGACCCAAAAAACATAAGGGTATCAAGTTTCATAATAATTCGATAAACTTTTTTTCAACACACTTTTGGCCCAAATAGTAAAATTCTCTTAAACAGCCAATGGGTTAAATAAATTTTCGCATAATTATTTTATTTTCGTTAGTTTTTTCACTTTCGTCAATCATTACAGTTTCATATTTATACTTGTTACACAAATCTCGTATCAAAGATGACATATTCGGAATAAACCCTTACAAAAAAATATTACTAACTGGTTAGTAATAAATACTTATTTTGTGTATTAATAATACTAAAATTAAGTATTTATTAGTACTTGAATCACTGTAATCCAAGTATTGCATAGTATTTTATTACTGGTCAGTAATTTATGAAAGTAGTATTTAATACAGGACGAGTATTGAATACTTAGTATTAAATTTCTGATGAGAAGGCATTTAATACTAGGTGAAAAATACTTGTGTAATAAATGCTTGTGTTGAATTACTGATGAGTATTTCAATGTTAGTACTGAAGTACTGAACCAAAGATTCCATGTGTAATAAATCACTGGCCAGTATTTTAATATTAATACTCAAGTATTGAACTGAATATTCCATGTGAAATTAATCACTGACCAGTACTACAATTTGTATAGAAACATTATAATGGGTAATTCCTGATAATATTAAGGAAAAGAGATAAAAGTAAGGCACAAATACATTTTATATGAAGGTCTGTACTAATTCGTCGTGATAAAAGTGTACAAGTTTTGAAATAGTACTGAAGATATCATTTTAATATCCAATTCAAAATTTTATTACTTTTTTTAAACTGAATTTGTTTTTTAAAATGATTTTTGAAAAATTATATATTTGTGCTAGTTATGACACATGTAGACTATATATAACACTTACATCAAATTAAGAAGTAGTCTACCACGTAAGGCAGTTGGCTCACGATCCAGAGGTCCCGAGTTCGATCCCACCAAGGTAAGTGTGTTTTTTAAATACGAGAAAATATTTATAATTATAGACTGCATCTTAAGAAACAAATTTAGTTATAAAATAGTAATAAAATTTCAAAAAAAAAATAATTCTTTTTTATGCCGGGTAAATATCGGAAATCGAAATATCGGTGAGTAATTCAATACTAAGCACCAGTAGTTCTGTGTAGAATTAATCACTACCTATAATATTTATCACTACCAGTATTTTCCCAGTATTTCCCAAATAAATATTGACAGTATTAAATCACTGAGATTTTAAGTATTTAGTCAGTAATACTTTTTTGTAAGGGACGTTTCATGCATTAGGACACAGACGGTTTAATAATTACGTTTTAATTACAGATCAATTCAGAATGTACTCACAATCAGTTGATTGTGAAAAGCGAAATGGTTATTCTCGCGAAACCTGATGTTATTAAAGTACTGTTATGACTGTAGTCCACAATATTACATTACACGACGAGATTGAATATTACGTTATTATAAATGTCAAGTGATATAAAATCAGATTGTTAACAAATGAGAATAGCCTTTAAAAAGTTTTAAAAATATCTAAATATATACATATGTAATCTAGTAAAACGTTACGTTATATTGTATTAGTTTAAATAATATTTAATGTACATTGGATGTATATATATATATATATATATATATATATGTAGGTCCGGAAGTATGTTCCGGGACTTTTATTTTTGATATCGGTATATTCCGGGACATTTGGCAGTTTCCAGGACTGTCCTGGAAAAAATTGATGTCCTACGGCATTTTTCGGGACAGTTTTTTGAATCTGATTACATATATATGCGTTATATTCCAGGACTGTACATTTCAAAAAACGTAAACAGTCCCGGAACATACCCCTGGACCTACATATATATATATATATATATATATATATATATAGAGAGAGAGAGAGAGAAAGACCAAACGCAAATATCAAATTCTATTTAAACCATATTTGGGAAAGAAAAATAAAAGTAGTACAATTAAATTAATAATCTTTTCCTACTGTGCTCTATAAATTGTGTTATATTTCACATATAACTACATTAATTTTGAGACTACATGAATATCTTGTTTCAATCTGCATTATTCATGAGATATAAATACCATGAAAGAATTTAAGTAAAAGTTTAGTATTCTACTAACTATCAAAGAATATATTACTTGCTACAGTATTATTATTTTACTCTTTTTCTTGTTTTTTAATTTTAATTTTAATTTATTTTAAAATAATTTATGATAAAGTGTAAATACCTATATAGGGTTTTGAAATTGGCCTAGTACTAGTTGTACTGAAGCAATATTAGGCCGATTGTAAAACCCTATATGGTATAGGTAAGTATATAAAATAATTAATATATTATATATTTTCATAGTGTTCTCTCTCTCAATTACGTTTCCTGAAAATTATTCTTGTGCTTGATAATTTGTATAAATGTTCAATAAATTGTTATAACAATTCAAAGATTAAACATTTGTATTTATAAATATCGTCTTAGCCCATTTATTTCCAGATAATACATTCTATCTATTTTCCTATTTTTACCTATTTTCTTGTGTATATATATATTATAATAATAATTTTCACAAAGATCTATTACCCTAGTAAAATAAAAATGATATATATGTCACTCACCCGTATATAATTATAAATACTTAATAAATTTTTTCAAGTAACTAATAAAATAAAAAATTATAATTTACTCACGCCATGATAGCTCCGCTGAAGCTCGATGTTTCCTAGGGATATAGAATAGAATAATCATTGTATTTTGCATGCACAGCATGCCCGACGTTCGTCACACATCAGAATGCATACTCTATTATTTTACATTTCGACGAATTCGCGATCGCAAAAATTACGCGAAAAAAAATATGGAGAAAAACATTTTATGATTCGATTGACAATCTCGCAAATTAGCACAACGAATGAAATGTCAAACAGTAGAGAGTTTTGGTAAATCACGATATAAACATATCAAATTTATGTCACGCGGTTGGTATAAATATTAAAATACAAGCCTGATTACGAGAGAGGCCGTATCTTATTATCTAAACCCATGGCAACGAAAAATTGGAAAATGACGCTGATATTTTGATACCGTGCGTTAACAAAATTAAAGTTAATGTTTAATAAACATGATTATTCGAAAATATACAATTGAAATGTAACACCGTACGCGCGATATATTTTGAACAGATTTATAAATTTAATGAGATACATGAATTAATAATAAACGATCGATATCACGTTCTCCATCATCTCGATTTGGCGATTCGTGGATTGCACTCTGTGTGCTCTCAATCCGAAATAAATAAATTATTTTTATATCAATAACAAATTTAGAGGGTTACGCGAAATCTATTTTAATTTTAACATTATTAAAGAAATTATTATTTGTACGGTTAACTATTGCAATACAACAATAATTTCTAATTACTATTCTTTATCGCTTTGGATCCTTATACATAATAAATAAATCGCGCGAAATACTTGCTTCGATAAATAGCTAATATATATAATTGTCAGTCACGAGAAAGAAAATCTTGTGGACTAATCATTTGTTTGTAGGAAGCAATCGATTTTGGCGTCTTCCAAGTCGATACAATCGCGTTTCGATGGATAATACAATGACACACGCGATAGTTGCACCGTTACTTGCCAACTCAAATCTCACCGCGCGAATATAACAAGCACAGCGCACTTTGGCTTTGCGTATACCGAACAAATACTAAGATCGTACACATGCCAGACTTGCTGCCGTAAAATATGTTCGTTGTATTGTATTTCGATTTAAATTTCGTAAATAATCCTTTATTACACATCTTACGGTTTTACAAATTCATTAGCAAGATGTCTAAGATAACAATTAATTCTACTTCACTAAAAGAGCATTTAAAAAAGAAAAAACTATTATTTGAGTTCTAATTGACTTTTGTTTTATCTGATTAATACATGCTATTAAAAAATTTTAGCTGTTACACGTAAAATATCTCTTTCTATTGGCTGACAAACATTTCTACTATCTTATTTTATTGCATTACTTCTAATTCTTCTAAATAATTGATTATAATTATAACAAAAATTATTCAACAAAAATTGTTTTAAAAAAAGTCCGCTAATAAGAAGTAAAGAGGTAGAAATTCTATAAACAGTATAAATGTATGAATTTGCAAGGTGTGAAAAAAGAATTTTTTTTTATAAACGCTGAATATCAGATTCATCGCACGGCAGAATAATTTTACCGAATAGAATTTTTATTCTCTCGTTTCGATTCGAAAGCCAGTGATATGTATTAATTGAGTAACAGTTCGCCAATTTTATACACAGCTGTGATATGCACAAATTGATACAACAAAAACTCTATCAATCCTTATATACGTTTGGATTACAGTTATTTTGACGTATAATTATTATCGAGATAAGCATACAACAAAGAAATACTATCAATTTTTCTTGAAAAAATTAAGGCAATTAATATAAATACAATTAACAATTGGAAAATTAAAAAAAAATTAGTAACAATGATTTGTTATTCGACCTAATTGTTTCTTTATCAAATACAGTTGTCACGATGTTTTGACTGGTTACTTTCAAGTGTAAATCTATAAATCATAAATTCAATAATCAAAAAACATGTAAATTGTAACTCACACTACCACAACTGACAAGGAAACCCTACAATACAATACAATAAAAAATTTGTTTAAATATGGATACCTAAGTCATGAAATCAGTAAATAGTCTATCACAAACATCTCCCTGGTCATAACATTGTGCTAAAGCAAGTCATGAATTTGGAAGCTGAATTTAAGCTGGTTAAACCAAAAGATAAGAAGAGATCAACGTTAAAATATAAATTAAAGATCTCATGTGTTTTGTATTTCATATATTCGATAATCCGTATAACAGTAATAATGTCTCAAATTAAAGCAGATGAAATTAGCATTGTGCATCGTCATCTGAAAATTAATCAAGATTATGTCTTGAGAATTAAAACACTTTGGAAACAGGTCAACAACAAACGGTAATAAATAAATTCAAATGAGAGTATATTAAAACAAAATACAAGATTATTAAAGCTGTTATAAATAAAGAGAAAACGAGAGACAAAAACTATATAGATTTTATAATTTTATCATATATAGCGTTCAAATTTTCTGTATCCTTTTTTAAGTTGATATATAGTGCCATTATATGTTTTAATATAAAACATTTCAACAACCTTTATCTCTCTAGTTTCTTTTTGTGTAAAATCTCTGGTTCAGACCAATTAAAATCATGTTTATGAGAGACGATATTTGCTATACTACTAACAAGTGATTATTTTCGTTTAGCCTTTCTTCTCTTTATAACATTATCACATGTTTCTTTGACATAAAGAGCGTCAAAACCGCATTTTTTCAACGCACGACAAATATTTTCACGACAATTGTTATATCTATATATTTTTTATAATAAAACTATTAACATCATTATATTAGTATTAGGTGTACTGCGATTTCTGAGTTCTTTTAGTCTGCTGTTAATATGTTTATTAATATGTAACGGAAAACAATTAATTAAAAGAAATTCTTTGATTATTTCAATATTAGAATTGTGATAACGTATGTCTGTAAAATAACTCGATCAACGAGATTTATTATAGTATTCATCTTATACTTTTGTGAATGGCTGGAAAAGCAATTGACGTATTAGCTTGAAAATGTGGGTTTCCGGTACCAAATATCGTCAACAATTTGTTGCCCCCTCCAATCACTGTTGTGTCTAAGGAAGTATAAGATTTACTTACTTCAGTTTTGTAGGTGAATTTTAGACGAGAATGGTAACTGTTGAAAACCTCGAGCATATTATTGATTTTCGCTTCTGATGGAACTATTGCAAAAATATCACGTACATATTTGTAAAAATACAAATTTCAAAGTCTAGCAGTACTAAGCAATGTGTCTCGAGATCATCCATTAGAATATCAGCAAGAATAGATAAAAAAAAGAAATCCTATCGCGAGCAAGCTGCCAAAAATCTGTTTATAAATTTGTCTATAAAAATTAAAATTTGTAGAACATAGAATCAATTCGATAATGACAAAACATATTATCGTTATCACACAAAAATTTATTACGTCGTTGTAACTGTATTTAATAAAGGTAACCAGTTGGGTCGAATAAAATATCATTATTATTTTTTACCGCTAAAGCAGAATCTCATATATGATTTAAAATATTTGGTTAAAAATAATAAAATTAATGATGAAAGAAACACTAAATTAGCAATTTATGATATCTAAATTATAACAGATATTAAGAAAATTCAAATACCTTGGCAGTTTGTTTTAAAATAAAGCTATATTAAAAATAATAAGTAAAAAAATTGAAAATAATTTTTGTATAATATATTTTTTAATTACAAATAAAAAACCGCTTATAATTCTAATTTAATTACAGTTCCAAGAAAATACACTTATTTATTCTTTATACCTACACTTTCACACACATGCACACTTTTTTTCCTTCCTGACGAGTGGATCATTAATCACACATATCGCTCAACTGCATCATGCGACTGTTCACATCCGCAACCCGCAATTTCGATCGCGCGATTATGGCCGAGCGAACACGCGTAAACGCCGTAAATTGCATAACCCTTGCGGCCGCGCATCGATGGCGCTGCAGTTAATACAGTCGACGATAACAAGAAGTGTCGTGCACTTGAGCGTGCATCGGAATTCTCGAGCGTGTATTAATTGGATCGAAGTAGTATTCCGCAGGCAATTAGACGAGGGAGACAACGTACGAGATGCGCATGAATAAAAGAATAAGTTGCGCACGTCGGTGAGCACAATATATATATAAATCGGCTTACAAGATCGAAGTTCTTTTCGGCTAGTGGAGAATTCATAGTTCAGAGCTTACAGATGGCAGATAGTTTCAATAATTTGTTTGATTCGGTAATAATTCACGGTTATGAATAATTGGATCCCGGCGAAGGTCGAACGTGGCGAATAATCCGGGGAAACATAAGCCGTGCGGATTACGAGCTTAGTATTCGGATGTTAACTCAACTGTATAATCTACTGAATCCTTTCTTGATTAAATTATTAAAAAGACGTATATGGAGTTTACAGGAAAGTGCCTTTTTAGCATTTTTTTATCTTAAAATGTAAAAATTCCTAATTTTAACTAAAGACGAATAATTTTCTTATTTCTAATTTGCTTTATCTTTTCTATTTCGCTCAATATTTTTCTAAATATTTTTGTACACACGTATAGTTGCTTACAATTTTATTAAAGCAATTTAAATGCAAGGATAAATTTGTGTAAAAGTTTTTGTTAACAGGATATCGAAAAAAGGATTGCGTTCTAGAATTTGTCGAAAAATGTTGAAAGAACAGATGGGGCTTCGATAGTCCATAATATTTTAAGGAATTAACCGAGAGTCTGCTTTTTCTGTGAATGGAAGAAAAGAACGGTTTGGAGTCAAGAAAATTCAAACAGAGCGGGCAGTTTCAATAAACGCGTATTCGCCGGCCGGTGCGAGTCGCGTCTGAAAAATGCATGAAAACTTCGCCAAGGGAAATCAAAAAAGCGGACTCGTAAGTTAGCGGGATGTCAAGCGAGACGCGTGTGTAATATATATGTATGTGTGCGCATATACGTGTTCCTGTACGTATCAAATACACGTATATACGTGCCATCGATATTTCAAGCTCGTACATTTACAATTCATCGTAAAAGAACAACATCTGATGGCGATAAATTACTATGAAACTTTGAAATTTTTTACTTAAATAGTGTTTATTTGCGACCAGATAAATGAGTTTTATTAACGTGTAGATTGACATATAAAAAGTCAATAGTATAAGCTTGAAATCGAGATTCTCAAATGATAATTGCATGATTTATGGTCTTGTATCATATTTTTTGCATCGTAGCAAACGGATTCCTATATTATTTAAAAAAAAAACTTATTAAAGGAGGTCAGTTAACATCTTACAATCTATAATTGTTAAAAAAGGTTAAAGAATTATAATGCTATTTTAATAGGATTTTTTAATAAAATAAAATTGATATTGATCAAGTGATATTAAATATCACACAATTTTATATAATTATTTTTCTTATTTTTATATGTTTTTAAATAACATATAATTGTAATAAAACACGCTATAGTCGTATTGTAAAAAAATCAATTGTAATAAAATATTAAAAAGGCGTAAAATCTTCTTCGCCAATGTTTTCTTCCCCCTAATTTCTCAACCCCATAAATAATTTAATAATACAGTTGATCTATCGACATCCTCTCTTGATATACTTCACAAATACTAGAATTTTAAATAATATGTTGTAAATGTTAAAGAAAATTTGCAAAATATATTCTCAAAAATATATCATATTTGTCAAATCTCGTTTTCCTCAATTTAAATATTAACTTCATAAATTATTTAACATCAATTTGAATAAAATTCTCTTTTCTGGTAAAAACATCATGTGATAAAAATCTAAGACATCTCAGGAGTCGCCCAACTATCGATTGGTAAAGAAATCGCGCATCCCTCGTCAAACAACTCGCTCTCAAAGGGAGGCAAGCCAGCGTTCTCAAACTTTTAAAAACACCTTTCTCCCCCCCCCCTCAAGAACGAAACTAACTTACGAAAGTGCCTATCTATTCACCCAACCCTCCTTCACTTCTTTCCACCTTTTTCTGTTCCACGACTTCTCGATAGCGATATGGGAACCCAAGGCGGCGCGGCATCCCTTCGAAGGTCGTCCATTTATGTACCTCCAGATGCATTATCCAATGGAACGCGTCTTCGGTAACCCCTTTTCCCTCTCGCTAAGTTGTAAGGAACTGAGGTACGGGGTCGTTTTCCTCTCTCCGGTTCTAATTCCACGCACCCTCTATCGTTGTCAGAAAACTCCGTGCAAGAAGGAAGAGAGAAAAGAAGTACGCGCGGCGAAGGACGTGAAAAAGGATACATTGCATCTCTACGTGGAAATTTCAAAAATAGCAAGTTTGCCTATGAATTACTAAAATGCATCCGAAACCGAATATCTCGTGTTAATTTTGCGCTCAAAAAATTGCAAAACTAAACAAAAATTGATCAAATTTGTCTTTTTATATAATTTTGCTGTTATTAAAAAATTATTTCTAAAGTGATTAAATATTTTATATAGTTTTTGAGACAATTACTCAACATTACGATAAAGCTTAAGTCAAATGTACAGCATATCTCTTTCTCAGCCACTCGATCGAATTAGAGGCCAAACATGACGGTTTCTTTTTTTTTTTAATTGAGGGGAATGACGAGTGAGAATGAAAGAAAGCTGGCCGCGTGCAACCTCGGTCACGAGAGCCAATCACGGCATAGATAATTATCGCATGGAGGCGCACGCCAACTTAGCGGGGATGGGTGACTTTAATTGTCGAGCAGAGATCGATTTGTCGCCACGAGGTGACCTATCGTGCGCACGAACTATTTTTCACCCTCTTTTTTTTCTACCTCACCGTTCGCGTCTCTTTCCCTTCCGCTCTCTTCCCGGTGCTCGAAACGTGAGTGCGTTTTCACGCTACGGAAACACTTATCGTTATTACGCCACGTCGCTCTCAAAGCCACCGAAATCGAATATGAAATCCAACGCGTGAGCGAAATTCTTCGACACGCTTTTGTCTCGCCCCGCTTAAACTTTTTATTTTTACCCGGCGGAACGTCGTCACCGTTTTTTCTTATTCGATGGATCTTAAAAATTGCAGCGAAGCAGAATAAATAATCTTATCGCGCTATTTGCAATTTGTCAATTAGGTTAATTAAAATAGTAAGATTTTTTATTCTTTTTGTAACAGTTTCCATTTTTAATGATTGATTTTGTGGTATGCAAAATAGTTTTTAAGTCATAATCATAATTATATAAATCATTCAAATGAGACTATATGATAATATTTCAAATCAATTTAATATATTCAGTATTTAAAATTTAATTTCCAAAATGCAGGGTTCTTCAGATACGTCAGGATATTTATATCAGGATACTTATATAATCATGATTATATAAATCATTCAAATGAGATTATGTGAAAATATTTTAAATCACTTTAATATATTCAGTATTTATAATTTAATTTTTCCAAAATGCAGAGTCTTTCAGATACGTCAAGATATAACACTTGCTACATTTGGGAAATGTGCGAGACATTATAACGTCATTAATCGTCTACAAGATTCGGACCAAAGACTAAGAGAATCGCAACTCTTTTCTTTTAGAGTCAATTCAAATCGGCGAGCATTCTCTTTTCTACTATCGGCAGTTTGTCTTCATAACGGCTCTTATCTCGCGACAATTTGCACACGGGCGTGCTACATTATCGATTTCGCTTCATTTCACGGCTGCAGGAAACTGCGAGCGCAGAAAACGTAGGCGAGGCGTAGGAACGCGCGGCATTCCACGTCGGAATCGTCGCGATGTTTGCGGACGATGGACGGTTATTCGAGTTTCCATTTTCTCAATCGAAAAAGAGAAGCTAGCCGTTCGTTCGGTTACAAATATTCTTTTTGCCTTGATACCTCAGCCAATCCGACAGACGTTCTTTTCTTACAAGAATGATTCTAATCTAAATTACCAAATTAGAATCTAACCTAATTGATTGATAGTTGTGTCACAAAATTTTAGCTTGATAATATTTTTTCACACTCAAATAAATCAAAATTAATCAATTATTGTACATTGAAGATGGTCTAATTCTAGATGTAAAATCTTCGAAATTAAAAACGTTTTTTTAAACAATAACACCCTGTTAAGGCTCTGTGCCCTTTTTTTGCTAATATTAATTTTTAATCTAAATTAAATTGATATTTTTATGTATTCTGCGACGTTTTATATTTTAAAATTAATTTTCCAATATTTTTTCTTACAATCAATGTTAAAATTTCATAATTAAAATACGTATCTGGATTACTTTTAATACAAAAACATGGTATATTATTTCCGAATTTCAAGCTAAAAACAATGAACAAACCCAAAACACTTGTGATTTATTTTTATATAAAGATTGTTTAGAGTTTAGAGACTGTTTAATTATTTGCGAGATGCTTGACTCGGTGAGCGAACTCTCAGCAAGCGTCCACAAAGATCGTGAGAGAACTTCGAAAGTAACTGCGAGCTAGTTATCGATTATCGAGTTCCTGCATTTTACATCCAACCATTTTCACGATCGACAGGAGAAACCGAAGAAACGCGGGCGTTCCACGAGAGAATCGTTCAACATCTATCGGCGATTGACGGGTATTCGAGTTTCCCGAGCGCGAAGTAATTTCTAAGGAGCAAATTGCACTTACAAATGCATGAAGTCGGGTTTTTCCACCGCTCTGCGTCCGTTCGTAATCTTAGAATCTTGATCACGCTAGAATCGACGAGACTAATAAGATCGACGAGATTGCAAGATTACCCATAAGGTGCGTAAAATGATTTATAATCGGTTTTTTTTTGCACGGCAAGTGTTAATTAAAAATTCCCTGTATTTTCACTCATTCGCAAAATACGTTCGTCAGTTCAATAAAATTTTTTTCTTTTTGTTTAACATGACATTTGCCACTTTTACAGCTAATCGTAAAATAAAAAAATATGTTAGAAGTTAGAATATAAAATTCAATTAAAACTTGATAAAAAAAAGTGAGGTTCATTCTTTTACTTATTTCCAGCTTCTAAAAGGGTACCCCACGTTAAGATAGGCAAAATGCCACTGTCAATTAAACGGAAAAATAACTTTGGATCTGCATAAGTACACTAAAAAAAGAATTTTCTACGATTTTTCCGACCATCCATCCCCCCTCCTTTTCCTAGTGGCACCAAAAACCGCTTTTTTTAAAAATTATTTATTTATCCGGTTTCTTTTTGTTAAAAATTTTGAAAAAATTTGAGAATATAGCTTATGAAAAGTACTTAGCACACAATTTTTTTTAGCTTTAGGCGCGTTAAATACCTAACCTAAAAAAATAAAATAAATATTTGAATCAATTTTTTTCTAATTTCTTTGATAGTTGCAGGTCTAATTATTCCAGAAAATTGTATATTTTAGTGTTCTACATGTATTAGAATTTTTTCAGATTTTTCGGAATGGTGGGCCGTACTCAAAAATGCAAAAACCCCTATTTTTAGCCACTTTTGGGCCTTTTATGGTCCTCAAATGATTGATAGTGCCTTAACTGACTCTAAAATAAAAATAATATATTACTTTTGGATATATGTTGTCAATATTTGATACATTTCGATACGTCTTATATGTTTTTAAGCATGAAATCTGTTTAGGATTAAGGTAAAATCAGGTGGCCGGGCGCTGTCGCGAAAGTAATCGCCCCTGGCGCAAGCACAAACAACCCTCGGGCTTGACTCGACTTTATCCGAGATCACCCGAGTATCGTGCTTACCGTTCGACAGCGCGATTGCAAAACGCGCACGCGTATTCCTAAATATGTATACCGCGCAACGCGTTACATCGCGGATCAATGTGATTCGCCCTTCGTGAGGCCCATACCCCCGCCGAGGGTCTCTTATCGGGACGAAGGATAATCGATATCGATCCGCGCTCTCTTCTGTTCTCTGCCGCGAAAAGAGAAACATCGAGCCGGGCGTTCGCGACATTGTGCCTATCGGGAGTGGTCTCGACCGCCAGTGCGTGAAGTCCGTAATCAAGTTTCATCGCGAGCCGCATCCGTGAGATCGCCGCGTGAAACATCTCGAATCGCTCTTTCGCTCGTGCCGCGAAGAGTGAGCCGTTTTCCGACTGCGAGGAGTTCGGTATTGGGGAACGCGAGACGCCCTGTGCGAGGGTAGTTTCGAGCGTACAAGTGTTGTCGCGAGCGGCATTAGTCGTCGCGCACTATCTCTCGTCAGACGAGATTGACGAGTTGTCGCCCGCAATCGAGTGGGCACCGAGCACAAACAGATCACGTGATCACCGCGTGCGGTACCGTGATCCTGATCTAAAAGACCGTACAGACGGCGAACGAGACCGTCACCTGCAGTCAGCCCGGGTATCGTGATTGCAACAAGTGTTGTGATAACCGAGCGTAAGTGCAAGCGAGCACTTCTCAATAACTCAGCGCAGGGAGCTCGATCCCGATATCGACCCCTCTCTCGCGGCCATTTTGTCGAGCCGCGCCGTTCGTGAACACGGACCATCATCGTGAATGTAAAGAGTATAGTGATTGTGTAAAAAGCGAACTCACTATCGCGTACCCGAGACAAAAGGAAAGCCTGAGCATCTCGCACCTCGTGACCGCGGTCGCTCGTCTGCTTCGCGCCAAGATATCCGTTGACCGCGAGCAAGATTTCCGTTTCGCGAGCCACGCAGACAGAAGGAGCGACTCAAGATTTCCGTCCCGCCATCCCGCGAATGCTCCGGGTGCTCGGGTGCGTGAATGCGAGAAGTAGTACTCTATGTGCAATAAAGTGTGTTTGTCAGAAAACCCGGCGAGCGTTTTTTGAACCCTCTTTTCGCTACCTCCTTGGTTCTTGCCCCGCACCCTGGACAGGGTGGTCCCGGCATACTTCGTGTCCCGAGGGTACCTCGGTCGCGCACGAAACAAAATCAGTCATAACTCAACGAGAAAACCCTAATTTCTGTATAAAAGTGCCTATTTTTCGTCGATTTCTGGATTTTTGGTTATTTTATCTAAGTTTTTTTTGCATATGATTGGTAAATGTGAATATAAATATAATAAAAAATTGTACCTCTTATACATATATATTTCAAAGAAATCGTTTATTTATTCAAATATGTACATTTTCATGAAAAAAAAATTAATTTTTATGATTCCATGATCGTCTCTTTAATCCTCCTCGTCACTATCTTCCTCACTGGTGTTACTTCTTCGAAATCGAACAATTACTACGTTTACCCGAGCGTTACTTCTGTAGTAACTTATACGATAATTCCTTCGCGTAAACGGGATTTTGTAGTAACTTACGATAATTTACTCCGCGTAAACGAGTGATATATCGTAAGTTACTATTATACAGAAGTAACGCTCGCGTAAACGGCATAGTAAATGTTGTAAGTATCTCAGCTAGTCGAATAATCTTTGACAAGTATCTTGCATGAGACAGGTAAAAAACTATAGCGGCTATATACGAGCAACACCCTATAGTTTTGTTATTACCATTTGCGCAGTTACAGCAATAACGTCTGACACCGTTGAGTCCCACACTATCAGGTTGATATTGTAAATAAGATTTGTCTTATTTGTCTTATTTACAATATCATTGTTCGACTTCGAAGAAGTAACACCAGTAATTGAGGAAGATAGTGACGAGGAGGATTAAAGAGACGATCATAGAATCATAAAAATTAATTCTTTTTTCATGAAAATGTATGTATTTGAATAAATGAACGATTTATTTGAAATATATGTATAAGAAGTACAATTTTTTATTATATTTATATTCACATTTACCAATCATATGCAAAAAAAACTTAGGTAAAATAACCAAAAATCCAGAAATCGACAAAAAATAGGCACTTTTATACAAAAATTAGGGTTTTCTCGTTGAGTTATAACTGATTTCATGCTCAAAGACATATGAGACGTATAGGAATTTATCAAATATTGACAACATATACCTAAAAGTAATATATTATGTTCATTTTAGAGTCAGTTAAGGCACTATCAATCATTTGAGGACCATAAAAGGCCTAAAAGTGGCTAAAAATAGGGTTTTTTGCATTTTTTGAGTACGGCCCACCATTCCGAAAAATCTGAAAAAATTCCAATACATGTAAAACACTAAAATATACAATTTTCTGGAATAATTAGATCTGCAACTATCAAAGAAATTAGAAAAAAATTGATTCAAATATTTATTTTATTTTTTTAAGTTAGGTATTTAACGCGCTTAAAACTAAAAAAATTGTGTGTTAAGTACTTTTCATAAGCTATATTTTCAAATTTTTTCAAAATTTTTAACATGAAGAAACCGGAGAAAAAAAATAATTTTCAAAAAAAGCGGTTTTTGGTGCCACTAGGAAAAGGAGGGGGGATGGATGGTCGGACAAATCGTAGAAAATTCTTTTTTTAGTGTACTTATGCAGATCCAAAGTTATTTTTCCGTTTCATTGACAGTGGCATTTTGCCTATCTTAACGTGGGGTACCCTTTAATTGGTTACAACAATCTTCATCTTTTACTGCTTAAAAGTTTTTAAAGCTAAAGTTGAAACAACTTATTCTTTATATCCATAATATTGGCAAAAGAAAATGCGTAATTAACGGAACGCTCCGTATATAATTAAATCAAATACACTTATTAATAACTAATTAAAAGCTCATTTAACATGCTTAATCTTATCAGTATCTGGTAAGAAGAAGAAATAAAAAACATTAGCTCTGTTGCCCCGAAAACTGTGAAAATTCCGGAACGGCCCACATTATCGTCGGCTATATTCGTTTATCGAGTTAAACGAACGACAAAAGAGTGAGCGAAGTCGCGATGCGCAGCTGCAACGGATCTCTGGTAAGATTTATGTAAATTAAATGGGAGAGAATCCCTCCACACTAGGGTATGCGTTTTCACCGTTTCGTCGTCGGCAAAAGCCGGAAGCCTTTAATTCGACCCGCGGTCGTCCATTATTATGGCGGATTTACGGCGGTTTTAACTTAAACGCGATTGTTTCTGTGCTGCACACATCGCCTGACGCGAATCGTCTAATGCAATCACGCTTTGTTTGCCGTCATTCGCAGTGCATCAATGAGACGTTACGCGAGATACATTCATAACGTTTACGCGATATAATGTGTAAAATGCAATATACGCGATGTAATCTGCATCATGCTATTCACCGCGATGTTTACTCGCACGTACACATTGGTCGTCATTATAGTATTAAAAATTGACGCTTTGATATTTAATTGCAAAAGCTAATTAATATAGCTTAACAACAATAAGATGCGTTATAAATTTGTTGATAAATTACATTTTATTTTAATGAATAGATAAGGATAATCTTCAAATGCACGTATAATGCGACGACAGATACAGATGTTATATATTATATAAAGTTTAACAATCAGAAGTACACTTTAATGACAATTGCTTCTCGGAAAATGTTTTCTTGAATTTCTTAACAAAAAATCTCGAACTTTTAACATTAAATAGTTCATAATGTTTCAATAAAAAGGTAAAAAATTTTCAGTAAAATATCTCTCTGTGAGAGCAATAGAAAATTTTCCACGATTGTTTTATATTTTGCGTGAAATGCATACGTAATTTTCTGTGAAACAAATACGTATCGCGAATTGCTTTACATTTCTCGGAGTAAAATATAAATAAGCGCGCCACACATAATTGTATGCGCGCTGCTAAACGCCGATTCCATGCCTGCATACGATCTCGTTAAGCGCAGTTATTATAGTAGCTAGTCGTTTTACACGTGCGTAAAAGATAAGGGGAACTCCGTAATTACCGAAAAACTCTCGGATGTAACGCAAACTGTTCGCCCAGATTTTTCACGAATGCAGTTTGAAAAATAAAGTTTTACCTCACTAAATTTTCGAGGGAATTCGCAATATTGTGGTGAAATAACATAATTAATTCGGGACTATGGTGCACGCTGAAATTTTTCCGCAAATGTCTCTCGTTACATTACTACTTTATAAAATTATGTATATTTGCTGAAGTAAACGCGAATATATTATTTTTATTTATGAAGTATTTTATTAGAATCTTGCTGATATATTTTAAATATGACATTACAAATTGATGTTCCGTGCAATGTTATGCGGCTGTAAACTACACTTCTTAACAAAATTAAAGGGCCATTTAAAATCAGCGCTAAATAGGATCAAATTCAAGCAATGTTTGAAAAAACGTTTTAAAGCTAACTTTAATTTTCGAATTCTTCTCAAAGCTCGTTTCTCCGCAAAGATTTGAAAATAAACCTTGCAAAATTGAAGAATATTAGACATCACACAGACGCGCGTTATTTATAGCTTTTATATAGTTATACTATTACACTATTAACTCCTTGATACACACGATTGTCAAAATATGCGATGACAGCCGCTCACGAAGCAAAGCGTAGCAAGAGAACCAATCGACATCGCGGAAAAACGACTACAATAAACTTTGATACATTCGTATTGAGTATCGATTTAACATGCCTTTTTTTAGAAAGGGATAACTTTAACTTTGATGGCGTGCACGGAAAGAATAAAATTTATTTTTCAAATTTTGTTAATTATATCGTAATTATATCGTAAAACTTATTGCTTAGAGGAAGCTTTGTTTTCGTAAATTCGTATATGAACCTTTGATCGCGTATAAAGTTGGCTCTAATCAACCAAATTAAAAAAAATTATATATAAAATAGGGGTAGAAAAAACCAAAGAAAAGATTGTTTTTTGAGTTTTTTTAATGTCAATATGTTCAGAGTGTCTTAAAACGTCGAAATATTGCATTAAAAAAAATGTCGGTATGTGTGTATATGTATGTATTTCTGTGCCAAATTTACAACAATTTCTACAACTCCAGAACTGATCAACCAAATCTTATTAACGAATGAAATAGGGTAAAAAAACTGAAGAATATAATAGAATTAATAAAAATTGTTAATAATAAAGGAGTTGCCGATTTTTGTTGAAAAAAATTACCAAGTTTACCGAAATTTTTTAATTTTATTATATTCTTCAGTTTTTTTTTCTATTTCTATTTCATATATAATTCTTTAAGGCCGGTATTCATAGTCGGGTCTTATAATATCCAAGATCGTTTCGATTCCTTTCATGACACCAAAGTCTTAAGAATTAACTGATTTTTTGGTACGAAAAAGTTAAAATCATGCATATCTTTACGCCAGAAAAAAATTAAACCACATTACCGAACATATAAAGAAAAATTATGACTTTGAACATTCGATATTTTATATGTGACGTTATCGAAAAAGTCTATTTTCCACATTTTAATGTAATAATTTGTTTATCAAATATGTTAAGATATTAAATATTAACTGCGCTATAATACACATATTCGCTAAACTCTATACTTTTGATAGTGCCGATAAAAATACAGAATCACCAAATATTTAAACAAAATATTTATGTTAAAAGTTGAAATGTGGTTTATAGATGAATATTTTTAATGGCGACTTTCAAGGACGTATTTGGCAACGCTGCAAGCTGTGCGCTCATGTCACACTTCAGTTCATCACGTACGGGTTATTATCAACTTTTATTTTCACAAATTGTCCCTTATTTTTGCCCACATTACTCCTCACTTTATGTTTCTTATCACTCATTATTATTATAAAATCTCTCTTTGATAAAAAGAAAATGTCACAATATTTTTTGATTAATGAAATTGACACTTGCATTGACACTTTTGTTATCAACTTCACATTTACAATCGGCGCCCTGAAAAGCGCAGCGTTGCCATATTGTTCTGACAGTAAAATTTACCAAAAAATAAAAAATTTCTAAATACACATAATATTTTCACTTTTTTCTTACAATTAAACATAATAATCAATTATAACTTGATTTTATATAAGTTTAATGCAATATACAAGAGTTTGCTGACGCCCTGCTTAAGCGCCTACAAAATACGCTCCTCCGTGAGAAGAATACCTTAAGACATCGCTTCCTCTATGAGGAAGCCAAGTGCAAATTTCTAATTTGCACAATTTTTAGTTTACAATGTATCTAGCTATATGTCGAGAAAACTGCTTCGTGCGAAGTGAAACAATATCGCATAAAGTTTTCCCGTTTCCATCAATTGTTCTTCTTATTGTGGGTTTTTATGCATGAATTAAGACATTTTTTTTAATGGTAATCTCGAGAATATTTCAGGGCGTTTTTAGTAATTTCACCTGACATGCTTTTATTAAAATGATAATATGTTCAGTTATTATTTTCTTTAAAATGCTTTTTTAATTATTACGCTACAATTTTTCTTTTTACTGAGTTATGACAATTTGAAGTAAGTGCATTTTCAGGGTTTTTTTTTAAACGTGTTTTGACGTATTCGGCAAAATGTGTAATTTGCCGTGTAAGTGCGCACACATATAATTTCCCCCGGTGTACACCTCGGGTAATGTTAATACGATACCGGTAGCAGAATAGGGTAAAATACATTGTTTAGAGAAAAGATATAAAAATGCATTACTAAGTTCAAATCATCATAACTTAGTGAAAAAAATATTGCAAATGCATAATTAAAAATGCATTTTAAGGACAAAATGTTAAGTTTTGCAATATAATTAATGAAATATAATTAATTAACAAAATTTGGAGAATAAATTTTATTCTCCTCGTGTATTAAAGTTAAAGTTAATTTTTCAATTTTGCAAGGTTTAATTTAAACTGGCACCGTTTGTAGTAAAATCTTTGCAGAAAAACAAACTTTCGAAACATTCGACAGTTGAGGCTTTAAGCATTAAAACGCTTTTTCAAATATCGTTCTGAGGCGAATATTTTTCACAAAGATACGTGACTTTGAATTTGGTCCTTTATTTTAACGCTGATTTTAGGTGACTCTTTAATTTTTTTAAGAAGTGTATTTCCACTTGAAATGCGATATATTATTCAAATTAAAATGAAATACAATTTTAATCAAAAAAATATTGAGCGTGGAGTCGTAACAAGGTGTTGATGGTGTTCATAAATTCTATATTATACTTACGTATATTATACTTACGTATTTTTTAACAATTAAATCGTGTAGATTTAATTCCGGGGAAGGGAAGGGTATTAAATGTTCCAAGATAGCTGTGTTTCAAGTCCAACAAATTTGCGGCGCGCAGTTTATTAAATTGGAATATATGTATATGTACGGTATGTACATTACAATTCGTTAATTCTTTATACGTAAGTATAATATAGAATTTATGAACACCAACACCTTGTTACGGCTCCACGCTCCATCTTTTATTGATTGATTTCTAATCTTATGAGCCTTTACTATTATATATACAATTTTAAATTTGCAAATAATTTAGTAAACAATAAGTAGCCGAGTATGCAATATATTCCCTGAGATTTTTCAACTGTCGTTTGACAAATTATCTTATATGTTGAACAAATTTTTATAACAAGACGAGGAAAACCCACCAAGGATCGGTATTTGTCACGGTGTATACATCCTGTGTATGCACCGTTATAGTCATGCACGGCGCGTTGTTTGTAAAATTACTGTCTCGAGAGAAATTCTCGTTCCAAAAATGTAGTACAGTAAGCAGTGCATATGACAAAATACAATATAAGCGTGGATTACTCCTGGTGCTTTTCTCAAATTTCTCAAGAAAGTATAAGATGTATCTACTACATTTTTAGTCTCTGTTTTTTTGTAAGTTTCAAGCAACTAATGTAAGAAATTTTAATATAATAACGGCAACACAATAATCACGCCTGTTTAAAGTGTGTATTTTACACTTATAACAATATTTTATATCTTTTGTTTTTTTTTACAATAATCGTATTTTAATTGTTATGTTATTATTGTTAATACTTTAAGATTACTTTTTATTAATATTTTATATTTCATATGTTCTATATGAAAATATGGTTAATCTAATAATTGTCTTATGACTTGAAAGTGTAAATTATGCAACGACTTTGGTGAGTGGTACAATGAATCCTTGATTAATTTATGATTCTGATGGCGCGGTTAGAGAACAAGGGTTTATCGATCGGCTATCTTATCGGTAACATCTGCATGCAGAGCTCACGGATTATTTAAGCAGCTATCGCAAATGACTATAAAGTCAGCAGTAACGTTGAGCCCAACGGTCCAACCCATATGCATAATGCGTTCTATTAGAACGGGAGGCAATGTTTGCACGGCATTAAGCATCGCGCACATTGCGCACCCTATTATTTCTTCAACCTACTCTGCCCCGATAAAAAATTTAAACTTATGTAACGCGCCATCTCAAAAATGGACACGTTTATCATGCGGCGATCAAACGCAATAAATATATCATAAATGCGCAAACGGCAAACGCTAATTAACATTCACAATAACAAGGTCGTAATGAGTGTCGCTCTAAATAAATTTGCTGCAAACAGATTGCAGGATCTATAAATTTTTGGGCTATAAATCTATAAATCTAATTAGCTATTAATATCCTCATTCGATTACATTCGATTCGTCCAATTACGCAAAATCATGTATATTATAAAATCCGATTATTCTTCATGTTTACTCTATTATATTTGCTTATACGTATCTAAAGATTAAAAGTTTATATGGCTATCTGAAACATTGCGTATATAAGAAATGTAATTATAGCTAGAATAACCGAAGACGTTAAAAGAGATTTAAAAATGAAATACACTTCATCTCTCTCTCCAGACGAAATATGAAACAATCGCGCGTGAGTTTATCGCAAATACACATTATACGGTGTAATAATATTTACACGCGAAATAGCTTGTCTGAATGTCGCGTTGGATGACGCTGTATCGAAAGAAATGCATTGTTTTTTACATGAAAGTTGCTTCACCAGACTTTGTGCGCGCGCGCGTTTTTCAATTTCACACGGTCGAAAGTATTACATACGTTGAAAAAGCGCGATTTTTTCTCAAATCGCGTTAGCCGCATGGCGTATTTGCGTACGCGGAATTGAAATTATAAAGAGGAAATATATGAATGGAGGTTGACGACGCCGATAACAACGGTAGCGATGCGACTTGCGTAGCATAAAAACGTCGACTGTCGTCGAACTGAGAATATTCGGGTAAAATTTTAACGTTAAAGAGAGAGAGAGAGAGAGAGAGAGAGAGAGAGAGAAATTCATATAATAAAACATATGTGCATATGTGTGTAGAACAATATATTATTTACACGTGGTTAAATTCAGATTTGGCCAAATTGGATTCAATGATTTTCGGTGTGTTCTCTCTCTCTCTCTTCTCCTCTCTCTTCCTTTCTATAATATGAATACAATAGACGTTTGTGCCAAATTTCCATAAAATTTTATCATAAATAATATATACTATCCCAGACAGCACGCAATATCCTATAATATGGATGTCCATATTATGTCCAGAATGCCTCTATGGACGTTATATGAATATTTATAGGTTTATATTGGTGCTATCGGGGATATAATTGCAATGGCAAAGAAGTTACACTCTCCTTGTTAGTAAACTGCACACCGATTATTTGTTGATTTTAAAACAGTTTTTTGTTGGAACAGTAAATCTACTTAAATAAAATAATTAACTTCTCGGAACTTTCAGGTTTCTATAATTTATGCAATTACAAAAGTGTACCCTATAAAGAGTTACAAATGCTAATGAGCTCGACAGGATACACTCTGAAACATTATCTAAATCAAACTTTATCTACTTTTGCACAAATCCGGTGAAATCCAATTTTGCAATTTCTTGAATTTTCCGCTGAAAGCGGTAATATTATTAGCATTGTGAAAATTTTAAACGATTCTATCACGATCTCAAAAAGCACACCACAGAATCATATAAATATATCATGTGAATATATGAATAGACAAAAGTTTTCCTCAATACTTTCTCAATAAAATTTCAATTGCAAGCATTCTCTGATTCTTCTGATTTATGGACATCTATTTAAATTTTATGTTATCTCTTTTAAGGCTCTTTAATAAACTAACCAAATAATTTAATTGATACTGTTTTGTAAAATCAATACTGGCCCGATATTTTTATCAAACAATTTTGAATAAATAAAAAAGTCTGTAAATAAATAAGTTACAGTAAAAAAAGTTACAGTCAACAGCACTAAATTTACGTTAAATAATTTAATTAAATGTAATAATGTATCGTGAGGTTCTGCTCTTTTACTACATAAGAAAAAATTGAACAACTATCAACTCTTCATTTTTCCGCAGCGCACTGTTCTAAATTAATTACCGCCGCAAAACTGTTGTGTGCGGAAAATACTCGCGTACCAGAAACAGAAATACTTTTCAACGAAACAGAGAAAACGCATCGCGCGGTAAACGAAAGAGACTTCATACCAACATGTTGGAAATTTGATGTCCTGCGGCCGATAAAAAGCACAATAACGCGCTACGATAGCACGGGCTTGTAAATCATGTTTTTCCACCGACGTAAATTCTCCGCCGCACTATATGAAGCCGTCCGAGAGATCAGTGCAGTTCCACGATTAAACTGTAATAAGCTTTTCCTCACGCTCGCTGCTGATTGCTAGTTTATTATTCGGCATTGTATATGAATAAACGTGACGTTCTGAACAACAATAGCGTCGAGATAAAGAATAGAACGAGATGGTTACCATTATCACGCCTGTGTGCGATGTGATATCTATATATGTGTATATATAAATTACTACATAATTTATTACCATGCGTTTACACAAAAACGCTAAGGCATCGTTAAATTACATGTTATAGTAATCTTACTGTAATTAGTGTAAATAATTGTAGCTGTATACTTGATAGTGTAATCTTATTTCATAAAGGAATGTAGCGTAAGAATCCAATTTTTTTTTTTTTCACGAACCTAAGCATCGTCTTAGAGCCGACGATAACTTTCAGTCTGTCGGGATATTTATATCACTGACGTAAAGTATTGCGGAATGGTGAGAAATGTCTTGCCTGTGGAATGTTGATAATGTGTAGGAAGCAGAAAGTACAACAATATCTTTCGATTCCGTTCCGTCGCGATAAATCGCAGTTTTCGCGTGCTGTAAATTCGTGTCAATGAAAATCGAGCTTCGTTCGTTTTCTATTTTCTACGTGTGAAAAACTTGTCTACGTTCGTCCACATTTTTAAGCATTATTATCAACCCAGGTGTGATGAAACAATCATTAATTAATTTTTAGAAATTTTAGAAGTATTTATAGAATGAATTTAAGTAAACAAGGAATATAATAAAATTATAGAATTTATATTATAAAAAACGTGAAAAAACAAGACCTTCCAATTTTTTTACTTTATTTTTATTCTTGCTTACTGTGTGTGTGTTAATTTGATGTCTCGTTTTCTAGTGCAATAAGTTGATCGTTGCTGCAATTAACTGATTTTTGCATTCTCACTTCGATTTGCTATATTTAAGTCTGCGGTATAAATTTTGCATGCAGTTTAAGAGAGATTTTTTAAACCCTCGACGCGAATGTTACGACGGCGTCATTAAAATTAGCACGGGGGGAAGCGCGTCTCGATCTGTGATCCTGCCAGGTTCTCGATTAGCGGACATTAAGCTCTCGAGAAGATTAAAGGCAAAGCAGTTGAGGATCGGGTGCAGGCGCGTACTTAATGAAACGTAATTTTACGTCCATTACGGCAGAAAAACGGCACTCGCTTACATTTTAATACGGCGCGAGCTCAAAGGGGACGAAATTCGCGCAAGTTTCGTATGCCGCGCAATATGCGCCACGGGAAAACGAGCACAGATTCATCCGACCTATTTAGAGAACTCCTGCAATTTTTATTTCGCCGCAGAATGCGCGGTTGTTCGCGTCATTCTGCCCGCAATGCCGTTCGATCGTTAACTCGCTCGAAAGAGAAAAAAAATAACTCGCACTTCTCTTCTCTATAGCGTCGCGCTTAACACAGTTTCTTTCGTAGCAGTTTTACACGATTTTCCTCATAAAAGCGGCGGGAACGTGCACATGTTTAATGGCTTAATGGAATTTTTATATTTCATTGAAAATATGACTGTAAAATATTTCTTCCCCGATACTTGTATAACAATCCTTTTGCAAGCGACGATCACCGCGGCGTTTTTCATTAGAATCGTCTAAAAGATGGTATATTAACAAGCGAAGTTAATTCACCAAAACTTTGTATATATATGTATTTTCTATGAATTATCCGCATTCAGGGCATTCCAATTTACTGCTCCCCGGGCGCAATAGAATATGGAGATATTCAAATTTATCTAGCATAAAATACAAACCACTCGTGTTTACATTCCAGCAAATTTCAAAGGGGTCGAATCTGGCTTTAATTGCGAGCGAACAAATACGGGCGAGAGAGACGTACCTTATTCGACGTCCACGGGGCCGTCGCGTCGTCGTCACAGGATTCAATGTCAGGAATAAAATCATCGGGTACTTGGTACTTCCGGCGGCCGTCGGCGCGCCCGCAAACGCGGGGGGTTCCCTCGTTTTTCCGGGCACCTTCATCTCGGTAATTACTCGAGAGCGAAGAGTCGTTCTCCATGTGCTTTCTCGCGCATTCGACGCAAAAAACACGTGCGCGCGCGCGCATACACACACTCGGCCGGTCTATCCGGCTCGTTATACGTTTGGAGTGGACGCGACATCGCACTCTCAACGAAGAGGACAAAAAAAATAAAAGGGAGGATAAAAAACACATCCGCCCCACCGACTGCCATGAATCCGTAAGATCGCTTGGCATATCGGCCATATATGGCGCCGGGAAAAAAGAGAGAGGAAGAGAAAGCCTCTGACACACAGAAGGGGATGATTATCCATACGTCGCTCGTACACCTTCGATCGGAAAGCGAAGAGGGTCGCGCGGAGTATGTGAACGCCTATACGGGGTGCGCTGTAACACGTGGATCGATGATCGATGTATGAGCAGTTATTCATGTAAACCGCACTTATTCGAGCATATAAATAATTGCTATTATTAACTTTACACAGATTTAGTTATCTTAATTTTTTATAAAAGACTATATTAAGATATCTTCTGTTTCAAATAATTTAACTAATAATAATTTAACTAATAATATTTACAACGCAACTTAAATTAATGACAAAAATTATTTTCAATTTAGTGTTTTTTTTTAATATAATATCACTATAAATCAATTGTAATTGATCAAAATAAATCTTTTAACTTCTATATTATTTATTATTTTAATTAAAATTTATTTTAATAAAAAATTTTAATTGCCATTAGAATGATTCAAAACTGGAAGAATTAAAACGTTTTGCGAGAAAATGAAATCGTTCCTCATCATTTGCGAGAGAAATCAAGATAATTCCTCTCAAATTAGGACTCAAAGTAAGATATATATTCAAACCCGCCTGGTGTATATTACGCGAACTATTTAAATTCACTTTTCCTAAATTAGGTAAGAGAGCGCAAATCGTTCAAATTTGCCTTTCAGATTAGGGTAATACAAAGTATCCAATTTACTTGCTATTTCCCATGGAAATCTGACGCCCTTGAATTTACTTTCAACACTTGGCGGTAATAACGAATTACTCAAATTTTCTCTCCGCGCACAAGTTGCGCAAGATCCGCAACGCATTCTATTTACACTAAACGCATTATTGAAATAACTCGGTGCATACGCGCCCCGCGCGCGCCCGCGCGTACGTATATATTCACTCTGCTCAGAATTATGGGAAGACCGCAAGCATCGGGGATTTAGCGGATCTGCGAATTGCAAATCCGAAGCATTTCAGATTTCCGTTATTTTGGAGACACCCAGTGCACGCGCACGCGTGCACGAGATCCCGCGGAATCCTCGGCAGAAAGTCGATCGGGAGTTGGGGATGAACCCAAATCTAGGGAAAAATTTTATCGTATATTCAGGACGTGTTCCGACTCGCAAATGCCGCGGTCTGTTAGGACGGAGAAAGATGCGGGAAAAGGGAAAGGACGCGGAGGGAAAACGCTCCGTTACGCTGCTACGGGGATAGAGGGGACAGACGGTCGAGAAGGACGACCAAAATCGTTGGATTTTATTGCCGGCTTAAACGGTTTGCAGTCGAACGCATGCACGGCCCGTCGCGAAATTGCGCAGCCGTTTTGCAGCCATAATTTTTGCCGCGCGCTGCAAATCACAATAATATATTTAAAGTAGCGAGGCGCCAAATTTCTTGAGATTTCTCTTCAAACTAAAATTGCAATTTTTTGAACTTTGCGCCTTAGATTATAATTTTAAATGTCTTTTAACATTGCATTTCTATCGGTAGCGTATGACTGCGTTAGAAAGAAGTTTACATTTAAAAATGTGTTAAGCTTATTTGCCAAGCTTTGCGCAATGATATATTTTTGCATAAAAAATTTGATTTCTCTCTAATAAGTGCGTATGCGTTATGTATTGCACCACAGCAAATCAAATATTTTTTTATGTTTCTATAAATAATACATAAGAATAAAGCAAAAAGCAAGTATACCAATTAATTTATATTTACGAAAATATACACGGAAAAAACGGTTTTGCTGAAGTACATTTATCTAAAAATTTAGCTAGATATACAGATCTGAAAATAATTTTGTTGCACCATCAAAATAATTATGTAGAACACTTAAACTGATTGCTAAAATATCAAAAGTTTTTTCAACATTATCATTATATATTCAGCGACCTATATACTATAATTATTTTGATGGTGCAACAAAATTATTTTGACATCCATATCTCTGTCTCTAGCTAAATTTTAGCTAGAGACTTAAATTAGATACTTAAGCAAAATCGTTCTTTCCGTGTATTTATATTGCCATCAAATTTAGAAATAATTCTAAAATAAAACAGAGCGATCTGACAATTCTGACACGAACATTTCTAGCTCTCTACACATAATATGTTTAAAAAATTCCTCAATATCTTTATATGCAACAATATGACAAGTAAACAATTACACGGCAATAAAATAAATCGAAGAGTGTTCCATTTTATATGAACTTTTTATTCTTTTTTCTCATAGTGTGGAACATACAAATTATAGGAAGCGTTATAAACAGAAGTATAATAGCAGTTTTTATCGCGCTGAGCGGCTGAGAATCACAATAAAGGGGATCCGGCAGTTAACTTTTTAACTTATCACGGATAAATGCGCCTCTTTTAATTTCCTTTAACGCATCGCGAGGCGCCGCGGCGCGCGACGCGACGTCGACGAGTAATTACGCGGAAACGAGTGGAGGCGAACGAAGGAGCGTTTATGAAAAGCTCCGCGACGCCGAACGACAATAATAAAGCGGAGAAAAGTGGATAATAATTCCAAGAGCGACAGAAGGACCTCCGAGCTCTGGCGTTTCTCCAGAACAACCGCGAGTCTGCGGCGGCCATTATGAAGAGTCTGGGCTTGAAGAAAAAAGACGAAGATGTAAAAATAAAAGAGAGAGAAAGAAAGAGAGAGAGAGAGAGAGAGAGAGAGAGAAACTATGGCGGCCTGAGATATTATTCGCGTTGGCAAATTTCTGTACCGCGGAATTCCGCGTCAAATATGTAAACGCGTTGAAATGAGACACGCGAAAAAATGCGTTGCGAACAACGTGTAACTTTTCCCATGCATTTTACACTGCTGGCTTTGCGTTTTCATGCTTCTTCATTTACCATTGCGCGTCTCAAATCGGCAACACACTCGCGCGAGTCAGTCCCTTCACGGCAAAAAATGGTCCGCGACAAATAAGCTCTACTTGATATACTTTAAATTCTCATTTGTAGCGTTGAATTTAAGATGCGGCTTGAGAAAAGAAAAGTTTGTCACGCGGATAAGCATTTCTCGTGCTACTATATAATTCAAGTTTACCGACTCTAAAAAATTAGTGAAAAAACAACGAAGTATATATATTATAGCTTGAAAAGATATAATAAATCAAAAGCGATATCTCAATAATCTAGGCTTAATTAGGTTTTATTAGTTTAAAAGGTTAATTTTTTTAGGCTAAAAGAAGTATATCCAAATTAATTAAGATGTAAAATAATAATAAGATTATAACAGATTATAAAAATTATTTACATTTCTGAAGATTAAACATTAAGAAAATCTGTTTTTTTTTTAATATAAATCTCAGTACTTATAAGTTTACAAGTTAATCTGGAAATCGAATATTTTTTTATTCCGCGTTAAAATTACAGATTTATAAATTTATTCATATACATAATATATAAATGGCAAAAGAGAGTGTAAACGATATAACTATACTAGCTGGTTACCCGGGCTTCGCCCCGGAGGACATATACGTAATAAGACACGCAAATAGTCTCTCTCTCTTTCTCTCTCTCTTTCTTCCTCTCCTCTCTCCCTCTCTAGAAAATTTCGTAACCGATTTCCAAAAAGATACCAATTCCCAAAAAGATCGGTAACAAAAAACTATACAATTTATAGCACTCTCCGGGAAATTTTACCCCTGTTTTTATATACAATTCTTTAAAATTCGATCAATTATTTCCCGAAAAATTTGTCAGACTTCTGATACCAGTTTCTAAAAAGATCAGTAACAAAATATTATATACTTTATAGCACTCCCCGGGAAATTTAACTCTTACTTTATGTACAATTCTTTGAGATTCGGTCATTTAGAACCGGGTTTCAAATAGATCGGTAGCAAAAAATAGTACACTTTATAGCACTTCCCGCAAAATTCTACCTCTACTTCATGTATAATTCTTTAAGATTCAATCAATTATTTCTTGAAAAATTCGAAAAATTAAAAAACCGGTTTTTAAAAAAATTGGTAACAAAAACTGTACACATCATGGCGCTCCCCGTAAAATTCTACCCCTACTTTATATACAATTCTTTGCGATTTGGTCAATTAATTCCCGAAAAATTGGAAAAATTTTTAATTCCGGCTTCAAAAAGATCGGTAACGAAAAATTATACACTTTATAGCACTCCCCGGAAAATTATACCTTTGTTTCATACCCAATTCTTTAAGATTCGGTCAATTATTTCCCGAAAAATTGAAAAAAAAGAAAAACCGGTTTTCAAAAAATCGGTAACGAAAAACTATACACATCATGACACTCCCCGAAAAATTCTACCCCTGTTTCATATACTTTTGATAAAAATTCAATCCAATAACGAATGAGTAGTTCGCGGACAAACGGACAGACGGACAGACAGACAAACAGTCGGGTTTTATGTAATATATAGTATGATAAATAATGAATTATATAATTATATAGTATATTATATAATTATAAATTTATTATAGCTCCATGAATTCGTAAATTTACAAATTATTGAGTTTATCTTACTCAAAGAAATGAGTAAAAAAATGTAAAAAATAAAAAATTAAAGATCAAAGACAATTCAAACTTAAACTAAAATATAAAAAGTTAAATCATATACATCAGTGTAGTTTATGAAAGTTGCATTCAATTCGAATAATCTGTGGCAGCAAATCATTTTAATCACGTTAATGCGACCGATCGCGTCGGAAAAAATACGCGTTCCGTAAAGTCCGTTGCTCGTGATTCCAAAAATGCACAGGTGCAACGAGCCGATAACTTCGCTAGGCTGCACAAAATCAAAAGATCCTAAACGGCAACGGCAGGTACGCGACCAAATTGAAAAGATCATTGACGTTGGATTCGGCGTCAGGATATAACGTTCATTCAATTGTATATATACACGCGGTTGGCATTTCTCCTCCCAAATCAACATCGTATGTACAATGCACCAACTGTGAATAGAACGTTGTATTACCCCATTAACTAACGCCATTCGTAATTGGAAACCGTATATTGACAAGTACAATAAATAATAAACTTGCTGCAATGTATTCATACTCACATACGTATACAAGATAAACCAACGAAACTTTTCCAGATTTGTGTAATATGCTGAAATATCAGAGAGAAAGACGCGTTACACCAATATAAAAAGTTTTCTATTCAAGAATCATACGTACGCCTCATTCTAGCTATCCCGCGCCATTTATACTCGAGAGGGAGCATTTAATATTCCTTAGAACGATGTACTCTATACATCACAGCACCGGCATACACTTTGAGATAATTGATCCGCGATCGATCGATCAACGGCACACCGAAACGAGCAATTCTATCCCCCGCATAATGCATCAATCGCGCGCCCTCGTTACCGACAGGTTCATCCACTTTGACGTCTTCCAAAGACTGACACCGCACCGTTTCACTTCTCATCCGCCCCCTAACTCTTTACGGACAACGTTTTCGTTCCTTGTCACCGAGGGATTTACCAGTGACTGAGGAGGATAAAAAAGAAGAAGCCGAGGGGGGGGGGCGAGGGTTGAAAAGCAAGCCATCTCAAAGATCACACAAATGTTGGCGAGGCGTCTGTGTCTGGTTGTGGGATACACCGAAAGATTGATTGGGGGGGAGGGGTTTTACTCTCGACACTTGTCTTATTCACGCCGATCGACATTTCGTTTAAGAGTCTTAACGAGAAAAAAAAGAAAAAATCTACCGTCCTACTACCCCCATCACTCTAGTAATATTATAGATCGAGAAAATGTCGAGGTTTTCTAATAAATATTTAATTTGAAAGCAGAAATATACGAAATCGGGACAATTCATTTTTCAAATGCAGGTGGACCAAATTGGATTGTGATAAAACATAATAGAATCACTCGAGAATTGTGATAAAACATATAATATAGAATCACTTGAGTTTAATGTAATTGTACATGTCATATTAGAACATTTTCCGATTCTCAGTTATATCAACAAAGAATAATGCGCGATGTCCTAAATATTTTACTTTTTTCATTTTTTTTTCTTTCGTACTAATCTATACGCCACTATTCATCCAATAATAAATATGTCACTTTCCAAGATTAACTCCTGTTTAATTCTTACACTCTCGAATTTTTGTTTAGTTGATTTTCCAAAGTAAGAATTCGGAATTTTGTTTTGTTTAGATAAGTCTATATATATTTTGTTTAGTTTGCGCTGTGTAAATAGGAACAGTGATACAGAGTTATAGGCGAGATACTCAGCGGCAACGGTGAATCTGATGGATGCTGATTTCACGATAAGTTTTGTGCAGCGAGATACGTTAGCAAAGATTTAGTTAGGCAGAGATTGTTTTAGCAGTTTGTGTTAATTTAAAGAGAATTGTGTTTGATAGACCGCCATTAATGATTAATTTTGGCATATTGTTAATTTGAGATAAATTATTTTAATAATGTTCCTGAATCCGTTTTAAATAATAAAATAATGTAATACAAAAAATTTAAAGCTTTGATTTAAAATGTAGTTTGCATGTTAAATGTTTTTTTATGTATTTAGTGTCTCGACAAGGTAAGTCGGTCGTGTGTTTTAAGAAGTAATAAAGTAAAAGAGATATTATTAAAAAATGCACCTAAAAAACAAAGTGTTGATCACATAACTTCTTTGGAAAATTGAAAAACTTTCTTTTACAACGTTTTTTCTCTGTCGAATACATCTTGGAATACCAGATACTTACGTATAACGCACTCCGTAAACTGTAAAAGTAGACTGTAACTCTGAAAATAAGTCTAAAAATACTCTGCAACAATATCTTTATCATAGTTTCTTATTAGCTCATCTTGTCAACGATAATCTAATTATAAATCAACATATCAATCTAACAGAACTCGTTATGCAACCATTAAACAATATATTGTTAAAATATAAACAAATCAAAATTGTAATTAAATAACAAATTTATGAATAAAAACAAATATAGCAGTAGCAATAAACAGTAATAGGTGGATTCCAACCAGTTTAGCATCTTTAGTATATTTAATTGATAAAATTTCTTTTACACAAGTTAGTTGAATAAAATTAAGTTACACAATTTTAAAAAGTACAAAATTATATTTAAATCTTTGCAAATTATAAATTTGTTAGATAAACACATACATGTTTTTGATACTCGTATTTTGGGGATCATCTATATATTTTAATTTTCCCATCATATTATCTTCTGTTTTGTTCGGGAAAAAGAAACAACCCCGAAATTACCACGTCCACGAGGTGCGGATCAACCATGCGACGCCATTACCTACAAACCCCTATCACCTCTGGTGAATCCCTTTATCCACCGCAGCTTTCCCAACGGCAAAAACGGCCGGAGGAGGGGTGCTTATCCACGAAGCGATACGGCACTGTCAGTCCCAGCAAATACCGGAGGAATGTCGGTGAAGGGAAGGAGAGCCAGGATCAGTGCCCATGGCAAACTTGTCGAAGAGGAAGTAGCAAAGGACGTATTATCCGAGCGAATCGAATTGTCCTGTTCGTCATTCAAATTCGTTTAAGCTACCGGGCTCTTCAATAACCGTGGATATCTCGGAAACTACGCCGGCAAGGAGAGCGTTATCTTTCTCCGAGAGATCTCACCAACCCCATTGATCGATCCCTCCTCTCGGCCCTTCAAGAACATCCTCGACCCTTCGATAAAAGACCGCAGCATGAAGCACGAATTGTTTCTCCCAACATTTAGGATGTTACATTCTCGTTGCTGCAATATGATACGCTATCTTTTTCCTAATGTGGAACAATTCGCCGTTACCAGTCTACAAATAACTGGCGATAAAAGGATTTTCAATAGCTTTTTAGTCGATTTAAAGATAATTCATCAAACTGAAATTTTCATGTGATTTTCTGTTTAATTCAGAACATCGATAACATTTATTTCAATTAAGTACAATAAAATAATAATAAAAAGGAATATATATAATATGTATATAATTTTTTTGTTAATTATATAATGATAAAAACTATAACAAAATTATAGACAAGAATAAAGCTATCAAGATATCAAACTTGAATCATAAGGCAAATAAGAGCAGACGCCGATGATAAAACAAAAATTATAATACACAAAGAAGTCAATGTAATCCAATGATAAGTTCAAATACGAACGTTCGGTCTTAGGTTTAGATCCTCTTCAGAGTGCATATAAGAATGAAAAAATAGTAATAATCTTAAAACGAGTCATCAGCCACGCATATACAGCAATGAATATAACAATTACCGTCACAGTTATGAAAAATGGGACATATAAAAATGATAAAAAGCGTGGAGTAAAAGCAACGTTTTTCAAATTAAAGAGTTTTATTCTCGATTGATATCATAAATGTGTCTCAGCAACAGTATATCACTGTCGGGCGCGACCGTAGCTGCATTTTCTAAGAGCATCCGCAGGAAAGTGCACTAAATCACTCGAACTAATGAACGACGTCAGGCGCTCGCTTGCGCTCTCTCTCCGGTAAGCGCGCAGGAAGTAAAGCGAGATTCTCGAAAAGATCCTCGAAAGCTGAATGGAAGAGGCGGCCGAGGGTATTGACTTAATTATGCGATGATGAAAACTCGAGATACTACCAATGTCCGTCCCAGTACCAGATACAAGTGGCGGCCCTCGAAACTCAACTTGGATGACCGTTCTTCCAGTTTTAAATTGATTCTAATTTTTGCGAAGTTTTTTTATTTCATATTAAGACACATTTAAAGAAAATTCAATAAAATAAAAATCTTTCGAGGTCCATTTTAAAAATAATATAAGTCAAAAGACACACTCAAATTATATAAAAAAAGATGTAATGTTATAAATGGTTTTTATAGTTAATTAAGTTTACAAAGCGTGTATAGACGTATACCAATTATATACATAGGCAATTTTGTTCACCAACCTCGAAAAAACCATTCTGTATGTATTTCATAAAATCAAACTCGTTCAGTTTGTCCTCGGGAATAAATCTCCCTTGTATAATTTAATAATTAGTTTCGATCTCGATCAGTGGCCGTCCAATTAATGCCGGTAGCGCGCGGAGTCTTTATCCATTCATGAACAAATTATCCACCAATTATCGCTACATATTCACCGAATATACCCTTGCGTTCGAATACCACAAATTGTCTACTTTATATTCTTTTATGCAATAAAAAAAATATAAGTAACATATATTTTCCTCTATTTTATAGTTATATTAAATCTACATTTGCGTTTGATACATCTTATTTCCGTTTTTTAATTATTGTTTGGAGATTAAGGTTTTATCCACTCTTAATATACATAAAATAAACCTATAAAAAATAGTGTAATATACATTTAATTAACAGAACTTATTAATTTTATATTAATAAAAAGAAATTGACTAACATAAAATTATTTTGTCAAGTGCTTCTCATTTAAAAACTATTATAGCCTCGACATTATTTTTGCATAAAAATTGTTGTCTGAAAATATTCCACAGAATATGTCATTGATAAGATGTCCGATCGTTTTAAAAAAGACACTGTATAATAAAAATAAATAGAAATACTTCTTTGCATAAATTTAATATCTTTATAAATAAAAATTAGACGACAGTTTGATGTTATATTTGCAGTAAGTTAACATGTCGTTTAATAAAATCAATAGTTATAACAATAAAAAATTTAATGCTTTGTTATATTTTATTTTTCTATATTTTTCTTCATTTAATTGTTAAGAAATTTTATATTTATTTCCACATTTTCCATATTGTATAACGTTATTAAATTTCCGCTATATATGTCAAAAACTGACGTGTTTTGTACATACAATAAAGAAACAGTTGAAAACGGGACAACCAATATTCACATCCCGAGAACGTCGTACGATCTCGATGGAAAACGTTTATCACGTTCGTGGACGAATATCTTCGACGACGAAGAACCGTGTCTTACGCGTCGCAAAGTTTCCGGGGGTATACGACGAACGAAATTCGCGATGCCGGGAATTTACCGAGTAAATGCGGCCCGACTGGGCTGATTGATTTTACCTCTCGAATCGCATCGCAGCCCGGCGGTTGTATTCGATTCGACCTCGACCGAGTTACGTGCTCGCATAAGAGAAAACGACAGTCCTGGAAAAGTTTTCATAGAAAAGTAGAAAATGCAGAGCGTTAAAGAAAAAGTATACGAATATTTATGGACACGTAATGTGCACGTGCCTGAAAGCCAGACTAAAGGATCGTCATTTAGTATACATCAAAATTCAAAGGAATCTTTTTCTTCGCATAAAAGGCTGTTTTATGTTTCGCAGATGTATATAACCTACTTGTATTGTGGATAAAATTATTATTCTAATCACGAAAATTTTTTGAAAGACTATCCTTCTTTTATAATTTAAAAAATGTATGGAAAGAGATGTGACTTTATAACAGGTTTTAATAAAGCAAATAGTCGATTGTTCAAATTGTGCGCACGTTTCTAATGCAGCGTAGATAAAAGTTCTGCTAATCAACAAAACTGTGAAAACTGCCATGATAACGAATCTTAATAATTCGTCACCATTTATTTGTTCACAGAAAATATGAGTCTATGAAAATACGAGTAAACGGTGGTATCTAATACATAATTTAGATTAGCCAAACAGAAATTTCCATGAAAAACGTGAAAAACTTGAATCGAGGACGTTTGGTTGACTAAGCTTTTTTCGCTCCTTTGGGTGAGCGCTCTACACTCTCTTTAATTTCCGAATCCTTTTCTTTATCATCCCGTATATCTTCGTGAGAGGTAGAAACGAGACGAAGGGACACCCGCGAGTAGCAGCTGCACTTTAGAAGAACGTAAGGGAGATCGAATGCTCGAACGACACGTCTCGCCCTTTGATACTTCTCGAGAACGCTTCCGTACGCTCCGGCGGTCCTCTCGATCCCTCTTATGATGTAAAGGGTTTCTGAACAAACGTTGAAGATGGTGGAAATGCTGCTGGTCGAGTGCATGACAAATCTCATGTGCATGTAATATGTAATAGGATATCTTCATTATTGTTTAGAGTACCTCGCAGTATGGCATGTTATAGTATGTGTTATTTGTACGAGTATTATTTAGTAAAATGTAATTTTAACGAGTATTATTTAGACTTAAAAGATTTTTAATGGACATATGTGTCTGAAAATAAATTAGGAAATTTAAACAATTAATAAATGTACGTGAGCAATTACGTCGTAAGAGCAATACGTACATATAGTAATAATAAAGTAAATACACCGATGTCTTTTTTGATTACGTATCATATTTAATAGAAACTACAGCTCTTGCAAAATGCGAATTATCGCATTTGTTTCAAATTCCTATTATCGTTTATGTCGTTACTACAGGCACTTAGCAGAACTTGGTTAACTCGGAGACCGAAGATATCTTCCCTGCTGGAATATTTTTCCGACGAGGTGAGTTTTCACAGGAAGAAAGATTTCAAACTATGTGTGGCTCCTTATCGATTTTTCATTACCAGTTTATCTTGTGCTTTATTGACTGAAAACTTCGTTAGAGCGGGGAGTTAGCGCGGACGGGCATACCTTTGACTTTTAACGAAATTGCAACGGCGATCTAATTATTACGAAGATGCGATCAAATTTCTTAATGACAATAATCGCATCCAAACTATGCGCAAATACTTGTAGCATGCCGGTTCACAAATCTTATTTTATTTTAGAAATTAGAAATAAAAGATTTAGAAAAAGATTTTAACTGTGAGACAGGTAAACAATTTGAAGTATTTCATAAACATTTGCACAAATGTTTAAAGTATTCACGAGTTACGATTGTTTTTCTTCTGTTTAAGCAAAACTTCTGTTTGTTTCACACGATACACTTTTTTCTTTCCCCTTTTACTTTCTTCCTTCTTTTATCATGTAATACACGCCTTGGCAATTTTCGACATTGTATTACTAAACATCTTCTATCGCTCTTGCCATAAGCATTGATATATCTAGATGCTTTTCCGATGAAAACTAAGGCTACGCACGAACACCATCATCACGACGGAATATTCAATGTGAATAGCCCCGTACCTGCATCAGAAATATCGCATTTCGCGTGTTGATACGTAGAAAATACCTGCCATTTCGGACGTCATGTAAAACTTATTCCGGATGTTAATATTTCGATTTTCTTCAGCTGGCACGTGTCTTGCCTTTGCAAACGATTCGAGAAGATCGCCATTCTTTTTAACGAAAAGAAAATGTTTTATCTTTCTTGAGAGAAAGTAATCATTTCGTGGATGATTTCAAATAAATCGTAGGTTCTTAAATAATATTAGAAATTATGCTCAAAATATATTTAAAGAATAGCTTGTTGCTCAATGGTTTTTACATTAAAGTAAGTCATATTTTATTACCAGTTATAAGTATGTAAAAAATTGCAAAGTACTCGAATTTTTCATACTATATCAAACAATAATCAAATTTATTGTATATATGTATATATAGAATTATATTGTAGGTATTATACATACATTAGAATTAAAAGCTAAAGAATCGTGTTCAAGTTTTGTCAAAATAGAGTTAATATATTTTCCAATAGACCAAAAACTTGAATTGTATCAATGGTAAAAGGTCTTATGTCTTTTATTACTAATTCCCAAGATACAATGTTTAGAAAAAGAATTGCACTAAATATTTTTATAGTGCCTAAATTTTGGTCAGGTACAGCATATTATTGGCGGTTATTGTACTTTGAAATATGATAGATGTCAGTCAAATTACTCACTAAATCAAATTACTGCTTTTATTTTGTATCCAACAAAAAATACACTATTTTTCTATTTAAAATTTAAAATCCAGTTTCTTCAAAATTTATAATAGAGATATACAATTCTTTACTTCTAAGATACAGATACAGATATATAGAAGTATACATACACATAATGCAATCATAAATGCAATTTTCAATTTTTACATTTTTTATAATTTTCTCTTTCCTCTATATATTTTTTTTTGTCGTATTAAAAAGTCGATAAGATTAACGCAAAAATTGTCTGACTCTGGAAAATATTCGCGCTAATATCGTTGGAAATATTGTTAGTGGATAATGAGGGTCTCGCATGGCCAAAAATACAGTGTTTCCGGCGGGGTTGCACTCGATCCAGCAATAATTCACCATCGATTTTGAGATAAACATTGCGTGACGGCGATGGAACGCGGATACCTGACCCAGATCCGGATGCAATTACATATATGTACACATGTAGGTACGCACACACATTCGCCTCAGTATAATTATCGACGGCGCTTATCGTTCCGCCGCGCTCGAGATTCCCGAATTTAGCTTGCGAAATTAATTGCAAAAATTGATCTTTCCTCTGCGGAGCGGCGATAACGTTACTCGTGATTAATCTAATAATATACGTACGTACAATTGATCATTAAATTCTCAGTTATTGTGGTAACCATGGAGCCCAAGCCAAACTTACCTAAAACAAGAAATAAAATATATTAGTATAAAAATAATTATCAAATTACATGTTTTATATATCTTTTTATTGAAAACAAAGTGAGTTAACAGTAATATTTATGACATTCAGTTATGCTATTCTATGAGGAAATAATAAAAGGCACATCGTCATTGTGTGTAATAAATATAAATTGTTATTTATTGCTAACTGTGTAATAGAATATTATACGATTTGATCATTACTTTGATCTATAAATTCAATTTACAAAAAAAGTGTAACATTAAAGTTTTATAAAATAATTTTAAAATATGTACATTTTTTTATTAAAGAATCTATTTCTGATTCAGAGAATAGCTGAATCTGGTATTTAATTATTTTATTATATATAATCTTATATATATATAGTAAAGTATTAAGAAAATATGTAGATAAATAATGCTTTATTTTTCGAATTTATTTCAGATAAACTGAAATAAATATTCTTACGAATATATTTCGAGCCTCAATTATTTCGGTATGTAATATAAAAGACATTACCAAAGCACGAGAAATAATTACCATCCATTATATATGTATATAAAACAAAAAAAAGAAGCAAACGAAAAAAACTAATAAAAGACGGCTTGACACATCCTGTATATTTTTTAGACACGCTACATGCGCGTTATACGAGGTCGTGTATTCGTGCGGGGCTGCCGTGAGATAAAAGCGTCATAAATGCGCGAGTTCGATCGCGCGGCCGTTGATACTAAATGCCTGCGCCGTCCATGGATCGACGCAGGCATTACACGTATGCAAATTATCACGTATCGCCATTAGATTACTTAAACGCAATTAGTGTCGCATGGGGCGCGTGCATGGTATCCTAATTGCCGCGATCGCCACTTTCAACGCGGTACGAGCGCTAGAAAAAGATTGTCCTCGATTCACGGTTCACGCATAAGCGGCTATTTGACTGACGATTTCTTCGGTAATACATCAGTAGCGTGATTTGGAAACATCTAATGTCAATCATCAGGCGGCTAAATATAAAAACAAATATCTTACATCTTTAATCATTTCTTTTTTTTGCTTATACTTATATACGATTATTTATTTTTGCTCAAGATATTGACTTATATCTTGTGTAATAAAAAAAGTATTTGTATCTTGATTTACTATTGATTAAAAGATAAGTCATATTATCAGGCATATGAATAATAGTTGCAAGCATTTTAGAAAAAGAAGGAAATATAAATTTAAGAAAAATTGATACTATCAGATAAATAAAAGAAAACGTTTCTACACATTTCCTTGATGCGTAATAAACATTCGAATGGCGATCGATATTCACCAATGCTATAAAAATATCCTCGCAGTGCATTAATTCAGGAAAATTCATATTCCGTTTACTCCGTCTCTATTCCTCTTTATTTTTTCCCTACGCTGCCCATGTTTAATGGAACCCGTGGCAACCGGCCGATTCGTCTTACATCATCGTCATCCAAATGGATTCATTCCTTTCGCCGGAAAAATGTCGAAAAGTTTAAGGGATGCTAAGGATGCAAAGCGAAGCTGACGTGAAAAGAGACACGGATATCGGCGTTGATCGCCCCGGATCGGACGAAGTGGTGGGTGGAGGGCGTGAGAAATTTCAGTTTTATAGTGGCCTGAAAAATTGTCGTCAGTGTTCAGCAGGCATGAAAAATCACCCGAAAAACCGGAAGACCTCTAGTCGATCGACAGCTATCACTAGCGTGTCAAAGCGCCCAATCTAGTTAGGGCAATAGAAATTATAAAATTGCGGCGTTAAATTTAAATTTTTATTGATATCAAATATAGGTAAAATATTACCGCAAAATGAAAAGTTCTATAGTAAGCTTATTGTTAGCTTCGAATGTTGTTATTATGTGCATTTTGTTTTTACAAAAATACCCAATGTATTTCAATATCCAAATAAAATAATTTATTAACTGAATCACATAAAAATTAAGTATTTATCTTTTTACTTTAATTAAATAAATAAATATAAATCTGCTGAACACAAATGTATTCATCGATTTTAATTGAATCAAATATTCAGAATTCTCTTATTCCTAATCAATTCATGATTGACGAAATAAGTAATTGAAAGCTATTCGAACGTATATGTTAGCAAGAGAAAAAATTAATTAACGGATTATTTTACTTCGGAAGTATAATAAACTCGCCTCCGTTCTTCTTTACCTCCCTTGCAAACCAAATATTTCGGCGACCCGTTTCGCGCCGATCGATGATCGGTAAACTTTTGAATAATTATAACGTGAGGATAATATATCAACGACAATCTGATTATATATAGGCCGGATCAGGCAGCCAGAAAATTGGAACTGGCTCCATCAGCGGTACGGAGATCAACCTTTACTTTCCTTCACCCTTTCTAATAATTCGCCTCGTTACTTCCTGAATTTTCATTGAAGAAAAACAAGAAAAAATCTGGAAAATTTTTAGAAACTTATACTATTACTATGATTAAAAATTTTTATCGATACTCTAGAAGTTGAGAGTTCCTATATACTTCCTTCCTCCTTATTGTACATTCTATACAATAAAAATGATCATGTGCATTTAAGGTTAATAGTTCTAAAATAAATTTAAAAAATTATTTGTCCAAATATATTATTTTAACAGCTAATAATATTTTGAAAAAATCAAAATATATATAAAATGCGTAATTATGCAATAAAAATAAATAATTGGAATTTCTCTCTTTCTTTAAATACGTAAAATAAATTCTTAAATAATGTAATTTAATTGTGCATAATATGGTAAATATGTTAAATGTATTCAATTTTTTAATTTAATATAAACAGAACATTTACTCGTTGCATTGTGCGCATTCATTTTGAAACCACTGATCTAATGAAAATTTATTATCTCTACATGTGTGGTTTTTATTTAATATATTTTATGATATTTTTTATTATAGACATCAACTGATACAAGCGTTGTTTTTTCTTAATGTTGTTTTAACAAGAAATGTTGAATGATAAAGCAAATTTTTTTAAATAGTAACGAGGACGAAATCGCGATAAAGAGCCTCTCGAAAGTTTACGCCATTTTTCCGGGAAATTTTCGATCTTCCCTTCCGTCGATGGCATCTCGACACCGACGATTTATGGCGGCGCGGACGCCGCGAAAGTTTGTGCATAAATTTCATGCCGATTCGAAGCGCCGGCACGTTTCCCTCTTTTTGAATTCTAGGCTTTCCGTGACCTATCATAATTATAAGAGATGACTAATGTTATCCCTCGTCGGTTGATTGCAATTTCTCTAAAAAACCGCATCAAATGTTTTTTGCGACTTGTTTTTAAAATTATAGCGAAATACTTCTTTATTTACACCTTTATTTACACAAAAATTAAATAATTTAAAATTATATGTATCTTAATCGGTTCTTCATCTTCACAATTGTGCCAAATTTAATGATCCAAATAAAGAATTGTATTATAATATAATATGTATTTTTAAAACAGCCATAAAATAGTATTTTACTATAAATAAGACAATTTAAACCGTAAACACTTTTAGTAATAGTATAAAATTATTCAAAAAAATTTTTCAAGGGATCTATATACAATTAATTAGTTCCAAAACATTTGATTAATTTATTGTATAAATAATAAGCTATCTCTGAAATAGAATCAGTATGGGCCAGTTGGTAGATATATAATAACTATTAATATCCACTTCTCTCATTGACAATTAACATTCATCAGATAGTTGCAAATACAGTTGCAATATGTATATAATAACCGTATATAAATACGGATAAAGATGATATTGTACATTATATTAAACCATCCCATGCGCAACTTAATGACAACATAATCAAAAACAAGATAGGAAAAATAAAGGTGCCTTTTCATGCTGACGCTTGACGCTCGATTTGGGCGTCAAACTTGATCACGTGATATGTCACGTAATAGTCTTTTTAATTTCAGCGTCAAATGGCAAAAGCTCAACTGTGTTCAGCTTTGACGCTTGACGCTCGTTTCAATCAAATGCTTGTTTCGACGCTCGCATATTTGATGCTATTTCGCCTTCTTACCGATGAAGTTGATCACGTGACCAGTTTTAACGCCCAAATCAAGCGTCGAGCGTCAGCATGAAAAGGCCCCTTAACGCTTTTGCAATTTTTCACACTGCACAACTTCACGCGTGTTGTAGCCATGAGATTATACATATAAAGCAATATGCATGAAAATAACGCTGGTTAATACAAGTTAATTTTGCGATAAATAATGCATTATTTTATTTCTAAAAGAGCACCAAAAAATTCTTAGGCGATGGTTTTTCGCGTTAATGCGGATTTAGATAATAGGGATTTTTCATAGTTCATGGAATATCTCGCGTCGACAACGAGAAAGAGGGCAAAAGCTGTCGACTCGCATTATTTTCCGTACGATCGTCGCGCTCTTTCCGAGTCGGCGTTGCGTCGGCGACAGTGACGAATCGTCGGTGACGTCAATAATAAAATAAAAGCGAGCGGCGAAAAAATAGAGGCCCTCAGAAAATTGATGCATTGAGTCGAGCAGTCCGTTGAACCACGGGCGGCGTGACTCCGTCATCGAGCAAGTATAATTCTGAGTTTCTGACTAGTATATAGTGAGAAAAGTTTTCACTTGTTGCGAAATCAATTTCTCGCCCGAAATACCTGTCATCGTCGTTTTGTCGTGTAGCGCGGCGCTTTTTATCCTTGCGAAATTAAACGTTGCGTTATTGCAAACTGGAATATATATATGGAAGCCAGTAGATCGATAATTTTATTCACAACATCAAAGTGCTGAATTGATAGATCATTTACTCACTGATTACTCTGTTAAAAAAATTTGAAATTGCTAAAAAAAAAACATTTAAAAAAAACAAATGTAATACTAAGTCTGGATAGTTCCAAACTTGACTATTCGACGTTCCTGTAGTTAAAAAATCAATTTAAAAGAAGTTATTAACATTTTTGCAGAGCAAAATTATTTTAATCTTACATTTTTAAAAAAGAATTTTGGATTTGAATAATGGAAACAATTAAGTAATTAAAGTATAAATTTGTTTTATGTTTTATACTTTCAACTAGTATATATTATTTACGTGTTTGTTCTACATTTTTTTTTGTATTACAATATTCCAATGTAATACTGCAACCTCGTTCAATTCGCGAACTATCGTGATATTTTTGTAGCTTAAATTGGAAAAGGATTACTCAAAATTGATTAATTATTATTCATTTAACAAGTGCAATCGCAGATCTGTTAAAGAAAGTATACATGCAATATGTTATCGATATATCGGGCAACGAAACATTTTCGTCCACATATATCCTGTTCCCCACTCACTTAATTGATTTGCTTAATTGAATGAGCTTTCAACGGACGGTGGTTAGATATGAGCTTGGGACATGTAAACGCAGCAATCGCATTCATTTATGAAATGTAACATCGCTTCACCATATAATGCTGATTCGCTTAATACTTTTGGCAAAAATATATTTTTAAAGCGAATGCTTGTGTACTTTTAAGTAAATCTATATATCGATAAATTGTGAATCAATAGCACAAAAAAAATAATTGTATAAAATGGCGTGTTTTAAAACCTATCCATTATTTTTATTCTTTAAAGGTATTTCCTCAAAAATATTAATAAAATCTAAATTTGACATCTGTTGTATACTTACTGCGTTTTGCAATTACAGCTTAAATAAAAATTACATAAAATTAAAAAAACTTAAATTAAAACTAAGTGTTCAAATTTTAGGAAATTTAAAACTTTATAAAAATTTAATTTAGATATATATGAGAGAAACTTGTAACAATAAATAAATGTAATAATTGATGTAATTTTGACTAACAAAACTATAATTGGGAGTAAATTAAAATCGCTATAGCGCAAGTTTATACACACGTCATATAAATTTTTGTTATTTGCCTCTCATAAATAAAACTTAAAGTTTAAATTTCGCAATCTGAGATTAAATATATTTATATCATTGACGTCAATATGGAATAAATAAGCTATTCCGGGAATATACTATTTAGCATTAATACAAATTTAGTTGACTTTCTCACACAATCAAGAATTGTATTAAAATGCAAAGTGTATCTAGATTTTAAGATGCAGATTGCACTCTTTAAACTTAAGATTCTGCAAAATAGTTTTCACTTTTCTATTAAGAACAATAAAAATAATCATTAAAACAAAAAGTTATTAAAACCAATAAAAAATGTAAAAAATACATTTTTAATGAGCAAATGAGTTATAAATAACTGATTAATACTTAACATAATTGACTAATACTCAACTCTCACATATTTAATTACACCAGTTTTATTATTAAAATTAATTCGTCGTTGCGTTTTGTGCTTTACCTTTATTGAAGTGAAAGAGGAGATACTAATTTAAAAAATAATAGATGTTATTACAGTCTTTATAAAATAGCAAATAATATAATATATTAATAATCTTAAAAAGATATGATAATGGAAAAGATAATGGAGATCATATCAATAACAAAATTACAAAAATTTTTGAGTTTACAATAATTTTTGGTTAGTTTACGAATAAGATTCGATGATAAGAGGGGTATAAAAAGATTTATGTCGGCATCTGCCATGCAGATTTGCATGATGTTAATTACGACGTAGTAATTAGGAAAACTTCAACAACACCGACGCAGTTTCAATGATCCGCTTAAAATTTTAGGAGGATTTGTTAGTTTCGGTAGTACTTTATTCATTATGGAGTGCTCTTGAGTTTCACCGACATTGGAGGCCGCATATCACTTTCACATTAAACACGTAATTAACCATAATTAGCTAGTAAATAAAAATGAATATCCACTCTCGCCAGTGCTGCAGTGGCTCATAAAATTGAATCTAGGTTAATACAATAGAATTTCTATTTAGAATTAATATGTGTTGTATATTTAAAATATAAAGTTACGTACTATGATTTTGATAAATAAACAGTTAGAAAGTTAACGCAATATTATTTTTTATTAATTTTATACTTATTATCACTAAAATAGCAGTAGTATAAAAAATCATTATGTATATCATTGTTTTTTTCATTTGTAATATATTTGAAAAGAAATAATCCAATATCACACACACACACATTTGCCACGTTTCATAATTAAATCTAAAATTCGTATAAGCGGATCACATAATTTCCCAGCCACAAATGATTAAACAAATCGATGTCAACTTGACGTCGATACGTCGATGAAGAATCGATGTCAAATATTAGTTAATATTTTTGTCATCTTCAACCTCATCATAATTGCTTTTTGTTAATTAAGCAATTGTGAATATTTATGTAAGATTTCTATTGTTTTTTTCGGTTAATTCTACACCGAATGCAAAGCTCAATATTCGAAAGGCACAATATATACACATATATTACAAATGCGATGTAGAATTAGTCGAAAAGGACATAGAATTTTTATAAATAGATTTCTATGAAACGCAGTAAATATTCGCAATTACTCAATTAACATCAAGACAATTGTGTGATGATCAAAAATGACAAAAATATCAACCAATACTTGACATCAATGTCGAATTAACGTCGATTTAACTAATTATTTCTGACTGGGTTACTTTTATTTCAAAGAATCATTTTACCGCGAAGTTTGATAAAGAAGAAAATAGAGATCCCTCACATCGAGAAATGAGATCAATTTTCCATTAAGTACGTAATCGTTCGATATAAGCTTCAAAAAGACTCTCTCTTCAGATAGTAAAGCGTCTTTCCTCACATTACATGTAACATAAATGGACGTAAATTGAGTTTAAAAGAGTACATTTCAAGCTGCGGGAGAATTCACCAAAGATGCCATTCCAGTAACGTTAAATGTTCGTGAAGCTAAAGGAACGCGAGAAATGATATTCGCCATTTAACAAACGCCAATCTGTGACGTTTCGCCTGCTAATTAGGGTGGATTTTCAGCCTCGAACGAAATACACGTCGTAAATATTTAACGGTCCCGGCATTATCCTCTAAACTGCTCGTATTTATATATAGCGTCGCGATTATAAAGCCGCCTGCAACGGGTGTCGTGACGTTTACAGAAGCGACTTGTGTTTCCGTCTCACGTACAAAGCGGTTTATTTCGTGCCGGGGTTCTTCGTCGTGGGCTTAATTAAGGTCATCCGACGCCCGTACACGCGCCAAGAGGAGGCAGCTTTGACGAACGCACACGCGCGCGCCCGCGAGCGTGACAAGACATCCGTGATTAACGGTCGAACGATAGACAAGACGTACGCGACAGGAGCAGATAAAAAGATGCCACCGAGGGTAATAATCGGCGCGGATATAGATATACGTGTCAAGGTTCCCCTCCCGCGATCTTCGGATCGATGTTTTATGTCAGAATTCAAACAGCCACGTCAGATAATCAGATTAAAGAATTAGTGCATTCGGTATGTGTGTTTCTTAATACGTCCGCGCTAATATCGTACCGTATTACGTTATTTATCGTATTACATTTCAATATTGTTCATGCACGACAACATGCTGCTTGCACATTTATCAAAGAACTTATTTGGCTATTCCAACGTTATGACAGAACTTATTCGGAGAACAACTGCAAGGTTGAAAGGGACACAAGCGGAGAGAAAAGGTATATATATTCATATCGCTACACTCACGCGACGGGTATGATAATAAGCTATGCAAATTATATAGAAACTATGACATGAGCAGACCGAGTCACCGTATTGCGTATTTACAAAGCTGGTATCCTTTAATTAAAATCGTATTAGATGAATTATTTGTTCCGACTGAGAAACGGAAAATACAAAAAAGCGGAGGAAATGAAAGAAAATTGTCAAATTTTTCTAGTAAAAAGATTTTTTACAAAAGATTAAAGCTAATATCAAAACTCATGACAAATCAAATAAATAAAAAAACTCTACATATATTTACATAAATATTCCAGATTAATTGCTTATATTTAATATTTCACGTAATTCACACAGTCCTCTGGTTATTTATTTATGTAGAGATAAATACTTCTCTGTTCTATTTTATAAACAGTTATAAATAGTGTGAGCCTTATCAAACACATGCATTGTGTTATGTAATAATTACAATAAAAATTTGTATTATTTAAATTGATTCTATAGGTAAAACAAACCCGCTTCCTTATCTTTTATTGTCTTTCTAAAAAGCATTCGTTAGATTTCGCTTTGTTCTTTTTCTCAAAAACGTCGAAGCTTCGTCCGGATCGAAAAGGGGATTAAATGTGCGCGGACGATGAAAGGGAAAGTAACTCTTTGGAAAACTTCCCGGGGACGGGGATAAAGAGTATAAAGGACTATAAGAAAAAGTATTTCTAAATGGGAGCAGCAATCTATCCACAAAAGAGGCCCGAACGCTCGATCGGACGAGGCATCTCGGGGCTCCTATTGTTGCAGACCCTGAATCAGTTTACGGCGATTTAATTGAGCCAAACTAATCGGCTATTCAAAAGCACGATTTTAAAAGACACAGATGCCCCGTCGTGCTAACAATAAGTGAGTCCATCGAATTCGCAAATAAATCTTTTGCTTTTCCTGCGTAGAGCTAATTATTTTTAATATCGACGCGCATGGATTTTTCAACAGTTTTATACTTTTGCAATTAACATACATCATTAAGAAGATCAAAAATATATTTAAGTATAGTTTTTAAAATTAATTTTAAAATTAAGGAGATCATTTTAAAGATGTTTTAATTAGATAACTTTATGGATTAATAATGTCATTAAACTAAGTTAATTAGAATTGATGTAATGATTAGAATTAATGTAATTATATTCCGTTCATAAATTATTAAAGCAAATAGAGCTGACATTTTATTACAAAGCGTTATATTTTTAATCGGTTAATATGAAGGAATTAATTTAATGTTTTACGAGTCCCTCGTGTATTTATCATATGAATACGTGATGCATAATATCAATGCAATATATTAATAATTGATAGCATTTACAATAAATTAATAATAATTTAACTTACGCCACCAACGTCAAAGATAAAGCGATAATATCGATATTTTATAAATTTACAGATTTGTGAATAGAGAGAATATAATTAATTTTTTGTGGATGATATCTTTATCGAATACTGTCAATTGGAAATTTTAGATTGATTATTCACACGCGAATTAAATGCAGTTTTTTCTTATTATTTTTATATCTTCATAAATAATCGTGTGCACGAATCAATTCTGCTTAATGGTGCACAAGCGATGCGGTTACTGACGGATTTATATAGATTATAACGAATTCCACTTCTATATATGTTGCATCACTAATATTCAGGATTACGATTGATATCCGATCTTTGTATGTTTTATTATCATTATTTTTTCTTATAAAAAAATTCTAAATAATAAAAACTTTTCTCACACTTATATATATGTTTATAAAAATACTTAAAAAGTATGTATATTTAATATAACATATCGAGCTACGCAAATTAATTATTTTTAATACCATCGCATGGATTATTTAACATTAATTACTTTTGCAGTTAAAATGTTTAATTCATTTTTAAAAAAGATACTAAAATGTATTTTTTATTTTTTTTAATCATGTAGATATCTTAATTACAATAGTAATTATATTTCAAAAATCCATGCGACGGTATTAAAAATAATAATTATCTTTATTAAGAAAAACAAAAGATTAATTTCTGAGTTTAGTAGACGCAGTTTTTTTAACACGATGAACATCTGTGTCTTTCAAAGTTGTGTTTAAGTTTAGTTCAATAGAATAGCATTGCAGTATAAACGGATTCAATATCTGCGACAATAAAGAATAGAGCTTTAATAAATGGCTATAAATAAATTTATTATTAATATCGTTTCGATGTGCTGCATGGAAGTTTATTGATCTATTAATAACAGACAAGGGTGCATGAACGACATTGTAAACAATCACCGTTTATTCCCAAAAGCGGAACAATTCGCCTGATGCTGTTCTTTTATTTCTCCGCGGGGTCGCGTAAAATTGGACGAGTTCAAGGCTCTTTCTTAGCGAGCTCCATTTCAAAGTGTCGCAAATTGGTCGTACGAGGTCGACACACCTCGGCAGCGAAGTCAAGTCGCTTTCTGGTTAGAGATGGGGTTGTTCCGGCGTACCACCGCACCGTTAGGTTCGCCGGTGTGTAACTGCAGCGCGTGTCGCTCTTAGTGACGACATTTTAACTAGAAAGACCATTCGAACAGTCACGAACAACTTCCATCGTGTACCTCACGCGCGTAGTTACATCGCAACTTCAGGCTCGGAGACTCATCCGCATCGTTGTCTTTCTGCGAAACGCGACGACACACTCCTCCTCGCGATTCTCGACAACTCCCGCCCCGTGCATATATGTGATGTTCATGCGATAACTTCTCATCCGTAAACCCATGAAAGCAAACGATCGCATCATTTGTTCTTTACATCGTGTAAAACGAAAATACAATTCGAATTGCTCACAAATCGTGATATTAATTACCTCAAAAGAATTCTTATCTTAATAAAATTTTAAGTACTTATTAACGCATTGAAAAGATATTATATGTCTTATTAATTCAAGTTTTGTGAAAAATTATGCACAATTTGACAATTATATATATGCTACATTATTTATATAATTTAAAATTTATCAAAATGTCGATTGTTAGAAATATCTATATATTTTCTAAAAACTACGATACAATAATAAATTTTAATTTAACGGAAACATAATATATATGTTTACTAATAAATTTATTTTGCTTCTCATTATAATAACAGCTTTTCAAAATAGTTTTATATCTGATCAATAAAATATCATTGTCACAGTATGATGGGGTTCGCATTATCAATTCACCGGAAGTGGAATGACAGTAGAATGCAGTGAAGATGGAGAAAGATTCGTCGTTGGGGGAGATCGCATTTCGACTTCGGCTTAACTAGTTTTCGCGAGATACATTGTCGGCGGTTTTGCTTCAACTTTCGGGGTGGTAACTAACCAAACGCAAGCGCCGCCCACATCCTCGCCTCGGCGTTTTGAGGCATTCCGATGTGATCGCAATTATCCTGGAAAATGGAATTGTCAAGAACAAATACGAGCGGTCTTGCATGCGCGTGCCAACTCACAGAAATCCCACTGACGTCGCCTATTTGTGGGCTCATTTCCCATTGCAAAGATTATTTGGTACGTTAGATGATTCCATTTACGTCCAACTCCTCCATTTCAACGATTATTAATATCGAATAGTGTGAAACTTGAGCATAATGGTTTTCCATATTTAAATACGTTCAATTTTGTAGCAAAACGTTACTGAATGTATTCAACTTTAGTTAGCACTTCTAAATTAGCACTTCTAAAATTTTCAATAATTTTACAAAATTCCAAACCTATTCTTTCTCTCTTTCTTTTCAGCTGCAATATAATTATTTTATATATATTTTCAGCGATTGCTATAAAATTCCAAGTAACGTACCTTACTACAAATCTTCAAAACGTATCTTACTTTCAAAATTGTGGTGTATTGTTCTATGTCATTTATCTTTCTTATTGCAATTGATCCAACATTCTATAATCTTTTACTTCCGTATAATACACGCTGCTTTTCCTGAATTCACTAAATTGCTCTTGATTTCGCGGCGGGGACATTCTCGATCGCTGCCAAAATCCTGGCGATCGAGCGTCCTTGGCATGGAATTCCGCACATAAGACATTCCAACCATAGCCAGCACCATGCCGTCCATTCCACATAGACTACAAGGGACAATCCGACTTGTTCTTTCCATATGATAACGTATCTAGGCATCTCAATCTTGCTATCATATGGATTAAGCATCTCCGAAAGGCTCTTTACACAGTAAAAAATAAAACGTAATTTTAATATTTTTTACATGTCCCATAAAGTCCACTCTAAATTTTAAGTTAAAATGACTCATTCATTGTGTGTTACTAGTAAACAAATTAAAAATGTTAATTAATTAACACTATACTTTTACATTTATATTTGTTTTTTTGACTTTATTTTTCGAGTAATATATATTAACACATGATATTAATTATTTTACTTAAATTGTGTGTAATAGAAACATTTAATTTTTAGTAAATTTAATTATTTTGTGTGTCAAAGTTTATACAATTATTTGAAAATTATTTACTTTAACTTTTGTTTATGTGTTAAAATAACTTTAAGACGTGTTGATTTTTAAAAAATTGTGCTAAAAGAACTCAAAATAATATTTAATTTATAAATGACATACATAAAGTGTTAAGTTATCACGTTGACATAAATGTAACACATGAAAATGTTAAGAAAATAATAACATAGCTGTTGTATGTTAATTTTATATTGAAATAATAGGGTAAACTCGAGTAAGATGGCTAACCTGTGTTCTTTCAATCTAATAGCTCGCCATGAAACATCAAATGAACATGGGTTGGCCATCTTTCCTGTATGGCCATCTTAGTTTACCCTAATCAAATCTTGGTATAAACACAAGAAAATTTTAATATATGGACGATTTTTTACTGTGTATATACACTATTTCGCGCGTCATTTGAAAGATTCGCTTTTACGGTACGCACTGTCTTGAAATAGGTAAATAAGTGAATTACCTACGTGCTCGGCGCACGGAGTCGCATCAGGTAACTTTGAGCCAGAGTTAACGATGTACTATTTCCGTTTAAACTGACAGAAAATGCCGCGGTTGCGCCGCAGTAAAAGGGCATGTTGTCGACCCGATCGAAAAACCATCAGTGAATTTGTTAGACAATAACTCGAATATGTCAAATCACAATAATAGCTAATTTTGTCGTAACAGGTATAGCTCCCACCCCTCATATCATGAGAAATGTAAAACGACAAATAAAATAGCCTGTGGGCGTACAGGGTTCGCGTATTATTTCATTTATTATGCGAAAACCGTCTGTTTTATGTCACTTGTCATCTACAGTTATTCCATTTCCATCGAACCAGCCTTAAATTGAAGTATATTCTGTGCAGCGTAACTCTCGTACGATGACAGGCCATAATAAATCAATTTAATTTTATAACCGATAATTCTGGTAACCCTTTGAATACACTCGCGTGTTCATATCGTACTGAAAATATTGACGTATACAGCTGGAAACTGCGCCGCGCCGCTTCGAATGCAATGTTTATCGACGTTGGCTTAAAGCTTCAGATTGCGGTAGCATATAGATCAAATTTCTGTTTAAACTGTTGGTCATCCACGCACCCCCCGAGGGAACGCTTCCACGCGAGCCGTGTGCGGTATGCACTAACTACTTGCGAAACTGCAGCGAAATCGTTAGTCCGCGAACTTGATCCTCTCCTTAAGCGCTCGAATACGAATCGTGCGCGCTTTGTGAACATAACACTCTGAAGCGAAAGGGACGGATCGAATTAATACTTTAGTTCGCAAAATTTCAAAAGTTTCACGAAATGCAAACACACACACACACGACTACGTGATTCAATGTATTGTACCCATAATTAAAAATTAACATTGAGTAACATTGAGCTGAAATATTTACCGTGTACACAGGGTATATTGCAAAATGCTTCGTTTATGTAGAATAGGTATTGTAAGATAGTAAAATATTTAAAAATATGATGCATCGATAAAGCGTTTAAAATATTTTAAACATGTCAAATGTACTATACTCTTAAATTACAAAAAATAGATACATTTAAATTAAAAAAATAGATGTTTCTTATTCTTATTGATAAATTATTTCAAAATATTATCTTTTATATAAAAACAGAAATAATTCGAGCATATATTAAATAATTCAAATTGCTAACAAATTTTAAAAACTCATCAAAATTTAGTATTTAATCTATGTAGCACGTATTCGGATATAGTTGTTATTGATCTTATTTCTTTTTATTTCAATTTCGGATTTTTCCCAGTTCTTTAAATACAATTTTTCGCGCTTGACAAGCATTCGTTAGCATTGTCAATTGCTAAATTGCTTCCATTTCCAGCGAGGCATGAAAGATAAATGCCTCGTCAAGTTAGCGTTCGTTAAAGAGAACTTGGAGAAGCTTGGCGAAATAAGTTATCAGAATATTTTACATTTACAAGCCATAATGTTGGAACGAACAAAACGCTCAAGGGATATGTTTCTAAATTACCATAATTAAAAAGATTCGCGCGCGTCGCAAATGTTAATTCGCGAAAATGTAAATCTCACACTCGTTCACGCTTGACTTCATGTAAATTCTTTTTTACGCGATGTGTCGCGCGATTATCGTGGTTCTCTCTCTCTCTCTCTCTCTCTCTCTCTCTCTCTCTCTCTCTCTCTCTCTCTCTCTCTCTCTCTCTCTCTCTCTCTTTCTTTTATCGCGTATTACGTTGAAACTTGTTTAGCTTGGGGTAGAGGCGGTGAGTTTCTTGGTTCGCATAGTTTCCAATCGTCCTCAACAATTCCCTCATAGGGACTCAAGAAGTGGCATGCCTGGTTACGTTAGAAGTAGCAAATCCTCGCACATGTATACCCAGGAGATTAATCAAAATCTTCCACTACAACGCGCATGAGAAAATATAGCTACATCAAGTGGAATATAGCTACATAAATTTCATGCGCGCAAATATCGTTTAATGTCCGCTTCCACTTTACTAATGACGTTTCATCTACTTTTGATTAGTGTCATTTCAAGGCAATGTTAAAGCATAAAATACTTATAAGAAAATATCCGTTTTACTTTAATTAACGTATTTTTTACCATTTCGTTTTTCTCTACCTACATAAAGATTTTATATTTAATGGAGTTTCTACATCTTTTTACAAATAAAGGTTACAGCATTAACGTAATTTTTTCAATATAGGGCGCGGGTAACTCGAGAAAATATGCCACACTTAACAAAAATTTGATTTTTTCTATTTCTTTTTCTCTTTGTATCTTTGTATACTGGTCTCCTTTGTTTTTTCTTTTATCTGTCATTTGTACATGATTTTAATAAAATATTTTGATTGCTTACTATTAAAAAGAAAGAAATACAAAAGTGTTGCAAAATGGCATATTACCCAACCATATGGGTAATATGCTACATATAGTATAAAATAATATACTACATACAAATATGTAGTAATTTAACTTCAAAAGTTACTTTATTTATAAAACCAGTACAAATAGTCTTTTAAATAAGTCGGTATAATCTCAGTACAAATAGTTTTTAACATAAAAAATTAAATTTTAAAATTAAATTGTAATATTAAAATTATTGTAATATTGGATTGCAACAATTAAAATTAAAATAAAAAATAAATTTTAAAAACTTTAAAACCTTATTAAAACCTTATAAACTTTGAAATCTTAAAACTTTGTAAATTTTATAACTTTAAATTTTATAACTGTCAACTACACTTTTTTCAACTACATTTTTTTTTTACTTTCTTTGAATTTCAATAATATTATTAAAATAAAAATTATAATCACAAAACATCAGATATAGAACTATGAACAATTTCATGGTATTTACAAGAGCGTTTTCAATCGTAGCTTTGTTAAACATTGCACAACGAGTGGCATATTCCCCACACTGGCATATTCCTCCGAGTTACCCTAATGTTAATATAATGTTACAATAGTAATATAATTTTTCTCTCATTTTACTGCAGAGAAATGTGCTCAAAAAAATATCTAAAACAAAAGTTTATAATAAGTCCTAATTATGATTTAATAACTTTTATATAAGAGAAACTAAAGTTTTCTCTAATATATAAAACAGAAAAGATAGATTTCTGAAGTTTTTATTAAGAAAAGCTTATAGATATTAACAAGAAACCTACTATGCTACAGTCCTTAAAATAATTTTCTCGTTGTAATAAACTTTGAATTGTTATCTTAAATATATTTTCAAATTAATCTTATTTTGATAAATCTAGAATTCGCATCAATTCCGCGAATATTCCGCGAAGGCGAACTTTTAGAGGCGTGACCAAATCTATATGATTGGGCGTTACATGATTAACGCTTTGTCTAACGGTTTAGTTATTCCTTTTGTTTCGTTCGAGAGTTTACGCGATCGATCGTCGGATTACGAGAGCCACTAAACGCTTTCCTGGGTCGCGGCACACACGCTTCAATCTTCACGATACGGATCTGTAATCCTGTGATTAGCTTCGCGCCGACTTATACACGCGTTTGAATTTACGTGAGAAGGTGCCGAAGAGGGTTGACGGGGAAGGGTTGCCGTGATTCGAATCGACCCGGAACTGAATTTAGGTGCTCTTAATGACTGGTCGGTCAGTATTTTATTGATGCAAGGTAATGTCAAAGACCGCCACTGATCGAATATAATAATCATAATATTAATATTTCATAACATATATTATTAATAATAATAACACCATAAATTACTTAAATTTAAGAAAACTGACATTAGCTAGGTTTAAGAAAACTATTAATGCTAACCCAGAAGCTAACGTTAACAGATAAAATAGTTTAGAGAGCGATTTATAATTATTAATTTCTATCAACAAATTCAAAATGGGATTTAATTAAAACAAGCTTAGAAAAACTTTGCGCAATTGAGCATATACAGATTTACTTTTGAATAAAATTGTAATTTTTTTTATATTGCAATGCAGTTTTTTTGATCTGTGATAAAAAATAACATATAATAAAAAAAGAAATTTTGGAATAAGAATAAAAAAGTTACATTACTGCAGTATTTAATGTAATATAATAAAAGAAATGTTAAAATAACCATCTTATAATAGCAAATTTAAACTAGCCATTAAAAAATAAGTTAAAGATAAAAAGCTGATTAAATTTCCTATTTTTCACATTTTTTTCAATCGATACGTTCGACTCATTAAGAATATTCATTATCAGCAATGCTATATATATAATATAATCGCATTTTTTTTTCTCATTTATATTCTCAATGTCGAGACTGTGCTCAAATGAAATTTTGCATTTAATTAAAATGAGATATAATGAGAGATTTTTTTGCATTTAGTTAGCTAGAATACACATTCTAGCTAAAATAAACCACGGAATCAATCGTCTTAAGGAGGTTCGATGGCTTCATCGGAGGGAGTAGTGGGACGCGGGGGTTCTGGAAACAGCGCACTAGCGTTTGAAGTAGTGGAAATGAAGGGGATTGCTCTGATTGGTCGCCGCGTGCGTAATGCGTGCTGCTGTTCACATCGTTCACGACCGTGGCAGTCTAGCAGACGAAAAATCAAGCAATTTATGCTTTAATAATTAATTTTTCTACGAAATGTGCGGTAACCTTTCCCTTTCTTTCGCTCATTTATTTGTAAATTATTAAGTTACATGTGCATATTTTTCTTTCCTTATCATTTGCATTTTTCCTTGCACTTATTTCATTCTGAAGGTATATGCAATATACCATTTCCCATAAAAACCTATGTTAAAAATGCAGCCAGTTTCATGAAATTTTAATATGTTGTTTCGGAATGCAAAATATAATTATGTGAATTTTTTGGGAATTTTTTACCGTCCCGTTTTGAAAAAAATCTAATCCAAAAATTGTACTTTTTAAGTTTTTGGAGTAGATTTTATGTGAATTTTTTAGGAATTTTTCACCGTCCCGTTTTGAAAAAAAATATAATCCAAAAATTGTACTTTTTAAGTTTTTGGAGTAGATTTTTTTCAAAACGGGACGGTGAAAAATTCCTAAAAAATTCACATAATTCTATTTTGCATTTCAGAACAACATATTAAAATTTCATAAAACTCTTTGCATTTTGTTGTAGCCATCGAACCTCCTTAATAATCGTTATATGAGAAAACAATTCAAACAAAAATTTTACACATAATACTTTACTTTACATGTTACATGTAAATTTACATAATAATTAAAAAATCGAGCAACTAATATTTACTGAAACATAATTTTTTCTGATTTCAACGTTGTTGTAATAATTGTAATAGAATAATGATTATGCTTAGGGGAACCGATTTGTGTTAAAAATAGAAATAAAATATGTGTGAAGTACATGCAAATACGCGTATTCAGTAATTATAAGAATCGTATTAAAATTAAATATTTGGTTTTTTCCATGTTTTATATAACTCGACTAAAAAATAAAAATTCGTATAACAATATATATCGTAAAAATATTTTTTAACAAACACCAGATCTTTATAAGCAATAAAAATCTTAGAAAATTTTTCATCAATAAGTAAAATCTGAAATCTCTTACTTTATATGTGACAACAGAACATATCTAATGCAGATATCGAATAATCGCCTCACTAAATCATCCACGAAGAATTAAATTCGCAATTAGGCAGCGACGCAAACAGACGTGTTTTGTCACGTGTCAACCGATAAACGTTAGCCGAAAAAGGGAAACTGCGGTGATTTCAGTGGAACTGCTCGTCGCAGCTTTACGAGGCGACTGTGAGACAAGACTGTGAGGCGAATAGACACCTACGTGCCTAATGGGAGGTCGCATCACGGCTTAGGTCAACGAGCCTGTGCAGACGACTCCTTCTCCGCTGTTGCCGCGGACTTCAATCCGGAATTTCAAACATATCCGGACCGTGTGCCGTCCCATCGTTCCAATATCCCCCATGGGGGGATTTGTCAAAGTGTAGTGATGCCATTCGGGGACCAACAAGTCCACTAATACTAAACAACTCCCATTGAATTCCGAGCGGAGCAACGTGGTACGTTCTTACGGTACGGAACAGCCGGCGCCGTGACGTGTCGAACCGCAAGAAAATATTGCCATACTGTCCTCTGGGATAATGATTCGTGCGTGATATATACGGCATTCGTGAATAACAGGGAACGATATACAATTTTCTGATGTCGTACGTTATTCATCGTTTGGTTGCAAATATTTTAATTTTATTGCGCTACAACGCAAGAGAGATTTTATCTCTGACGTGCCTGAAAGCTAATATACGAATTAAATTATTGCATACGTAACAACCGAAACCTGAATTTTGCCTTTTTCGAGACAAATCATACGTACGTGGCATTCAATCGAGTGCTTACAAACAAGAAACTTTTAACGAATAACACACGGCGATGAGAGGGGGAGAGGGCGACCGATAGATTAATCGAACACGCGACAAACGATCGCCGAACGCGAGCGGCGCAAGCGGGGCGTTCGGAATTCATGAATTCGTTAACGAGCATTAGAACTTCTCTCTCTCTCTTTTTTTCTCTCTCTCTCTCTCTCTCTCTCTCTCTCTCTCTTTCTCTTTCTCTCTCTCACACTCTCGCATTTTTTTAAAGGGCGCTTATCGCGGATGCGGGTCTGCGCGAGAAAATTAAAAAACCGATCGCCCCGCGGTGCGCGGCAATTTTTCAAGCGTTACTGTCGCCGCTGTCATCGTCGTTGTTATTGGCCTCGTTGTCGCTCGCGTTGTCGTACAACGGGCCTTTTTCGCGAGAATCACGCGAACCAGGTATCAATCAGGCGTACCTGCTCCCGGCCCGGTATCACGATAACCCCAGTTTTGACGAATATGAATATATTTACCCAGCGAAACGCGCGACACGATAGTCGTTATAGACGATCGGTGTGGCATAATTTCAGAAAAATTTCTGACAATCCCTTCTATCTGACACATGATATTTCTTATTTCCGACACATTGTAGTATTGATTAAATAACTTTCGTGCGAAACTTTATGTTTTTTGCGAAACTTATCTTTTAGGACCGTCCCTTAATAAACAGTTAGGGTCAAAGTATCCTAATATTAAGATTGAGGCTCAATTCCCCCGAGGGGAATATTCTCCATCTTTTAATACTGTAGCTATATCAATAAGACTTCTATTTCCATTCGGATCTTATTGTTAATCATTTACGAAATATATCTTCAGCTGACAGCACTTGATGTGTATTACATTAAATATGAAAATGACTATGTCAAAGAAAATTATATTTAGTATATTATGCGTTTACAGATTTTCGATATATGCTGGTTATACATATATCGAGAAAATATTTATATAACGTTTCTAATTTTTAGATATACATACATATAATTCTGTATACATATATAATTCTTTAAAAAATTAAGTTATAGAATTTCATAGCTTTTCAATTATTAACCTCCTCTTTCTCAACACCTTATATAATACAAATATATAGCCGTTTTATTCGCGCATAGACTTAACAATCTAAAATCTTGTGAAAAATCAACACGTCCTCGCGAAAGGAAGCTATGGTCACGTGCTTACTAACGCGCCGAGCTAATTTTCTAATTTCCAGTTCTAGTATCCTAATTTGCCAGCTAATATCCCATTAGACTGTGCCTCGTCGCACACCCCTAATTCTGTCGTTAATATCTAATTAGCCATCGGGCTTGCAGTCGATCCAACTGGAGTGCCAGCGGAGCGGTGCACTTCCTCCAAGATTCGCATGCTCGCGCGCGTGCTTGCACGAACGTGTCCATTAGTCACTCGAAATTTATTAACCGCATCCCAATGCTCTCCGAACTTCCGTAGAAACTTCGAGGACGAATGGAAAAATCGCATCACGTAAGAATAATTTTGTTAAATGCATCTTCCCTTGCATATTAACGAAGCAATTTAATTTCTAGTAATATAAAAGTAAAAAGTTACAAAACTGTAAATTCTCCACACTCAATTGATGAGCTTTCTAGTTTGTTGAAAATATTTGCACGGCGAAAATGTTTGAATAAAGATTCTTTGACGCTGTTTGTCAACAAAACGAAAATTTAAAATAAACGTTGAAACAATTAGCTCGATAATTGCTCGACAGTGGTATGATATATTACGTAATATAAATATAATATAGGATTGTTTCATGATTCAAAGAATAGAAAAGAGAAAGATGAAAAGGATCGAGAGCGAAACGGGTGTCGCGGTCTGAGAACTACGGCCGAAACAATTAAACGGAATACCTTCGATCGTTTATTTACCGCAAATAACTGACGAAAGGGATCGTTCTAGGAAATGAGTCTTGTTGCTCGTAAAGGCATGAAATTGGGTATGCCGATTATAACTGCTTCATCGGATAGGAGAAACCACTATGTATTTCCTCAATACTTTCCCTATTATTCATCTACATAACATTCATATTTTTTACTTATTTCTTACTTCTTTTTATCTGTAACATAGAATATCTATTATTGTAACACAAATGCATGTAGAAAAAATTTTAATAAATAGATATATAGAGAGTTTTAATAAATTATAAAAAGTATAAATTCATATATATATATATATATATATATATATATAATATATATGAATAAAAGGCTAAAAGATGCTAAAAAATACTATCTTGCAAGATCATTTTCAAAAATATTTTATATCCTACAACAGAAATGTGATTAAAAATCTAAATTAATACAATATCACTCTGTATATCGAGTAAAAATTTAATATATTTAAAATTTCTAACGTCCAATTTTTTCGTACGCATTCTAATTCTCTACCAAAAATTTATTGTCTTTGGAAATTGCAAGCAAGCAATTAGACAATTCGCCGTTACTTTGAAATCAAGATAAATTCGTTGCAATCATTCTCACGGTGCTTCTTTAATTAACAGTCACAATGAAAGAACTAAAAAAAAGTACAACATAGATCGGGGAGTCATATGTGCCTGACAAAGTGCGGCCGCCATCCCAGGCAGACGTATAAATTCACAACTCTTTATTTTAGTGGTACGCGTTCGCCTCGCAAAAAGGGGATAAAGAATCGACGAAAAAAAGAGGGACAAAACGGCAGTCGCGCACATCCGTCCGTTTGCCGGAAAGTGCGGTTTGATTAACGAGCCCGTTATTGGAATTAGTTATATCCAAAACGAGTCGGTGCAGATACTTTTTTCCGCCACAATTGATCGGCCAGCATTAATTTAACTTCAAAATATGGCAAAAATGAGGATGGAATAGAGAAAAACGTCGACTGTTGTTAATGCAAGTGTTTAAACCTCACGGAACATAATAAAAAATCGTGTTTTTTTGCAAAGAAGGAACGTGTCTACTTATCTGGTTTGTGAATAAAATTTTTAAATTCTATTAAAGGAATATTTACAGAAAGACAAATAGGGAACAAAATAACGCTTTATAAAAAAAAAAAAAAGAAACCCGTTAATATATTTAAAATTTTCTGCACATAGAGTCAAATTAAGAAATTTATATATGCTATAAATCTTATTATAAAATGCAATAAAAATAATTTTATTGTTATATTCAAAGATATTTGTTTAATCAAATTAAATCTAACTTTAATAACTAATTTTTGTTAATAGTCTCATCATTATTATAAACGGTTAACTTTTTTAGAATTACTATTCAATCAAAATGACAGATTTATGTTAAATATATGTAGATTTAATTTATTTCTCGGAAAAGGATATCGTTTAGATGTTAATTGATAGCTAGATACCAGTATACGCAAAGCAAGCTTGCTTATTCCGGCCGAAGGGTTTGGAATAAGAGGATGCTAAAATACATCGCTGTATATCGACAATCCTGGGCCAAGACTGCGCACGACGCGTCCTCTGGATGGCACATGAATTAATTCATAATACAGCGTGTACGAAAGCCTCTGGCAAATTCGAGATTGCTGTTATGAGCCAAATTTGAGGTGCGCGAGTTCTCTCTCTCTCTCTCTCTTTCTCTCTCTCTCTCTCTCTCTCTCTCTTCTCCCCTTCCTCTTCCTTTCTCGCTCGACTAGAGCAACAACTTCTTGATACAACAGAAACTTTAAAGTCAGCTTAGTACTTAAGTCGAAACGAAACTTTTTCTCTGCGATCCTTCTGTTACCCTTTCTCTCCTCACACCCTATTTTTTTCACTATCGCAGCCCGCGTTTCATCGAAACGTCTTCACTTGACAAATGTTGGAGGAGAAAAACTCCGGAGGGTGCTAGAGCTTTACAGCAGAGGGGGCTTAACGACAAAACTTCTCGATTAGAGTGACGACGAAAAATTCGCGGCGGCTAAAAGCTACGTAAGCTATCTGCTACGATTTTTCAACGCTGGTCCCTTCTACGAATAGCAAAACAGACGCGGGCGCGCGATTAATCGAGGAGACACATGTTGGACGGTCATTTGTTTGCTCACTCAATTATTCAAAACGATGATGTCTAATGTCTAGGCTGGCGAATAAATCTAAAGATTACAGATAATCGCAAAATATAATCTAAGCAAATTTGTCTTCTTTCTTTCTCTTTCTCTTTCTCTCTCTTACAGTCAAATTTTTATATATTTAACTTAAATAGCGTCACTATATATATATATATATATATATATATATACTCTACAAACTAAAACATATAAATGTTCTCTATTATAATGCAGAAAATAAATTGAGATAAGGAGAACATAAAAATGTGATATTTAATTTAATAGATTATTGACATTTTATTTCGTTAAAATATAAATTTTAGATAAAAATGTAAACATGGATATTACGTTTCTATTTTTATGAAAATAATATTTAATGTTTATTGATCGTCTGTAAGAGATAATTTATAGCGTGGTTACATAAAAAGAACGCAAGATTATAGGATGCATGCTGTTTCTACGGGAGAACAGGAGGATTTTACTTCCATGCTCGCACGACGAATAAATCTCATGGCGGTCTCGAATGCAGGGAATCGAGCCGAAAAGCACGAGATTTCGTGGACGATTCGAGGGGCGCGCGCGCGTTTTCCCGGCGAAGTGGCTCCATTAATCATCATTTGTCGAAGCGATTGCCGAGATCGAATCGTGCACTCGATTAATCACGACACCGCGAATAGGGATAAAGCTGAGAAGAAGCGAAGTCGCCGCGCGAATTTTCTATGAAATTTATTCGCCGAGATAATTTCAAACCACCCTTCGGATGTCGCCGTTTTTCCTCACAAAGAAAGTGAGTTTATTTGCATTCTTTTGATCTGCTTTAAAAGGGGTCGTTGTTAGTTTGCTTTACGCGAAAAGTTTGATTTTTAATTTCTGTTATCTACTTTAAAACAGCAGACGTTAACGTTTTTATTGTCGTCCTCATTTTTATAGGAAAAAATTCATTTCTAAATTCTTCTAATCTGTTTTAAAATAAAAGATATCTACTTATTAAATTGTTAAATTGTCTAAAACAATTTTTTTTATATTTTATACTCATATATTTCATATGTTTGTCAATATATTATTTGAATGTTAAACTATAATAAAAGATATATGTAGCAATATAAATAATGTGTTTTGATGAAAACGTGATGTGTGATATTGTTAGCGCGAGCACTTCCAACATTTTGAACGATAAACATCAGTAAACCCTTCGAGCGCATGTGATAAGCGGAGAAGCCTGGATTATCGATATTTCTTGGTAAACCTTCCTCGAGCAACCTTCACGATTCCGTTCGATCTCTCAAGCTTCTCGGGATACTCGTACAAAATTGATGCGAGTATCAATTTATTGGCGCCAAACAAACACGCGTTCCATTCGAAATATTCTATGTGATCACGCAGTATCCATAAACATTTCTATCATGGTCGAAATAAGATAGGTGCGCTCTAAACAATTGAAGCGTCGATTTTACGGAATATTTCATAATGCGATTGCTTTTGCTTCATTCTGCATTAAATTTATATATTTTAAATTGGGTAAAAAAAAGCTATTTTTTAAATTTAAATTAAAAGCAGTTTAAATAACTAAAAGTGATTTGATATTTAATTTCTGATAACACAAAGATATAGATGGGAATTAAATATGTATTACAATAAAAATCCGTATTATGTAAAAAAAAATAACTAAAAGTTAAAATACAATTCTATGTTAAATCTGTGCCAACAAGAAGAAAGAAGTTTTCAAGTAATAATCATTAAAATAATATCAAGAGACACGGTAGTGTCTCGTGCCAAGTATACGCGGAGCGGGACCGACCGTGACTCTTTTACGCGACGCGACGGGTTGCGAGTACTCGAGATGTTGAGATCTAGTTCTAAGTAGGCTTGATCGATACTAGCGATAGCTTGGGGTCGAATTAGGGGGAAGGGTTTCTCTTATAATAAAATTTATTACAATTAATTAATTTTAATTTTGTTTATAGGTATATATAATAAATCAACAAATAAAAGAAAAGATTAATTTTGTGTATTCGCATGTCACGTTCAAGATATTTTCTGTCGAAAATAACCGCTTGATAAAAGAAGATCGATAAAATGGTCCAGTCCATCTTGTAGCCGCACATTTCGGCTGTCAGATTATGGACCGTTCAATCGTGATGCCATTCAATCGCAATGCTATTTTTCCTCTCGGGGCATGGAGTTGACCATTGAAACTTGCTGTATATATCCACAGGCGGTACTAGATTTCGTTGGGGTTTCATTTTTCGCAACAAAAAGCAAAAGCAAGCTAAATTTTTGAAGCGAGAAGGAATTACTATAATTTTTAATATTTACTTTACAAATATAAAGATGCTGGATTAAATAATTTATTACAAATAAATTTGCTAATTCTCTGTTATACAGTATCTATTTTTACCTGATCATTTTCTAATTTAATATTATTGCTCGCAAATTGTCCACGTTTTGCACTATAAACTTATCAATTTACACATATGTATATGTATATATCATAATTATTGTACGTATGCAACTTTCTTTAGTCTCATAATCTATAACACGATTGTAAAATATTTATGCTAATTTTGAAATAAGTAAATGCAAGCCATTTTGTGTTTCATCTTTTAATAAAACGATTTGCTCGTGTCTAATCAATGTCGCGCGTCAAAAAGAACTACTTTTACTCCTCGCGCTACGAACAATGCGTATATCCATGCTCATGCACCGACGCGGTGCATGACCCTTAAAGGGGCCTTCCGTATCTTCATCCCGGCGCGGTACGAGCCCTTGAACTCTCCCGGCTCCTGTTCTCTTCAATCTCTCCGCGGGAGACTTATTGTCTCGAGCGAGCTGCTTTGATTCAAAGTCATCGAGAGAGGCCGGCCCTCTGCTCTTGAGGAACGCACGAGTGATTTTCAAGCTCTTTGCGACCCTTTTCTCGCTCCGCGTATAACGTAGCCCCCTCAAACTTTTTGTCGTGGCTTCGAAAAAACTTCCTGTCACGAGAAGAATCACACATACATACACACACGAGCAGGTGATGCTCTTTAAGGTTAAAACTTTTTACATTATAATCGATTTTATAATAATAAAGCAAAATTTATTATTCCAAATCTTATTTATTATGCAAAATCAAACATTTTGTTCAGTATTAAATTGCATGATTTACTTAATTATTGTTAGTAGTAACTTATTCCTCCTAAAGAATCATAATTTGATTATAGAGCACATTTGAAATATAGGGCACATTAACATCGCTAGATATATTTAATTCTTATCTCACGAGGTTCTGCCACATTGCAATGAGTATACGCGTCATCAAGTTTACACGTCGCGTTACGCAGAAATAAATTTTATGCTACAGCGGACGTATAGATATGCGATCGATGTAATTTTCTTCCCAGCTCGGCTGCTTCTGTAAACTTACAGGCTACGTTATGTGCAATCATTCACCGTTGGTTTTCTTTTCCGGACACTTCATTTTTCATATTTCTCATCGCAGTCGACGTACAGTGACACTTTCGATTACCTGTGCAACCTCCATGCATGTCAGTAAACATATGTGTGCGTTTCGGAACATGCTATATTTTTTTTATTGTTGCTCTTTTGCTTTAGTTATTTAAATTTTATCGTATAAACTCTCTCTCTATATATATGTATATGTGTTACATATACCTACACATACATAAAACTGTTATAATTTTTTATTTGTAAATAATATTATTACTTATATCAGCATTTATATATTAACATAAAAATATTTTTTATCTTTAAAATTAAAATTTTTGTGAGTTTTACTTTAGAAATTGTAATACAGATATAATTCAATCACAGAATTATTAAACAAGACATATTAATTATATGTGTAATGTAAATATTTATTGCCGAGGTCACGTTTGAAGTTAAAAAGAATAAAAAACTATTTATCAATTTTCGCCGATTCAGAATAAGCAGCATCAACGTAAAAAAAAGATGAACATGCTTCTAGCGACCGAGAAGTTGTTAAAATCGAGACTTCAACTCTCATTGAAACTCAGCCAGAGTTCTCAGAAACTGCATATTACGTGCATACGATGCAGCCGTGGCGTTAAACGCGGTTATGATTGAGTTATTTATTCACGTCATAATTTCCCCTCGCGTTTCTGCCTTCTCCATCAGCATCCTTTTTGCTCTTCCGCTTTTCGCAAACCCCTTCCACCGTTCTCTCACCTCCCTTCCCAAATACTTCACTTCATATATCTCGTCCCTTCGACGTATTGTCGCTTTTTTGCAATTTTCCATAAGTTTCCGCGTTGCGTATTTCATGTCACGCCGACTGCGCGTCCCTCCGCTATTTTCGCGACGCAGCAGACTAGACGTTATCGTGATGAAGCAGATGAGATGACACGCGCGCCCGTAAATTTTTAGCCTACCTGGCGTGAAAAAGTCGTATCGACCCGTGCAACCTGGACAAAGTCGGAACCGTTGCCAAAAAATTTTTGCTCCCTTACCAAATATTTCAAATAAATATAATGCTCTAACATTAGATTACCCTTAAATTTTGTGTTCTATAGTAAAGCTTTAAAAATTAAGATGGCGATATATATGTTGAATTTAATTAATTAAAAAGTAAAAATTTATTATTTTCTTAAAATTTCCAAAAAAATAATAAATTTTTATTTGAATCTATCTACAAAAAAAATTATTTATTAATCATTTTCTTAAGATAATTTTTTTTAAATAAATTTTTTAATATAATGCAAAAAGCCTACAGAGAAAAAACAATTTATTTAAAAAGATATCTGTGTATTCAATATAAACATTTTTTTAAGTTAAATGCCATAAATATTATAGATGTCCACATATGGTATTTATCTTGTCACATTTCTTTAAATGTTCTGTTTAAAAGCTCTAACAATGACAAAAAAATTTAGGACACATCTTGGAAACTGGGATACATGTCATTTGATTTATTTAAAAAAGATGAAAGTATTATATATTAGAAACATCTCTAAAATACAGACATTTTTAATATGTAATAATAATTAAATGAAAAGCAAAGTGACGTTTCTATCAGAAAAGAACGACATATTATGACATCTCTTGAATTTCATGGAAAAATGATGTCAGAGCTATAAACGAAGTTTTATATTATGTTGCCCCCATGTGCCATTATAAACATATATACACTAATATCGTCCGTGATAACTACAAACAATAGAACAGTACAAATTTACTTTTGGTTAACATGCAAATACGACAACCTATCCTGTATGTCAAATTTACATACCGTTCATTAACACAATACTAATGACAAATATAGTTCCAAAAATAATCATCTCATCTCTCCAAATGATATGATGATTCCGAAAAAATATAAAAAACAATCCGCATGATTTCTAAAAAAATCATCATTATTTTTAAAATTTGATTTTTTTAGCATTATTTAATGCTATTTCGTTATGTTAAAATCCTATCTTTAAATGTTCTATATTTAAAAGTTTACGTGAATTTAAAACATTTTTATATAGGAAATTGATACTTTGTCACTTGGTCCATTTAAAGGATTTAAAACATTTTTGGAAGTAGAACACATGTCTCTTATTTGGTTCATTTAAAAGATGAAAATTTATGTATTAGAAAGATCTTTAAAACATTTGTAATAATGTAATCAAAGATCAAGGAGAGTCAAAGTGACATGAGTGACATTTCTCTCAGAAAAAAAGAATAATATATGCACGAGCAGATAACTTCCGAGTAACTATATTGGACAGATGTCACAGATATGACAGATATATAATTTAAGATCAGTTATAAGCCACTTGCCGAACTAAAAACGTCGTACGCACCATTTTTCATTAGCGCGAAAGCATCACGTATAAGGCTGCTGACTCTTGTTCGAGCTATCTCTCGGATGAGGGTGCCCGGCGAGTGTGTGCAAGCGCGGGGATGGAAGAGCGCGCTATATAGTTGGTATGCGAAGGGTTGCCCGCGCACCGGGTTCGCATATCCATCACGCCGGTTCGAACGGCCTCGGCGAAGCCCGTCGTCCCTCAACCTGCGAGCCATGATAGGGCTGGGAGAAGACAGATGCGACCCGTGCCTCGCCGGTGAGCCACGAACTGACGCGAACCAATCTCCGAGTCGAATCCCTGCCCTCCCCCCCTCCCCCGCGTGGTACCCGCGCCGGCAACCCCGGTTCGTATACGCGACCCCGAATGGCTAAACTGGCTCTATCCATGCCACGTAGCTTGTCTCGAAAGATCAACAGAGCGGTCTAATTCCACGTTAAACGACTGTAACAGACGGTACTTTCGAGCTTTGCAAGCCATGGGCGATTACGCCGCAGTGTCGGAGGGTATAAAGCGCTCGTTCATTGATCCTCCAAAAACTAATTGTACATTGAAAATATTGAGATTCAACGAGAGGACGAGAGACCATACTCTTTAGGACATACAAAGAAGTAATTTCAGTTCGAATAGAAGAATATAATTAACCATTATTCTTCATTGCAATTTAATTTTAATATATTATTTTCTTAATATATTCTAAATTTGAGAGAGAGAGAGAGAGAGAGAGAGAGAGAGAAAGAGAGAGAGAGAGATAATATACCCTACTAAGCTTATTAAAAAACTCAAACAGTTCCTTAAATTTTAAGGAGTAACTGTATTTTTCTAAGAGCAAAAAAATTTAATACTTGAAAATAATCAAAAACTTCTTCTGAATATATAATATTATTTTATAATAATCCGTTTTTGTTCGAATGTACCAATATTGTTTTTAAAATAAAATGTAATTAAACAATTAAAAGTTACAAAAATTCAGCTTTTGCAAACATAATTCCCAGTGTATAAATTGATCACAGTTTAGAAAATTCCGTTTTTTTTTATAATTTTTAGGATAATCGTAGTGTAAATAAAAAGCATATTTCCGTAATAATTGATTGAAATTGCGATTTACGCGGGGGCATCAACGAGCCGAGTATTGACAAAACAAGCTTAAGACAAAGTGGCACAATCCCCGGTCCGCGGTATTATACATATTCCGTTGTCGTAAAATGACATAAAACATTAACCATTAGAAAGTAAATGCCGCCGAGTAAAATCATTTCGTAATAGCTTATAAAAGTGCGCATCGTTCCATATGAATATACCCTATGAACTGTGCGACACTGTTGAATTTACATCGAACGTGAAATTGCTTTCGTCATCACGGAAGCTCAACTGTCAGACTGGATGCCGATATATCGACGAAAAATGTTTAAAGCCATCAGATTCGCCAAAAACAGTCTACGCTAAATAGATTCTCGAAACTCAATAACTAGAGGCGATGTATTGGTCTCTCTTGTCTTCTTCTTTTTTCTCTGCCATCTTTATTCCTCCGCCCAGTCTGTTCCTGCTCCTAGAACCTCGATCTCGTCTCATGTTCGTACAAGTGTATGTGCATACTTGTATATATCTATATAAGGTGTTCTAAGGTGTCTCGCACTCTTTTTTGACTCATAAAATCGTAAAGAAATGTATCATCTCTCGGTAGTGATTTTTTAATTTTTGAGAGATTAAATATTTAGATAAGTAAATTTAATTATACATTCCCCGTTAAAATAAAAATCATTTAAAATCACGTATTTTATAATTATAAAAGTCTCGACAAGACTGTTTGAAATAATTGATTTAAAGAAAAATTAAGTACACCTAAATGTATTCGACTTCGATGAAACGAGTAATAAAAAAAAATGTATATTTGCTGTTCAGAAATATATTTATATATTTTTGCACTTTTTTTTTTTAAATCCATTATCAGCGTAAAATTCTCAATTCCCTTCAAATTTAATATATTTCTTCAACTCTTTAATTGGCTGGCACTCTTCTCGTATTTCGAAAGAACGCTTTCTACACCCTATATACCTTGCGTGCATGTATTCGGTAGGAAATCGATCCAAAGTTCTCGTGTTTCTCATTGTCAGCCGGGTAGCTTCCCTTGGACCACGCGTTTATATTGCAAAAGGCGCTTGTATCTCTCTCCCTTTGCCCACGTAGGATATCGCAAATCCTTCCAAGGTATTTTCCGATCCCGGCGACATCCGGCTTTAACGTCACCTTGCATTTATTCAAATGCGTCTCTCGCTTCTCTCACGCTTAACAACGCTTTATATCCGTTCTCGCGGAGCATTTTCTTTTTGCACGAAGCAATTTGTCGCACGATTGAAGAGTGGGTAGAGCCGTAAATTTTTCAGCTTTATTGCGTTTCATTCCGCCTCGTTGCCGCATTCTCGGGACGATAAAATCGATGTAATATTGACAATCTCGTCAACCCCCTCACGCTTTGTTGCCGTGAAAATAATTTAAGTCGACGAGGATGCAAAAAAGTTTTGCCTTAGCTGTAATTTTCATAACTCTATACGATTCTTTAAAAATATCCAATATTAACGCGTAATGCAACAAGTTACAAGAGTATATCTATAATGGAATACTTCTAAACATTCCGGTATCTATATGTGGTATATACGTGTAGACAATATTATTTATAACATTTGTTTTCTATCAATGAAATCGATCATAATTTATAAAATTATTTCTTTCTTGGAAAAATATAAAGATTTTTTTTATAGAGTTTCAGATTATTGAATCTCAATTTTAATTAAATTCTTTTTCAATTAACTACTTTATTTAATAAGCTTACTATTGAAGTAAGTTCAGTAAACCTGGAAGCTAATTTAATAATAAATTAAATCAAATAATAACAAAAAGTAATTTTGTAAGATATAGCGTATCTAATTCTATATCTTTATTAAAAAATAATGTGTTAAAACAATTGATGTACGCATCAAATATTAGATTTTAAACATTAGATTTCGTTTTTTAGAGATTGATGATACAATCAATGAATGAATAAATCCGATATTATTACTTTTGCATATATACGAGCAGAAAGTTATCGTAATCTTAATATGTCGGTATCTTAATGTGTCATATCTCGCGTTTTAGGGAATTATAGCTCATGCGAGAATAAACGAGAATAAATATAGTTCATACATGCGAGAATACGTTATCAAAATTAATTTCTGAAATTGAAACACTTCCGAGAGACGCCATACGACCGGTTATAACGTTTTCAGTTTGCCGCTGGATTAATGCCGAGGAACCGGCGCCGGCGGATTCTAGGACGTGATTTAACTCGGCGACAGGCATACAAGCCACGGCAATTCTGCAAGCTCTCCTTTCTAAACCGGATAACGATCTGATTTCGATTCGCAGTATTCGCGATTACGTATCACGATTATGCGAATACGGTGATTGCAAATTAGAAAATCATTCACGCAAAGTTAACGAGAAAAATGTTAAGTATGCACTACTAAACTTACAATTAGGAAATTCAACTTAATTATTTGAAATGTAGAAAAATATACCCATCTTATAAAAATATGTACCTATGTAGAAATAAATTGTATTTAACATAGTTTGATCTATAACAATAAATTTATCTCTCACCAGGCCAGAATTTCTTAATTGTGAGTGTAAAAGTCAGAACTAGACTTTTAATGTCATCTCTAAAGGTTTAAAATTTCTAAAATTAAAAATTGAGATTTTTTAAAATCACAAAATTTTAAAATCTTGTAGATTTTAAAAAATTTTACAGTTTTAAATCGCAAAAAATGAAATCGCAAAGATTTGAAATCTTGATGATTTGAAATTGTGTGTGCGTGGCGTGTGCGTGTGTGTGTGTGTGTGTGTGTGTGTGTGTGTGTGTGTGTGTGTGTGTGTGTGTGTGTGTGTGTGTGTGTGTGTGTGTGTGTGTGTGTGTGTGTGTGTGTGTGTGTGTGTGTGTGTGTGTGTGTGTGTGTGTGTGTGTGTGTGTGTGTGTGTGTGTGTGTGTGTGTGTGTGTGTGTGTGTGTGTGTGTGTGTGTGTGTGTGTGTGTGTGTGTGTGTGTGTGTGTGTAAATATATGTATAAACATTGCCAATATTTCTTGAAAATTATCGTCTGTAAAATTATTCAATTTATTTCCGCAATTACTGTATAGTTAATATATTGCCTAAAATAATATTGTAAAAGATAGCAATTTAGTTAGTTCTAGATAATTATAGTTACAATGTATAGTTTATTACAATATAACAAATATTTATATGTAATAAACATGTAATAGTTTTTAAGGTTTTCCTGCGTAATAAATACGTAATACTTATAAAAAGTTTTTCCTTCATATGTACATACTTCATTGCATTAGAAAAATAATGTTTATACACCCAAACATCAAATAAATAACCACCAATAAAGTAAACTACTCCGGTCTGTTTTCAGTGTGTTGCTGCATACTCTTATATAAATAACTATATCAAAGTTGTATTTTCTAATGGGCTCGACTTTTGCTTTAAAATAAAAGCAAATATGGATAAATTTTATGACTGTAAATAAGGCACATATATTTGCCCGCATTATGAAACTGTGAGCAAAATTAGGACAAAGTACATTTGACTTGATTATTTATTCGAAACAGGACGAAATAACTTGAGAGAAACCGCGTCGGAAGCGAGTAAGCAATTTTCCGTGCGTTTGGGTTACATGGTGTATTTCAAACATCTCCATTTCTCTCCTTCTTCATTTTCCCGCCTTATACGTTCCCCTGTACAAAGTACCGTGGCGGAATTCCGGCACAGCTTATCCGGAAAACGTTTGATCCTCCCCTCACGCCTGTTCCTTCATACCTTAATCCTGTAAGTTAATAAGCTGCTTGCGGTGACGACAAAACAACGAAAAGGATCGCTCGTTCCTTTGACTTGTTCTACTCTCGCGCGTACAATAATACATTGTTTTCCATCCACAGAAAGCGAACATCATTCGTCACGATACAGTAAGCCTGGCAGTTATTAAATTTAAGATATTGTTAGTAATTAAGCTATCGAAGATAGTCGCTTTTGATAAATATTGGCAGATTACTTTGGCGCCACCCCCGATATTTTTGACTTTCGCATATGACTCTGAGTAACCTGCGAAAGGTTTTAGTCGGCGGTCATTGTTTCTAAAAAAGTATTTATTAAAAAGGTAACAAGAAAGTTACACCAGCAAAATTTATTAAATCTTTATTGTTTGCATTATTTTTAATTAATATATTATCAATTCTGTTCCTTTTAGTTGTACTTTGTTTTATTTAAAACGTGTTAAATAAAATAATATCTGAAAGTACATTCGTAACGTGACGATTCGACCATTGGTTTTGGTCCGATTGTCTTGACAATCAGTGTACGAATTATCATGATCTTGAGAATGGTGACACAAAGCACAGTTGTTTAAGCGCCTACGTATACCACGGCTCTATCCCGTTAATTTTCTGATTGCTGCACGATTGTCTAACTCATAGAACATTGTTTTGCTTGTTGCTTTGAACATAAATTCTCAAAATCTGATAAATAATCAATTTTTCCGGCGACAAAACTTTCACTTATTTTCAATCTGCAATTTATTATTTCGATATAAACGCCACATTTGTGGTATATATACGGAACAGTCTGGATGAATTGTTTTAAATCGAATAGAATGGAAGCGCTTCCTGTTTCGGAGGATGAGATTTTGTATTTCAGAATATCTGGGCATGATTTCACTTGCTTTTCAAGTAAAAGAATAAAAATAACAGTAAATATCCGGAGTTATCGGAGAAAATACAGATTGCAAGCTCTCTCTCACGCAATTTCCCGAATATCTTCGACGTCGTATAGTGTTGGCGCGACGGTGCGAGCAATATCGATAACTGCATACATCCCAATATGGGCGCGCGCATTAGCCTCATTCGTTGCGAATTTACGCGGGTCTTTGAATACAGTCTTTGAAATATTCTTTCTACGATTGCTATGCATTCATCCGTGTTGTGATACAAAGATATTTTAGAACAGGTTCTATACTTATAGCGATCTCACATACACACATTGTACATACACATTCATATAGTGCATAACGACTCTGGAGGAACAAAAGGACGAAGAAATTATATTCTTTAAGAAATTAATTTTTTAATAAACAAATTGATATTTATTAAATCTCATACCATATGTGAGCTAGTTACCTCATCATAGACAGTCCCAAGCCCGTTTGAGAAAGAAGAATAATTAGCGGGCTTGAGTAGCAATCTACCCACTGTAAAAAGAAGATATTGCTCAAAGAACATTAAAGACTTTCTTTAGTGTTGAAATACAGAACAAAATCTTCAAAAGAAAAAGAAGAAGAAGAAGAATAAGAAGAAAAAGAAAAAGGAAAAGAAGTTAATGTTTATATTGCACATATCAGTTTTTTACTGCAAAAATTTTTATCGGTTCTCAATGAAAACAAGAGAAGGAAAGAAATTAACTTTATTACATGACAATCCATTAATGTATATTATTTTAAATTCGATGCATATTTACTACTTATTGTTAAACATCAGATAATTTAAATATATAACTAAAATTCTTGTGCACCATATTAAATAATATAATAAATATAAATAAAAATCCGAATATCTCTGAAAATGTATATATAAAAGTCTATATAAGAAAAGGATTAAATAACGCATAGAATTACTTTTACTTGTTCTTTTTTACAACCCCATTTTTATCAAATTTCTGTAAGCGCTGCTAAAGATGTGATAGGCCTACACAGTTTTTCCTTTGTTACTCACCAAGTAAAATATAATTTGCTTTTCTTTGATCTACGTTTTGTGCCACTCGCATACTCGTTCTTATCAGTAATCAGGGTATCTCACAGGTAAAATTAAAAATTCTGCGGTGCGCACGATGCGATCGGTGCCCGCACTACAAAGAGCGATCAGAACACTTTGTGAAAGCAAGACGTTAATTAAATGTGCTAATTAATTTTGTGGTTGCTTTTATCATGGCGGTTTTGACTCTATATGTAACGATACTCTTTTGAACGTTAAGCACCAAACTTTTTGAGTAAAAAAGAGTAAATGCCTTTAAAATTGATGAAGAAAACACAGTCATTTATAATAATGCTTGATTTGGTGTCTGATTGTATGAACAACAAAAAATAAATTGTAAATAAAAACCAAAAAAGGCATTCTAAACTTTTTTCGAAATTCGCATTCATGTACGGTACCGCTTTCTTATGTTACATAATTAATATCCATTTTGTACGCATCATGCTGACGTATGAAAAAGTAAATATTAAATATTAAAAGTGTATACAGTATTAATATGCGTACCATAAAAATTAACTAAATATTACATTATAGTATCCCAAGAAAATACTAATTAAACTGAGTGTTACAATAGGGTGTCAAGAAAATGCTAATTAAATTTGAGTTGACTTTTAATTTAATAATGTAATTTTTCTTCATCAAGTTTATTTCCTAATAATATACAGATTTAATTTATCGAGAGTAAGCGAAATAATAAATAAAAATTTACTTATACACTCTGTCTACATATTTTCGCTACTAAATTGATTGTATTAATTAATTTTCGTGTTCACAACATTTCTCAGTAGTCAATGGTCCGGAAAATAAAGTTAGCGGTTAACGGTATCTCAACAGAAATTGGATCGCGGTTGCATCAACTTTTCGATTTCCTCAATCTGGAAGAACGATTGAATGAGGCAAGGGGCCCTTTTCGTGTTCGAATTACTTTCCGTGTATCGTACAATGGAAGGAATTCGCTTTTCGCGATGCACACATACCGCCAACAATGGTGGACAATGGCAAAGGGCTGATGGTTTGGAGATGAGAGATAGATACGAACGAAGAGACAGGAAAATAGGAAAGAATTACAAAAGTGGCTGCAGCGGCAAAATCTGAGACGATGAATGGAAAACTCGAATAGCGGTTCACATGTGCGTTAAACAAGAATCACAGATGGAAAATTCATTGCAGTAAATACAATTGTTGTAATAATAAAAACTGTATAAAAACTTATTTAGAAATATACATTTTTCTCGCATTTTTATTAAGAAAATAATAAAATAAATCAAATGTTTTTCAAAAATTATAAATAATTTATTACAAAAATTGAATTTTTGAAAAACATTTGATTTACTTTATTATTTGCTATAAATAGCAACAATATCCGATAGTAATATTACTACGTATCATAAACGCAGCCATAATAATAAATAATATTTATAATAATTTTATTATTTTGTGATTTAATTATTGGACATGTTCGAAAATTATTTAATACGTAATAAAAAAATTGAGCATTTTTTTAACTTTACATATTGAAAATTCAAGTATAATATTTGAAAATTTTGATAAATTTTAATGTTGCAAAAACATCTTATACAATCAGAGTAGTGAATTTACAGAACTTCAGTTCGCGTACTAAAGTTTGCAAAGCCATTAAAAGGTGAGAAGTGTGGTGATTCGAAATCTTGAAAGTCTTGAGTCTTTGTCTCATCGTGTGAATTCTCATCTCAAACTTCTCCAACGGGAAGTGGTCCAATTTCTTTCATATATTCATCATCTACGTCATTGCTCAAAAAAAGCAATGTAAACGATTTAAGTATAAATTTCGATAAAAATACTTCTGAAAGCAATTGGATTAACTTTCTGGTATTCGATTAACTTCTGGTACTTTGCTTTCAACGCACACAGAGAAAGAAAGAGAGAGAGAGAGAGAGAGAGAGAGAAAGAGAGAGAATCTGTAAATATATCTCTATATTAAACATTTTTAATCAAATAATCGATAAAATGCTGTTGTTCAAAGTATAACTTATTATAAAATCAAATATTTTTTGGCGAATTATAAAATGAATATTATGCGTGAGAACTTATTTCGACATAACAACACTTACGTTTTGTTTATATATATTATGAGAATGCAGAATGAGAATGAGGAATGCCAAATAAAATATATTTCACAAGTTCAGCAAAGCGCAAAGTGAAGTTGACGCAAGTTGTATATCACAAGAAAAAGAATGAAACAGCACTACATGTACGGTTGCTTTTTACTTTTTCTAGGTAAAGGTTGATAGTAAATAACTTTTCGCGCTTTAAGTTTAAGCGTGACTGAAGGTCTACTTTCAGTTTTTGCAAAGAAAGTCGAGTACGCGAGCAAATACTTTTTACGGCGTCTAACAGAGCTCGCTGACGATGAATTACTATCGCAAATTTTCGAAAAAATATATTGATTTGTTAGAAATGAGGAAAAATGAGGAAAAAAACTATTCTAGGTAGACTAGGTAGACACCTATATTTCCTTGACATACGACTTACGAACAGAAAATGTCACAAAAGGAAGAAGAAAGTGACAAGAAAAAAAGAGAAATAGAACTGATATTATCTAAAATTATACTTTTTTCCATGCCATTTATATTCAATTTTTTATATTTTATCGGGATGTTTATATAACAATAATACTTATGTTTATAATAATTATACCAATTACCAATTTATAATTTATATAATAAAACTATTATTTTCAAAATGCCAATCTCTTTGATATAGTTTCTCTCTTTTTCTCTCTTTCTTTCTCTCTCTCTCTCTCTCTCGCTCTGTCTTTTCTTCTGTTCTTCTTCTATTTTTGCTACAGCTTAATCTTACTCTCGCTACTGCGGTTATCGAAAGGCCATCGACTGTGCGCCGCGAAATGGCGGGCTTGTGCAGCGGACTATAATGTTGGCCGATGCACGTATAAAGGGAAAGCAATGCGGCGGAAGAGTTCCCGTTTTCCGCCCGCTTCTAATGCTGCTTGCAGCGGAAGTTGGTAAATATAACTAGTATCGAAGGAATCGCTTTGTTACTGAAAGCTGAAGCGAGGAGGAAATGATTACACAGCGGATCACGAAGAGATCGAAACTTTGCGGTGAACGAACACTCCTTTCTTTATCGCACTCCTTTATCGCTCTCCAAAACTAAACAATATCCGAATTGTGCAATATTAAATTATTTATCTTCGCGATCGCCAAATGCTACACCGATTAAACCTGATAAAATCCGACAATGATTACATCATAAAAAGAAATATTATTTTTATGTGAGTCAATAATATATGTAAGTTGTAAGTAATAATAACACATTATGTAAATATATGCTAAGTAAATTTAATAGAAATTGTGTTGAACAGTTGTAGAAAACCCCCGTATACGAGAAAAACATTTCGATGAAATTGCAGGTCAGGGCATATTTTAATTTATCTTTGTAAAAATAAATAGATGTACCCTGAAAGTAACTAAACGCGAGAAATAATATCAAAGGTTTCATTAAATATGTTTTAAAACATGTAATATATCAATGATACGATATAAGCAGTATATAATAAAATGGTAATAAATAGCGAAACATCTTCGCATTGTTCACGATAAAGCTGTAAAGCCCCTGTTAGCCCGAAGCACTGATATTATTCGTGCTAAAAGACATCGTTGTCGCGTTCGCGCTCTTAGAATCTATCGGAAATTTCCTTCAATCAAATAAAAGCGGTGTCGTCTCGATCGATTCTCCCCATCTCTCTCTCCTCTCTTTCTCTCCTCGTTCGTACATCATCCAACCTTCCCTTATCAATCTTTCATCTCGGTTCATCTCATATAGTTCACATCGCCCTAAGGGATGCGCACGCGTTCTAATCTCTAAGTGTGGTTGGCGGTCGTCCACCACTACTATCACTAGTACTATTACTAACCACGTCGACACTCAAAGATCAGCACGCTCGATAAAATAATCGCAACCCCGCGTAGCGTCGTAAGCGATTATTTTATCAACACAGGGCGATCTACTATTTTCGATGCGCTTTGACAGTCTTATTGTGCACTGTTAAATTCATAGTGTAAAATTATATTATTCAATTTGAGTCGTTTTTAACCATTTGTATATAGATCGTCACTGCTCCTACTAAAAAAAATGTGTCATTAACTTAACTATTATAAACCAATGGTGTTAAAATAATACTGTTCTAATTGTGTCAAACTAATACATTTTGACAACCTAGTAGTTAAAAAAGTAACAACAAAATGTTATTTAAGGTATTCCTTTATACAGGTCATCCTTTAATATTTAATAGTGTACTACTTTTTGTTGGAGTTTTGTCATTGGTACACTCATCTCTAACTTATTTTGAAATTCAAAATAAAACCAAGTTGTATAATAGATAATTAAAATCAAATTTTAGTTTTTAAAAATATTTAAAAAACTTGTCATCTATATATATATATAAAGGTATTATATCATTAACTTCTTTTAGAAGAAAAACTTTATTTGCCCTAACTATCAATACCCTTCTAATTTTCCACAATCCAGCCTTGTAAATAATCTGACATTTAGTTTACAACCCAGAAAAATCTATTACCAGAAACTATGGGGCTTTTGCAAGCAGCGGCAAGAGATATCGTCCTTTGTTGTAACAAGGACCGATCGATCGGGCAACACCTAGAGGGCTCGCGTATATTCAAGGCTGTCTTCTTCGCCGATACCCAAATTGATTTCAGATCTAATGATATATACGATAAGAGCTCTCCTCGTACCTCTTCCCCGGCTCTTCCTCGTTATTAATCGTGCGAGGAGCATAAACGCGCACCTATCAGACGACCCAAATGCAAAGTTACCGCGACGTCACGCACCCTATATCTCGGCAAGGCGCTCTTCCGCGTTTCCGTCCTCCTTTCACCCCCGACAATAATGAGATACCTCCTTCATCTCGTCTTTTCCCCCCACAGAGTATCCAAAAGCGAAATAGGCCGGTATAATCGACGCCGAGCGATGCGACGCCCTCATACTCGTATCATGAGAAAATAGAGCCTGAGACGCGTATAAACGTTTAATTTTTGTGAGATAATAGCTTAACCTTCAGATTAATTAATTTAAAAAAATTAATTCTTCAGAATAGGGCCTTTTCCGAATTTTGATATTTTCTTGCGGTTTTCTTGGTAAAAACCTTTGTTGTGACTCCGACAGTGATAATCAATCGGGGGAGCCCGAAAAATATGCACCCTACTTATTTTTTTTTTTTTATTTTAGTAAATCTGAAGGAAAACTCACTCCTCTCCGATTTCGATGAAATAAGGCTCAATTAAAGCGTTTTTGCTCAAAATAACTAAAAGCATTTAATTGTTTAAAGCGCATCACTAACCTACATACGTGTGTATGCCCTGTTTTAACAAAAATCACAACTTTTATAAAGCAGGGCACACACACACGTGTGCGTAAACCTCGGTTCGCGTGGAAAGTGTATGTGTGAACTATTTCGGGGCTACCGCACCACCCTCAAAAGCAGGGGGGGTGTGCGTAAACCTCTGTTCGCGTGGAAAGTGTATGCGCCCTTAATCTAGACATTTATCAAAAATAAAGTAAAAATAGGTAAAAAAAAATAGGTAGGGTGCATATTTTTTGGGCTCCCCCGATTGATTATCACTGTCGGGGTCACAACAAAGGTTTTTACCAAGAAAACCGCAAGAAAATATCAAAATTCGGAAAAGGCCCTATTCTGAAGAATTACCTTAAAAAATATTTTATTTTTGTACGTTTTTGCTTTGTTTTATTAATTTTTTAAAATTATTATGTAATACTGTGTATTAATATATATTATTATTAGTTTTATAGTAATACATTATATAGTTATTTAGTAGTAATATACTTTACACACTATTCTCAGTATTTCTCAAATTTGTATTCTTACTGTACTTCTAATAATGGTATAAGCAAAAATTACGAAATATAAATTAATATAAATATTTCTTACATAGGCTGAGTTTCTAAATTCATTGCCAGCGCTGAAAATATGTATATAGCATCAGTAAAAACAAATTTTTTAAGTCGTACTTTTATATTCTGTTTTTTTTAGATTCCTATTATTAAATATATTGTTTACATTTACATAGCATTTGCAGCAACAGAATAATATATGTTTAATATCACATCAAAAACTAGCAAAGGATATTGCCATTTAACTGATCGAGCTAAAAAGGCTTGGTTGACAGTTGATCGATTGGAGCAAACAGTGCGTAGCTAGGCGGAAAATTGTCAACCATGAGTGTTTATTCATTTTGCAAATGCGACTGAGCGTCAGATTTCATTCGCTGATGCATGCTAATCGTAGCTTACGCACAAACGCTCGAAATTTCAAACGGGCAAACAAAATGAAACAAGGGAAAGATAAAAGACGAAAATAAATCCGACAGCTTGGGTTTAATGAAAAACAGATATATTCTCTCGGAAAATTTACTTGTTAAATCGAAAAGCTATGTTGAGCATTGGTAAATTTATTTTATGTACATTATTTACAATATAAGTACTGAAAAAATTATCATCAACAATTAACTTGTTAGTGTTAAATTTCAATTTAAAATAGCAAGTAAAATAATAGCGCAAAACGATTTGCTATTGTCTACTTTCATGAATGCAAGTAAACAGCAAAATGTAAAAAAAAAACAGCAGAAAGAGATTTCCCGGCTTAATTGGCTTACTACTGAATCTACCCATGTATACCCTTAACGAATTTGGACCCTTTGTCCTTTTGCTTTGCGCGTCAGATAACGTAGCCAGATTTACTCTCACGCTCTCACTTCAAAAACTCACTAGCTTCACTTGATTTAGATATAACAAGGTGGAAAAATTGTTTGTCAAACACACATACCCACACATACACACACATGATATTCTAAATACATAAATTGTGTTTAGAATTATTGAAAATAAAAATCTCTTGGAATAGTATTGGGTGTACAACTTAATTCGGTCCGTTTTTTTGCTTGAAAAACGCATTTATAGTGAAAGAACGGTACGTACGGTTTTATTCAAAGTATTGTCTATTGCTAGCCACTACTTTTTCCCATCTTTCTGGCAGTATATGGATATATACCGCGTCGGAAGAACGCTTCATCCTTTGAGGCTTCCACAAATCGATCCAATTTTTGATATCCTCATATGACGTGAAGTGCTGCTCAGACAGGCCGTGCGCCATCGATCGAAATAAATGGTAATCAAAGAGAACAATGTCTGGTGAATACAGCGGGTGAGGTAGGACTTCCCATTTTAACGTTTCCAATATGTTTTGATGAGGTTTGCGACATGGGGTCGAGCATTGTCTTGCTGCAAAATCACTTTATCGTGTCTATCGTTGTTGAAATGGCTTGTTGAGTCACTCCCAATGATCCTGCCAATTCTTCTTGCATTTGACACGAGTCTTGATCAAGTAATGCCTTCAATTCTGCATCTTCGAAAACCTTCTCTCTTCCACCGCCATGCCGGTCTTCGACGTCAAAATCATCGTTCTTGAAGCGTTGAAACCACTCTCGGCACGTTCTTTCACTAATTGCGGCCTCACCATACGTATTTGAGAGCATTCGATGAGCCTCAGCCACAGATTTCTTCATATTGAAGCAGAAAATTAATACCTCCCGCGAATGACGAGAATTTGGCTCGTAAGCTGACATTTTCAATCGAGAATAACATTATGATGCAAACACAAATCGACTAATATTTCGATGGCGTTATGTTTACAAATACCTAAGCTTATTGTATGACGTCTACGATCTATTTATTTCGAACACCACTTACTGCTACAGTCATCTTTTGAAAACGGACCGAACTAAGTTGTAGACCCAATAATATATTATTAAGTTATATAATCTTTATATATAGGATTATGTTAAGAGAGGATCTTGCATACTAAAACACATGGTTAAATCTAATTATTATTATATTTATATCAACATTTATAAGCATTTTTATTTATCAAAGGACAGTTATAAATATTGCAGTCCGTTTTAATTAATTGTAAGTATGCTACCTATATTGTTTGACTTCTGATTAGCAATATAATTATAAACTATGAACTTTCAAAAATAAAATTCCGGTAAAATCTATGAAACGCATTTCTGCGACAAACGCGAACTCTCCCAAATTGGTTCCACACCAGTAAACAGAACTGATGTCAAGCATAGAAATTGCAGCACATGCTACATCATTTAATTGAACTATCAAGAGAGACCAATAAATGACGTGTAGCGCGTCAACAAATGCGATTCCGTGCACTAACGCGCCGTGCATTAATTAATCGCATTTCTTTCAACTTATTTCAGTATTTTTCGGGATTAAACGTCAAACAGTTAATGGCAAGTATCCGAGAAGGACCAAAAGCCAGCCGCGTTTTATTATTCGAAGTATTAGAGGGAGCGGAACGCAACCGGGCGCAGCGACAGGCCAATTAACGGAGAGAACGATTTAAATCCTATGACTCGTTACAATGAAAACGCTTTTTGAGGGGGCTGTTATTATTACCGCGGCACAAGATACCTTTGATGCCGCGATCCCGAATAGATAAAAGGAAAACAAAGCCAACCGCGCGGAAGAGAGAAATGGAAATTTTAATTGCGCGAAAGGGAGAACCTCGTATCTTACTCTCTTCACCCTCTCGCGCATCGTCCCACTCTCTCCCCATTTTCCGGATTATTTTCAGATCTTGACGGTAACATCCTTTTTATTTCCGTCTGTTTCATTACGCTGCTCTCTCGTGTCAGCCTTTCTCGGCTCGAACGAGTGAAGATTAAACGCGCAACATTTAATGCCGGTATCGCGCTTTCCATTCGTGCAATATCATGTTCAGCTATTTCGAATTAAATAGCAATAAATAATGAAAACAGCAAATATTAATAAGATATCGCAATATATATTCCACGTATCAAAAAAATTCTTTGTTAACATCATTTAGGCTATATTCTCCTCTTTATTCTCGTAAATAAAAAATAAAATTTTAAATCAATCTTTCTAAACTGTTATTTATGAAATATAAAAATATATTAATAATAAAAAAACAAACATAAAACTGATAAAAACAGATATTTTCTTAAATTTTTTGTCTGTGTCAGATTCTTTACTTTTCAATTTCCTATTTATCTAATATGTACATTTTTTACACACACCAATTTACTACTTTCTTAACTCTTCAATTTTAACATACAAAAATCTCTGACTTTTTTTATTTAATAATTATTACTTTTGCGCCACAATAGCTTTTATATTGCATAATATAGTAATCATTACTTTGGGGAAAAACATCCGTTAACAATTCGCTCCAATCACAAGTGCAACTGCATTTCCAGTCTCGCACGTGAGGGAAGAGTATTTACACACGGCACATTGTTTCGGCCTTATAATGCCAAACCGTCGCGAAGCACTTCGAGTCGATACAACAGCATTCAACGCTCTGAGAAACGCCTATCGATTAAGGAGCATTTCAATGAGCATCGTTCGTCGATGATAAGACGTCAGACGCACAATCGCGCGCTCCCTTCGATATAACATTGGAAAACGCGCGTATATCGCACCATTGTATCGATTGTCACTCAAAATAGGACTGCAACAATGACGATGCATGTCTCTAATGGTACTTATATAATTCCACGAAGGACATAATATTGTAATTAGATTTAAGTATATCAAAAGTGTAATTTTATCTTTTTTCTATATCTACTGAAAATTATATATATATATTGTCTCTTTGTAGCTATATAATTAATTATATAACATTTAAACAGTAAATATAAGATATAAAAAATATGTAAGTTTTTTAAATTATATATTGCTCGCTAAAATACATATCGCATATTGTTTAATTGCAAATACATTGTTTAAGATATTTCAAACTAAATAACACCACATGAAACAAATCTTGTCATATTTTAAACAATATTTAACAACAAAACTTAAATTCCCGACTCTTCTAACGATAAAAAAGATGCTAAAATAACGTTAATGTGGCAGCTCGCAAAATGATAATATGTATACATTAGAAATTAAGAAATATCAAGCAGCTAATAATAAATTATCAACATTTGCTTTCAAAATTTTTCATCGCAATAATATATCCATTTCCGCAAGCAAAATATTTTAACTTAAATTTATAAAAAAATATTGCTTTCAAATTTATTTGCAAATAAAAATAATTAAATTAAATCTGCAAATCAGTATTACAGATGTTTAAAATGTATTTATAGGAAATGTTTTTTGTGATAATGGAAATGATTATAACTTGTTATTTTTATTAAGATTAAATTATTTTTTTACTGCTCGTGTAACGATGTTATTTTCTCGTTTGTCGGATTCCGCATCTTCACCGAAATCTTGCTCCTTTTACGGCAAATTTTTTGAGGCATTTGCTCGCTCCATGTCCACGCAGAGTGCCGCGAAACGAGAAGGACGAAAGAACTAATAACGCGAGGAGCAGGAGTAACCTGCGACGGGAAAAGCGGAAGTCGAGGAAAATGGAGTGTATATATATGAAAGGGATGGGCGAAACAGCGGGAGGTTGTTTGTAGCGATAGGATGAAAAGAAAGAGGGGCAAACGAGAGTGGGCTTGGCGTATTCGCCATAATAATTATCGCAGGCTTTCTTCCTCGTATGCTGCGAAAGCAACAGGTGGCTGCGTTCGCGCGCGCGCGTCACTCGCAATCGCACAGACAAATCGTTCGGGATAACGACGCGAATCGCAATCGAAGTCCGGTGATTAGCGAGCTCCGATGGAGACTCGATTACTGTCGCCGGTTGAAGGGCGACCTCGATTGCACGTCGTGGTCGAAGCAGAAAAGATATCCAATCCGAGTTTTCGCTCGCACCGAACGTCGCATGTCGATCGTTTCGCATCTTTGGGTCCACAATATAACCGATACTTTTTCATAAAGATATAAGTAAGAAAAACGGAGGATTATTGTATATTTTTATAAGTACCTTTGGAATTTTTAGGGAAAAACTGATTTTCCAAATATCCAATTTAGCGCACGTCTATATTATATTAAATAGTTAAATAGTTACATTTCTCATTTTTATTTCAACGATCCAGCTAAAGTCTAAACGTAGAGTTAAAGAAATTATACGTTTTGATCGCGATTTTATTGCAAAACGAAATTATATATACCATTTTATGAAGGATACTAGAAAGTATATATATAATTCTAAGAATATAAAATATTCCAACCAAAAGAATGGAAGGTCGAAGTCAACATACAGAACGTCATTGTTGCTTTAAATGATTGCTGCAGCTTTTTAACCTTTTCTTTGTAACAAAGTTCGTAAGTAAAAACTATTTATATCAATGTGCTCAGTATATGCAATCATCCTAATGGAATAGTACGTAAAGTTTAAAGGAACAAGGGCGCCTTGGCCAGCTTCCCGACTTGCCTGTTCTGCACGCCCTTTGCACGGAAGGATGCACCTTCAGGGGACTATTTGCATAGACTGATTGCAGTTTCAATTAGGAGAGAGCGACGTAACTTTTTCGCGAGTTACTTACAAAGGCGTCGCGGCGAGTGGAGTGGAAAGGAAAAAAGCCGGGGAAAGAAAAGAGGCGGGAAAAAGCGAGCAAGATGGAAGGAGATGAGGAGTTTGCCGTATCCTATTGTCGACGACACAATAGAGCCGGCAATCCTTCGACTGATGCGACTGTTTTTGTACTGATGCAAAATAAGCCAATCCATAATCGGAAATTACAGTCGGACAATGCGGTGAAAAATTTCCTTCATAATACAATATTTTCGTATAAGTAATAAGGTTGGAAACACGTTGTTATTAAAGATAGGTGTATAAATTCAACGTTTTTATTACACAAATATATATATACCACTTTTATAATAAGTTTCATCAGTACAATCAAAAATTAATAATTTTTATCTTTTTGTTTTTAAACTTGGTTGTTACATCAACTAAAAACAAACAAATTTAACAGCTCAATTTTCTCAAATTATTTACTGCATACAATAGCAATATAAATACAAAATTATTCACCCGGTTTTTCTATTATTTACAATAATCTGACCCAGATTATTATCTGTTGCATCGATATGAGCATAATTAAACAATTTAATAACTCAATTCACATATATTTAACAAAACATAAATTTAATTTGTGAAATTCGTTCGCCTCGTAAATCATTACGCTCTTATCATGTCGTGAATCATTCGCGCCCACTAACAAGATCCAAAAATTTCATAAAACCGGACACGTCGCCGGCTTCCCTTAAATCACGACTGGCGGCAAAAATGTCGACGACGACGACGACGACGACGACGATGACGATGCTGCGCGTTCCGACGGAAAATTAATTTGTCTATATAAAACGGCGGGGGAAGAAGAAACGCGTCGAGACATAAAAACGACAGGGACGAAGAGAGATAACCCGCGGCAAAACCGATCTGCTGCAGCTTCTTGCGCGACGTCGCGATGTCGAAATCAATTTAAAGGGGATCGCGATCGAGATCCCCCTCCCCCTGAGCCACGGCCATTTTCCACTTTCACAGTTTATCTATAATCTGTGATTGAGGCGCTTTGCTATATGTATTCAATTATATAAAAACTTTACGCGTAATATAATACGAGAGAGTAAATTAATCTTTACATTGTTTTTTTAAATTTATTTAATTAAATTTTACAGCTAAAAATTAATGAGAAAATTACTAAAAATTGCAAAAAAAAGTGCTGTGTGAATTCGACAATCCAAGTTGGCTCACAGTTTTTCAATGTTCATATCGATAAAGACGTTATATATTGCCAGTTACGGTCGATTTAAATTCCTTTAATTGTTATTCTATTCACTGGCAAAATAAAATTTATTATTCTGTTTATTATACACCGTTGATTGAAGCATCGGTGCTCCATCTTATAGTTGTTATTGCGATAAATATTATACCACAGCCCCAGTGGTCGAATTGGCACGACACCCGCACGGTATACGGGAGGTTCCAGGTTCAAACCCTGGCTGGGGTAATATTTTTCGCAATAAAATTTAAAAACTATTTAATTTAGAAATTACATCAACTGACCAAAACCATGGTCAAAATTAATAATGTTTTCGATATTGATCTGAAAAAAGTGCTGTGTGAATCCGACAAACCAAGTTGGCTCACAGTTTTTCAATGTTCATATCGGTAAAGACGTTATATATTGCCAGTTACGGTCGATTTAAATTCCTTTAATTGTTATAAAAATTGCATTTTGCTATTTCTGTCTTTTATACTTGTAAATCTCATTCTTGACAATAAAATTACAAATCGGAAAATTAAATTAGAATTTTATTGATCCTTCCTCCGCTTCATTTATGTAGTTATTTTTATCGTCCGTTTCTTAACAGCGAAAAGAAAAAACAAATTGCCCTGTATAATTCAAAGAGCGCGGTTCTTTTATCTCGCGACGATATATAAATATACTGGGCGCGTGTATCGATGTGTATATCACTCGAAATTGAATTTCGAGATATGAACGCGGTCCATGTCCAATTCACGACACATGCACACGTCTCCGCGTCCACGCGCACATATACGCGTACAAACGTGTGCATGCACAATCGATACTCTTCGACCTACTTGCGGAAAAGAGCATAGGAAGCGGAGCACATATGTGTGACGGAAAGACATTATATACCGGTATCTCTCAAGTTATAATGATCCGTAGGACACTATACGTAACGGGTCAATGCTTCCAATGTGAGCCACTCTACGCTATTGCTCGCGAAAATGTCCCATCTCGAAGGAGGAGTCGCACCGTTCGATATGTTCGACAAATATTCTGCTATGATGTACAAAATAGCCCGACAATCCTATTAAGACAGCTAATCGAAAAAATATCTCGGACATTTGTAATATATATATATATATATATATATATATCCGCTTATTTATTTTCTATTTTTATTTTCTATATTTAGTTTCTATCTTTTTGTTTCTTGTTCTCAAGAAACAAAATTAAACCCTAATTTATATGTGTAAAATATTGAATTTATTGTATTTACACATATAAATTAGGCCTATTAATTTTCGAACGCTATACTAATACTTTACCAGAAAGTATATTATCTAAAAGTAATAATAAAGATAAAATAATAAAATAAATAAATAAGTAGGTATAATAAAAAATAAAATAATTGAAAAGTTTGTAATATTTACGTTAATATAAGCAGAAAAAATGATTATGTCACTTTAAATGAACATAAAAATAAGATGGTATCTTAATGAACAAATGACCGAATGACCGAATATTCATCGGTTACCTACGTAGATTGAAACATTCTTGGCTCTGATTCGAGAATAACTTACTACATCGACATTTCGATTGAGCTGATTTGTTTCATGCAGTTCTGGCACAGGCGCGAAACATATGCGAATGCGCAGTATGTGTCCGTTCACACGTCCGAAGATATGGCATTCCAATAACTCGCCAAGCGACGTTAATTAGCCGGAAACGTGGAGGAAACGGAATTTAGAGATTGCCACGCACGTTTGAATTTTTGCGAAATAACACGACGCGCGGAATTTCCGCGCTGTAATTGGTCTGTATAAATGCAATTTTATTAATGTTGACGAATTGGAATCGAGTGCGCTGATTTCAATTTCGTAATACAGTTTTACTATATCCTCTATTTCACTTATACTTTTGACATCTTTAAAATATACATATTTATTTAAAAAATATGTTGTAATATACAGTATTTACAAAGAAATTTCGAAACACATATTGCGCATGATATAATTTCATTGATGATACGTTTAATAGTTAAATTCTCTTAATTTGAATAAACAAATTATGATTATCAAAACTCCGGATTTTTGTTTGATGCTTTTTAATGTCGAATAAAACCATTCTTTGGCAAAAGTATATTTAATACTCTTTGCAAACATACAATTCTTAGTAACAATATGTTGCAAATAAGTACATCAATGGTAAAACATTTTCTATTATTAATCGTTGCAGAAAGCCTTTCAATATCGACGTATATGTTTGCGACCATATGGGTTCGCCGTTTTATAATAAGTTATATCAGCATATATGAAGTATGAAAGCAGTCAAAGTATATTTCATTGCTTCGAGAAAGTCAATGCGATCCTACTCGGCCGCGCCCTGCGTCCCAACGGAAATTATCGAATCGTTTCGAGGTACAGCTTTGTAAAACGGCAGTCCGCGGGTAGTTTAATTAAACCTCTGTCGCTAATTAACGCCGATTTTGTGGCGTCCACATCTCTTGAGGCTCGCGTCACAGCCGAGTGATTTCGAATGGTTCTCAAACCTTTAAAGCACTGCAAAACGAAAAGCGACCAAAATGTGCGACGTATATCGTAAACTGCAATTTTCGTTAATTTACATTCACATCAACGATCAAATGGGAAATACGGTAAATGATCATTCTTACGTAATTATTCGTCTGTATAAATGCCTTTTAATATGCCGATAAAAAGTATAAATCAATAAGTTGTCATCCGCATGAAATTTTTCACTAAAGAATTATCCGATTATAAAGTTATTTTATAATTAAGAACTCTTGGAACCAAAATTAATGACTACGATGTTGAAAATCCACCGCAAGAAATAAACCATCGACACAAGTTTCTCGTGCAGTTTCTAAATTATATTACAGCAATAGAAAAAATGTATTAAATTTAAATACTGCGAAAAATAAAAACAAAAACACTCCAATTTTTCTTACGAGCAAATGTATTCTTCCTAATATTTAATAAAAATTTATTTAAGTTTGTTTCTCAAAATATATTTTTTTATTGATATAACTACTTGCAACGTATCGATATCACATTATTTTAAAATTTCACAAAAGAGATTGGATAAATACAATTAATCTTAATTAAAAAAAAAACGCATCTATTTACCGTTGCCTGAGCCAATTAATTACAACGAATTAATTTGCTACGTAACGAATTTTGGCCGACAATCAGTGCTACGTAACGGATACACTACGTTGAATTACGATATGCGTTGAGGATATGCGCGAACAAACTAAATGAGCAATTAATCACGCAAGTACAATGAATTGAATGAGTCGAACGGAAAGCGCATGCTTTCCCTTTTATTCGTGCAGACAAATGCGTCGAAAATGAATAAGAATATCAAAATATTTTTTCTCTTTCTTTTTAATTGAAAGATTAAAGAAAGTGTTGTGTAACAGATGTGGACAAATGCACAACAAAATTATGCATCGTAAATCGTAATCTTGAACATGTGATTTGTCTTATTCCTCAAACAACGCGCTCATCTATTTTTATCTTTTGTCTAATAATTTAATGCAGCCACCTTCCGCCAGTACGCTTATCTCAATGTTCTTCTATTTCTAACTCTTATAATTGAACTACACAAATTATCCACGTTAATGAATGAGAAATCTTAGGAACTCCTACTATAAGATTAAAAGAACAAAGAATATAAATAATTATTCTCCTCTCTATACTATATTTGTTGCTATAGCTTTTTGTTTTTTTTAGCATTAATTGTATGCATAGAATGTCAAGTTTTATTTATTTCTGTAGAGGAAAAAGATGTAATTGGTAAAAATTACAAAATAAGCGGTTAAAGATTCAACATTCACAGAAATTCACATATTTGAGAGTTAAACAAAAATAACATTTACAGTTATTCCAAAACACAAAGCCAATTCTTCGCGATAAAAGCGTTATTCGTACGAAAAGGGAGACACGTGTCCCCTGTTTCGCGTTTTTACTTTAACTCTTTGGCCGAAGTGGACTGACACAGCTCGACCACGGAATACGACTGAAAAACGCGAATATTCTCTCAACGAAATATGTAAATGTAGAGATAAGGACATTCCTGCCTGATAACGACGAGATATCGAAGTACAGAAAGGAACTACAGTAGCGTTTTGTCCCAAAAGATCGTTTAGAGGGAAGCCAACTATATAATGATGCGTAATAGCCACAGGATTAAAACAAATGCTTCCGCTTCTGTTACTGTTAATATTTAATTCGCGTTATTAGGGGAGACTGGGGCTCGTTGGCACCGTTTTCACAATTTCGGCACTTGAGTTTTTAAACAACTAATTTTCATGATTAAACAGTACTAATATGATAGAGAGAACCTTTCTCTACATTTTCATGCCAAGAACGCTGCTGTATATTGTATAGTTTCTTTAGTAATAAGTGAAATACGAACATGCTGCATTTGTAGCCAACTTGCCCCGATAGTAAGATAAATTGGCTATGCGACAAAAATCCATATGTTAATTTAATGAAAACGTAATAGAAACACAAAACGGGTAACAGATATGTACTTCTTGATAAAGATTGTATCTTTTAATGTTATTTTATAATGATCGAATAGCAAAATGCTGTTGCAGAAGAACAATTGTAAACTATTTTAGATGTAGCTTTCTCTTCGATCCATATAAAAATATTTATATAAATATATATCTAGCTTCTATCAGCATCGTAGGTAGCAAATCACATGCTTACACAAGTCTCACGCGCGCGGCAACAACAATAAGTCAAGCTAAGCATGCCTTGATATGAGCCAACATACCCCATCCCTATATACGTTTAATTTCAGTCATTTTCTTACAATAAATGAACTTACAATAGAACTTATTATAAAATTACTGTTGTTTCTCAAATTTTTTTTTTAACTAATAATACGTCACTTTGATTTACTTTTCAAACTGAAAAGCATTAATACGATATTTTGAAACGCTCGAAAATTTACTTGCCACCTAGCTCTTGAATTAGAGTTTTCTCTTTTTTTTATTGTAATACTTGTTTGATTTAAATAAAACTTTGGAAAAAATATCTATATCATAAAACAGATATTTTGTTATGACTTTTCCATTATTTCTTTTGCTATAAATACATAAACGGAACGCACTACCAACTTGCCTTTTGTGCCAATTAGCCCCGGTCTCCCCTATTTGATAACCGGACTTATTCATCAACTGATTAGCTGCCATCGGCTGTTTCGTCGAACGTCCTTTTAAATGCGGATCAATCAGCAGGCCGCAAGTCTAATCGATTACGAACAATTACAAATCGTGTCCGTTAATTAACGCGATCTAACCATTTCGGCGTTCCTGGCATTCCTCATGTTTTCGCATCCGGCATCGTTCAAAAATCGCGCGACATACAAATAACAAGACATAAGTGCGAAAGTTTAAGACACGCTAGCGGCAATTTTTACTATCCGCGTCATTCTGTCAATTCGAAGAGAAGCACCGAAACAGTTACAGACGTTGGAAAATATATTCGCGCTAATTAACACTCTACGTTAGAAGTTCCCAATCTTTTTGTCAAGAGAGCCATAGAAAATTTTTGTAATGACTGGGGGGCCGGATAAATATTTTTATTTTTGAAACTCATGGCATATAAAACAAAATAATAATAATAATAATAATAATTTTATTGCAATGTACAACAAGAAACAAAAAGATTAAGCATAGCCTGAATATATCAAATAAAAATACACGTAAATGGTGAGGTACCAACATACTGCAATGTTGCTATAAAGTTTACCAAAATGACACTATGATGTGACAGAGGACATGCATAAATGTACACGCATCACAGACAAACATTTTATACGCATACACTCACACACGCAAGACACATAAATAAAGTATATAATAATGAAGACGCACGCGCGCAGAATTATTACTCAAAAGAATGTGTTTTGATGCTAATTTAGAGAAAACGCAGGTGAGACGCGATGATACTAGAAGCTGCGGTGCGAAAAGAAGATAAAGAGGAGGCGGATCTTATAAAAGTTATAGGTACTTTATTGAAGTATTTGACTATACAATAGGAAAAGGCAGCGCGAAACTTATAGTGAAGTAAAAACAACATGTCAAGATAACGGGTTTCTGAAGTATTAGAAAAATGGAGGGTGGCGTACAAGTGTGAAAGGGCGTCGAAGATAAGGAAGAGTGGAACATAAAAGACGGAATGCCAAGCAACACAGGTGAAACGCGAAACGTGGATGAATTTTAAGCCAACCGCGGAGCTTAAATGCAAAAAAGATATGTACGTGGTCAAACTTATATATACAATAAAAGATAAGAATTTTGAATATTTAATTCAATAAAAGTTGGCTGAAACATATACCACATCAGCATAGTTAAAAAAGAGATGACAAGTTTCGTAGTGTGGGAGACAAGTTTCGTTGTGTGAGAAACAAGTGTCGTTATATGATGAGTAAAAGTGTATGATGGAGGGTAGAGAAAAAGAGAAGTACATGGCTAATTAGTAAATGGAGCTATTCCTGCTCCATCATAACGTCATAAATTGGGAAATATAATACTCTCATAGCAGTTGCTGCAGTTTCTAATGTGTAGCCCAACAGCTTAACGTCTCTTCCGAAAGACAGAGCCCCAGTTTCTCCGCACGATAGTCACCTCATTGTTTCTCGTACGGGAACGGGAGGTCGGAAGTGCCGTGCAGTTTGCAATACTTTTCTGCGATCAGGTGGACTTATTGAGCCCGGTTCCTCGTGGTTACGCTTTACCACAAGACCACTCTGCCATCTCCAATAAAATCTTAATTTTAAAATTCTTTTATATTATAACGTCGAAATTTCTTGGCAGGCTGGATAAAACTTCGTGAGAATCGAATTTGGTCTGCGGACCGTATAGAATTGGAGATCCCTACTCTACGACGATCGCTCGTCATTTGATTCGATACTCGTCGGCGGGTTGGAATTTGTTTCGTACGGAAAAACCGTATCCGAAATACGCGGAGCGAGCAATGGCGCGTATCCGGATTCGTCACGTGGCATTGCACAAATAGCGCCAAGTGACTACGTGAGTCAGGCAAAGAGCACGGGCGCACGTCCAACGAATAAAAATAAAACAATCTCGAAACGTAATTGCTGCTTCTCTCTGCTGCTTATCGCGAAATAATATTATAATACGCGAACGGTTGGTTATTCTTACTTTTAATGGGATGAACACTTGAATCGTAATAATATATCTGTATCATATGAGATTATCATTTATGTGATTACACCTAATCTCAATATACGTATATGTGTGTGTGTTATGCGCTTTAATGAATATTTTAATCTAATTAGCAGTAAAGACTTTAATCGATTTTAATACTGGCTATCATTATATAATCGTCATGACAATATGACCGTTGGTTTTGGTCAGATTAATCATCAAGACGTTTCGACCATAGATTTTGGTCCTTCTAAATTGATGTAATCTTGATACTTTATCTTTATTATAAGCATCCTATTTAAATAATTTAATTTATTGCGAAAAATATTACCTCAGCCAGGGTTCGTACCTGGAATCTCCCTCATTCCGTGAAGAGTGTCGTACCAATTTAACACTGAGGCATGTGAGATAAATCTATTAATAGAAATATAGTAAAGATATTCATACAAGAGAAAGCGTCTCAAATTCTTTCTGTCTGACAAAATATATGTCGAAAAAATTTATTGTACATCAATGAAGCAAAACAATATACATTAATTACTTATTAGACAATATTGACTAACTGGAAAATAATTCGCTGAATATGATGCAAAGATATAAAAATGTATTATACACAAGCAAAGTTATCTCTATAGCAACCTTTTTTGTAAATTATTTAAATATATGTTGCAAAAAATGTTGAATGCAATAAATAATAAACCATATTTTATTGAAATAGTTTTTCGTATATCATTATCACTATATGCAGCAAAGATAAAAAAATGACTGTCGTGTAATAGGCAATAATCATTGTTTTATCTATTCTAAGTTACTTGTCACTTGACATTCAAACAGGATTTAGTATTATTGAGGCTTCTGACATTTTTAGAAATAGTAGTGTACATCACTATTCAAAGCTATCATGATTCATGTTGGTTTGATCACTTAAAAACAAACTTTTAATCTGTTGGAAACTGTATATTCGGTATATTCACTCGTTATAATTTAAGAAATTTAATGAGATATTATCCTTGACCAGGATAATTGTTGTTAATATTAATATTTCATTATAGATTGCGTAAATTATAACCTAAATATATTGAATGTACAGTTTCCAACAGATTCAAAGTTTGTTTTCAAGTGATTCAAACAAATTTACTGAATCAATCTTTCTCTAATCTCCTATAAATAATATATTCATATAAATACATCTCAGATGTTGTAATGTTTACCCTGATGGCATATGCTGTATACGAATTTAGAATACATTAGACCTGTAGAACAGAGAATAAAGCACGTTTATAGTTCAATTATAATTGGCTATCAATAATGACGATTATGAAATCAGATTAAATTTTTGACTGTGGCGCAGACGTGCTTCTTAATAGGTATAGCGAATATAATAGCAGATACAAAAACTGCGCACTTAAGTCCAGTTTCTCCGCATAAGCTAGAGAGAAACTCCCCTCTCGTTAATTTCTCGTGCGGGCGGTGCAGCTTAATTGAAATATTAAAATACCTGTATCTACCAGGTGGACTCAAACCCGATTCCTCGCGGTTACGAGTCTGGCACTTTACCACTAGACCACACTGACACCCAATATACAATATACCGAATATTTTAAATGTCGAATTATATGCGATATTATCAAGAAAATATGAAATTTAATAAAATATAATACTGATATGTTTTAACTAAAACATATATTAATTATAATGTTTTTTTAATTAAACACCAAGATTATTGCCAGATTAATGAATCTTAATGATTTATATAAAACTTAAAATTAATTATGTCAATATCTGTATGCAAATTTAAATAAATGTTAAATAATTATAGTTTTTGTAAATGTTGGTTTGTTAAAAAAAATTTTTAAATTTAAATAATATATTTGCAAAAGCAGCATAGTAACGTGCCAAAATTTTTTATGTATCTATAAATTGTATTTATTATAATTATAATTTAAATTATTATAATAATTATAATTATAATTATAATTTATATGTTTTATTTCTTAGTGAAATAATTTTAAAATTATAGACAAATAAAATTGCCTTTTCTTCTCTAAAATATAAGTTAGAGATAAAATAATGAATTAATTAGAACACTGAGATAATTGCTATATATATTTCACTCGATATTTCTGAAGTTTATTTATATGTTGAAAGTACCTTTGATAAAAGAAAGCGGCAATATATATACCGCGAATAATGCTAAAATAAATAGCGGGAATTTTCAACGTAACCGCGCAAGCTGCGCCTTTAATGTCGCGTTTACTGCCCACGAACAGAACATCGCAAACAACCAGGTATACGCTCTGCGAAACACTTTAATTAACACGCTACGACGATCACTCAATCTTAATTAACACGCTAGGCGGAAAGTTCACGTAGCATTTGCATAAATTAACTCTTTCGTGCACGTATTCATTCTTCTGACCATTACGTATGTACACAGGTGATATTAGTTAATGCTAAACAAGAATATCTTTCGTTGAACCGTAATTAATAATTTTGTAAGTTAATAACAAATAAGATCGGTCTCTACTTATATAGGGTATTCTAAGATTTTTCCATACAAACTTTAGCAATATGTTCTGTGAGCAGAAGTAAGAAAAGAATGTTATATAAAACGTGGGTTTTTAAATGCTTTATTAAAAAGTTATAGAGAAGTTAGAATTTTGTATTAAAGAAATAATAACGGTTTTGCAAAAGTTATACGTCGTATAAATAACACGCCGTTCGTTAATGTTTATCTTCCGCTTCTTCTATAGTCGTGCTTTGTTACGTACGGAAATTTTATATTTCCGACGACGCACGTTAAAAGTCTTGAAGGCTTAGACGACGCACGCTAGGCTCGGAATTCCGAGGAAACGGCCGGGGTTAGTGTAAATGTTTAGGTTATCTTATCGGAGTCCGTTGAAGGGCTGGGGGCCAGATGGGCCCGAAACTACGCTTCTAGAATGTTCTAGAAGCTTCTAGAATACCTCCCCCCTTAAGACGCGTAAGAAAAAGGCGGGAATCTCGCGCGGGAGATTCCGGTCTTTTTCGGGTATAAATAGGGCGGAAAAACGCCGCGGAAAGCAGATAAGTTTTAACTTCGGTCTTGACTAGACGTAATTCTTAGACTCTCTCCTAACCCTATTCGATTCCCTACGTTCCGCTATACGCTAAGTTCGAGCATTCGCGCTCAATTCTGGGACTTAGTCCCTACACTATCATACCTCATAAGACCGCGCTTCACGCACAAGTTGTATCGAGATTTATATAGAATAAAGGTAAGATAAGTTAAAAAGAAACAAGTGTAAAAATCTGGAATCTCATTTCGTAATCAAAAATCGATCACTTCCAAGACTCGACTCGCAGTTGTCGCTGACAAAGTGTGGCGATCTGTGCTGGGGCGCTGACGAAGAGTGTGGCGATCCAGTGCTTTCGCTGCCGAAAGCGTGGCGATTACGGGGTTGATTCTTGGAGGTCGTAATAATCACTGTCACTTCTGGGATTCCGACTCGCAGTTTCCGCTGACAAAGCGTGGCGATCTGTGCTGGGGCGCTGACGAAGAGTGTGGCGATCCAGTACTTTCGCTGCCGAAAGCGTGGCGATTACGGAGTTGGTTCCCAGAAACAGACAATAATCTTGACAAATTCCCGAAAGTGAATTTGACCTCTACGCTGACGATCTGAGCGCTGACGAAGAGTGTGGCGAGCAGAGGGTGTGGCGGATTGGTTTTGAGCGCTGCCGAAGAGTGTGGCGAGCTTAAAATTCATTTTCGTGAACGCGGCTGAATGACGAAGAAAGGAGGTAGGCGCGTTCGTATTAAACAAATCAGATTCCAGATTAAGCAAGCAATCATTTCTAATCAAGATCCTCTCCCCTTCCTCCAACAATTGCAACAATTAGAAAACGCACCCCCCTTTAAACCTATTCCTGTCAATTTTGACGTTGATTATCCTAATTATAACCAAATAAATAAAGCTGATCCTCGTTACCATACGTATAAACCCAGATATCTTTTCGGTCCCGAATAATAAAAATAATAATAATATCCTTCACACGACTTGTCCAAATCCCTGGTAAATTGCTTAAATGCATTGACCAAAAAACGGACGAACTATAACAGTCAGAACGTGACAGCTTACTATTTGAGATAATTAAAGGTGATCATAAAAACTTGTATGAATACTAGCAATGAGCAGTAGAACATTATTTCAAAATGCTGTGAGAGTTTTAACGAAGAATACACGGATATTAATTTTGTGTGCGATTTGTGTGCAGGAAATGCAAGGGCTTCTGTTAGACTTAGACTTAGAGAGTACCAACGAAAATTCCCTAAGAGAAGAATACCGAATCACACAATCTTTACCTCTTAACTTGATTTGTAATTACGCTTGTCGGGTTCAAATTTCTGGTGAAAATTTAATATTACATCGATGTATATAGTTTGAATTGACATAAACGGACACTTTTAAATGCAAACTAACAATAAGTGAAATTGTTTCTTACACATTTCGTAATTCTACTATAACTTTTTAATAAAGCATTTTGGGACATATGTTTTATATAACAATTTTTTCTTATTATTTCTGTTCACATAAAACATACTACTAAAGTTCGTACAAAAAACCCTAGGACACTCTGATGCGTAGTGATATCTCAGATTATTTCAGAATATTTATTTTTGGTCTTAAATATACAAGATTTTAGGTGAAAAATAAGTGATTAAATATTTAATAATTCATATTTTACGTAATAATTTTAGTATCATCAATCAAACTTATATTTCCCCAAATTGTTCTGCATATAATTAGAGCAAAAGATACTCTGACATCCAATTTGATTAATATTAAATTACAATTAAGTAACTGATAAGAGCGTATTTAAATACCTGTCCATTGCATTCATCTATATACATAAAACAAAGTCGGGTTAGTTACAGCACTTATAACTCAAAAACGGCTGGACAGATTTTAATGATCTATGATTTGTTGGATTCGTCTCCGCCCCAAATAGCAGAATAACTATAAAAAAAAAAAAAAAATTAAAGAAATACCGGGGCCGGGGCGAAGCCCGGCGGGGCATGCTAGTCCTATATATAGTAACTATTTTATGCTTTTATATCATTCTTTCTGTATTCCAATTTTTATTATTTTTGATAGATTTAATTTTATTTTTTATCTTTGGCGATACATGTTTCTTATAATTTTAACATTGTAGTTTAAGTATATCTATATAATCATATTATACACACATGGTAAATTTTGATATTTATTTTAGTATTAAATAAACATATTAAATAGACACTTCATTTAAGAAAGAGCCACGTAAAGGCAGCTAGTAAAGATGTAACATCATTTTTATTCGGGATACGAATAAAATCTGGAGCGGATAAACGAAATAGAAAGTATTCGGAAGGAACGACCCCGCACAAAGGACGAAAGCGAAAGGGCTAGAAAAGATCGAGTTGCTTTCAAATGGAAACCCAAAAAACGTATCCGATTTCAGTTAGACGAATGTGCTACCGCCTTTTACGTTTCAGTTTATCTAGGCAGCGGACAAACTTCCGGTCGCAATGAGCAAATATCCGGCCAATATAACATATATTGGCTAATCGTGAAAAAGTTTCTAGCGATAATCGTGAAAGATTGTTTCTATAGCGATAATCAAAAAGTCGAAAACTGTACTTTGGCTAACTTCATGTTATTCTTAAAAGTATCTCAATAGACATTTTATCAATTTTATCTAATGCTATAATTTTTTACTACTAAGGTTGCATTCGGGAAGCGCGCTATTAGCGCTACTGCATCATTCTGTTTTAATCGCTCATCATCAGGTGTAAAACAAAGATATATAGAATAAGCAAATAGCGCTAACAGCGCGCTCCCCGAACGCAGCCTAAAACATATTTAACTACTAAAGGCAATAATAATAATAAAGGGCTGTAATCACAATAATCAAATTTATACACACATAAAGAATGGCACTAATTAATCTTCATAACGTTTTAAATAAAGCCGTTTATACGTTCCACATTTTAGGATAAATAATTCACATTCTCACTCTGTGTTTGTGTTAACACATAAATATTATCTATTGATTAAATAAATTGTATCTACACACAGGATTCATCATCCAACCCGCTTATTATGATTTGATTTACGTACACTATATATTTCGCCAACGGCATTAATTTCTCGCCGCATTCAGTTCGCGTTTATTCGTCATTATTAAGCGTCGCCGCGATGAAAGTCACGCAATTAATTCATCGCGCGATTGCCGTTTGTCCGCTGCACACGATTACCGTGTGTGGCCGCAAAATGCCGCCTTTAATTCGCTCAACGCTACCGCCATGCAGCTGATAACACTGCCAATAAGGTCTCGTTAAAATATGCTTCCGCACGGCAATTAGAGCGATCAATTTTTATTGTACGGTTGCGGCATCGCATTGGAAATTTCGGACAAAACACGCCGCGGACAAATAATACACCGCTGCGTTGGACGGCTGGTTAGCAGAACCGATCTCTCGCGCATGAAATACGGTACTTTGATGCTGACAGAATATTGATACTTTCCCCCCCCCCCCTCAACAAGAGAGAAATATTTTTGTTATTTGTAATACTTTAATCCTAAGAAGAAAAGAACAAATTTCACATTTTATCCAAATAAAAAAAAAGATTTATCGTAAAAAGATATCAAATCTAACAAAAATTAAAACATCAGTTTTTCTATTCTTATTTATGGTTTTAGTTTGAAATAAAAAGATGAGAAAATCATTCTGCTACAAATTTCTTTTAAACGTTTACCAATTTTGCTTCCTCATAGAGGAAGCTTTGTTTTCGTAAAAAAAATTTTTTTTAGTTGTTTTTGCCAATGTGTTCAGAATGTTCTAAAACGTTGAAAAATCGCTATTTTCAAAAATGTCGGTATGTGTGTATGTATGTGTGTATGTGTGTATGTATGTATGTGTGAATGTGTGTATGTGTGTATGTATGTGCCAAATGTACCGAAATTTTTATAACTCCAGAACTAATCAACCAAATCTTAACGAATTATATATAAAATAGGGGTAGAAAAAACTGAAAAATATACAAAATTAATAAAAATTGCTAATAATCAAGGGGTTCTTTTTGCTTCGTCAAATTTTTTTACTCAAGAATTAGAAAAATAAAAAAAAACGGTTTCCAGAAAATTGGTAACAAAAAACTATACACTCTATAGTACTCCCCGGAAAATTCTACCCCTATTTCATATACAATTCGTTAAGATTTGGTTAATTAGTTCTAGAGTTATAGAAATTTCGGTAAATTTGGCACATACACACATCAGAGTGTAGAGACCTGTATGTAAGACCGTGATTTTAAGACATCACTTCCTCTATGAGAAAGCCAAGTGCAAATTTTTAATTTGCACTATTTTTTTTTATCTTCTAGATAGATAGCAAAATCGTAAATCAAGAGAGGATGAAACAAATTCTTCAAAGTTCATTAATAATTCAACGATCGCCTTATATGTCTTATATGCCACTTGTTTGACTTTTTAAATGCTCTTAAAAATTTCTGAAACCCATTTTTTCTGATTCCGGCTGGACAGCTATATGTATATATACTACTAAAATCGGGTTTTGTATCGTTAAAAAGCAATCTAAATACGAATTTGATGATTGTGCCGAAAAATACGATTCATCGCGATAGCAATTCAATCAGAACGACAAATTTTCGATACACGATATATGTAATACTTGATATACACACGTATTGCCCAAAATGATAATTTGACAATATATATAAACCAAGCTGTCGCCCGTTGTCAAAATATCGCATCATATTTGTCATTTATAACGCGGAAATCTGTTTCTCGCGCGTATAAAATCTGTAACTTGTACATCAACAATTTTATGGAAAATAAAACCTTCTTTCTTCAATTAAACAAACATGAAGACATATGTCTCATTGTAACATACGAATCATTATTCAATCCGTTTTCACATTTTCGCTAATTTTTGAATGAGCTTTTCCAATAACGGTCCAATTGTCGGAGAGTGTGTTTCATTATATATATGTATTTACAATGCATATTGAATTATCGCTGTTTGATTTAATTAATCAACCAATACCCTTTTTCATTATACCTGCACCTGCACGTTATACTGCATTTTTGCAATATACCACCATTCATTTTCTGAAATTATTTTTTTTATCATTAATAACGTAGTATCGATGAGAGTGTACATTCGTATTGTTACGATGCCGCATACCAATCGCCCAACTTCTAAATTTAATTTTCCATCACAAATTTCTGACCAATATTGAGAATATATTACACACTATTCAACAAACGTATAAAATCAACAATATTGAGCAATACTATGAAAAGATACCTTTCCAATTCTATTCTGTGACAAATTATTGTACAAGCAGTACGTGATGGCGGAACTAATTGACAATTTTAAGAATTTCAATTGTCCAATCAAACTGCGGATAATCAATTTATATGTGATATACAGATTCAAAGTATCTTTAAAAATATCGGAAGTGAAATTAAAACCAACGTTCAAGAAAATCTAATGCTGCGTAACATTTATACATCTATTGCTTTATAAGTAAAAAAAAAATAATTTTAATATATCCTAACAATAATACGTTTGTATTAATTTTTTATCACATTCTTGAAACTGTAATCATAAAATCAATTTTTGAAGTAAAGAGTTATTAAATTTCCTTACAAGAAAGAATTAAACGCCGATTGAAACTCACATGTCTACGGATCCTATTGATTTGCATTAATTGCGACGAGAAAAAAATCTGAATCTTCCTATTTTTGTTTTACTTCTACACTAATCTACAGATATGTTCTATAAATATTTACAAAAATTATTAATAACAATTCCTGCAAGTAAATTTAATATACGCGCATATAGAATGTGCAGATACGTAGAAATGTCTCTATAGTATTTTGTTTATGCCACTATATTACTCGGCTTCGTTTACGAATTCGTTCACTTCTGCTTCCCGCTTATGCTTATACTCGCTTTATGTCGCTCGTCTCGTTGCTCTCGATCTACGTTCGAGATCGATCGTCCATATAACGCGAAGCGCGTGCACGCGTGTTGAATTTCTATGGAGCGGAATTCCCCATTTATTCATACCGTTCGCTTGCGATTTCACCACAGATGTATTCATACGAATTCATATCGCGCCTCCTCGAGCTTTCTTGATCGTATCGGAAATGCAGCACGATGGAGGCAACGCATACACACGAGGCTATTCAATGCTCAACGTTTTCTTGACTCTTTCGGGTTTAAACTTTTTCAATTAAAAAAAAAACATCATGTTTTCTTGTAACGGCAATATAATAAAACCTGAGAAAAGTGATAGAAATAAAAAAAATGTGATAAAAAATATTTCATCTTACAATTAGGTACATATAAATAAATTCTAAAAATGTATATAAATTATTGATGAAATATTATCATATCATTAAAGATTATCGTGGCATTACTATTTTTTTAAATAAGTTATTGATGCGATTGTATTATCACAGCGACGATGAGCCTGTAGAATATTAACATGCGAACGTGTTCCCTATATACATTCTGATCGTCGTTATTTTCTTACGGCTTTACGTCGCGGTGCATAATGCAAGTCGAGTTCCCAGCGGAGCGGCGCGGCGCGAGAAAACCCGTTTGTCGCATAAATTCGTGCAACTACGGGAAAACCTCCTGGTCGGCATACTCGCGAAAGGCATGCTCGCAAATCTGCCGCAGCCGCACTCACCGTGTGTCGCTCGCCACGAGGCGAGCTTTATCGCGCGAAACGCGTGCCATTGCGGGGGGCACGCGAGGAATTTGCAAGCGAAATTCCCGTTCCCGCCAAAGGGCTTTTTTTTATAAGAGTCTTCTATCGGCATTTACAAACAGTTTTGCTATTTACGAACATGAATCTCTTGATTATATAAAACTCGTTAGTTAACCTGTAGTAACCGATCTCTTCGTTTATTTATAAAAAAAAATTATTTAAAATTATTTGGAACTGCTTGTTTGTCAAATATCATAAAAAATACCTATATAAAACATTTTACTGTTTTTAGATTTACATTATATATACAAATAAATGTAAAATTATTTTAACCGTACATATCGTATATATATATATATATATATATATATATATATACTGCAAAGAGTTTAGAAGAAATAAAATGCTTTTCAGAGATTAATTTAAAAATTATTTAATTTAACAAATTATTGTTTATATAATAATTTAAAACATTTTTACATTATAAATATAAGTATATTAAAAAATTATGTATCTAGTATATTTTGTATTTTAATAAACTACGCGAAAAATTTCTTTGCAATAAAATATTTGGTAATTTTGAAAAATAAAAACTTTTTAATTTTTCTTAAAATAGATAATGCTCGTTAAAATCTTTATTAAAGAATGGTGTCACTTTATCAATCGTTGTTAGTATCTTCAAAATTACAGTTTAAAACATGAAAATAAATGATCAAAATAACATCTTAAATATTAATAATTAATATTTAATATTTTAGATTATTTTTTTATTTGGCAAAGTAAATTTTGATTACTATTTCCATTTGTTTTCTATACAAATTAACAAGTTTCTAATTAATCTAAATTAATTTCAACTAAAAATATATAAAATTTCAGATTGTACGATCAGAAAACTGATTTGACTAAACTGATAAGAGTTATATACTATCGAATATTATAATACCTTGTTATAATTATTGTTTGCACAAATACTTTTATAAAGTATGAGAAAAAACGTCTAATCTCTTATTTCCAACTCTCTTATTGACTCTTGATTTTTTTATAATTTTGTGTATATAATTATTTTCTTTTCGTGCAAGTGAATAATGAGTCATATATAATCAAATTTTAACCCATCAATATAAAAAATGCATTTTACTACGTAAACTGTAAATCCAAGTGTGTAATTTTAGCTGAAACTCTTTTTACACATTTTTTGCCGTTTTAAATCACATCGATCAACACGATTGAACATATCAATTTTTTATTTAATGCTGTTAAACATGTTAAATGATGTACTTTAACACACAAGAAACATGTAAAAAGAGCTTTAGTCAATTTTAGACGTTATTTATGTAAAAATAACACACTTGAATTTGCGGTGTAGTGAAACATAAAATTGTATTATGAAATAAAAATTATTATCCAAATAAAATATTTTTTTCTAGATTCATATTAGATAATGTGTATGGTAATTTATAATATAAACATCATCAAAATAACTTATAATTTATGTCGTGTTAACAAATATACCGAAAAAATTTCACTATCATGTATCTCCATCGTTTTCTATTTCTACGAAGAAAAAAATTCTGCACGAGACTTTTCGCGATTCCCCGCCGTATTCCGACCGTTTCTCTTTACTTCTGAGAGAAACCTCAGACCGGTTTATAAAGTTCCTATCTCACTGACGGTACGCCTTTATCTCTGTATAATTCTCAGGTGGAGCGATAATGTAAAATTTAATCCAGCTTAAAAGTTTTGCGGCTGATGAAACCCGACAATTTTGGTCCCGTTGTGCCGAAGTTCAAACTTTAAGGTCAACCTCGATAAAAGTCGGCCCGTTATGATACCTATTGTTTCTATTGGCGCATTACTTTTTACGACACGAATTTTTGCCGATCGCGCCATGTGTCAAACGTATCCCGCGCAATTTTCCGCCGTTACGACGCTTCTCGCTCGCGCGACTTTTCTATAGGCCGAGACTACGAATTACGTCATTGATGCACGTACGCGACAAGGCTGCAATCAAGTTTTCATCACGGTCGTTTCTCGCAAACGACAGACGACAGCGCAAGTTTATCGGGAATGTCGGTAACTATTAGGTAAAGAGACCTGTGCGACGTGTTACCTCGCTTATACGCGGTGTACTAGCCTAGCCATCTCATGAATCGGAATGGTTTACGAAAAGCAGTGTTTTAAATCAGTGTCGAAATATATATATATATATATATATATATATATATATATATATATTGTTATCGATCCATAAGCAATAAAAAAATAATTAATTTTAGAAGCAATACAAGAATTCGAATTATTACACGATCGGTTTGTTTCGCGAAAATATTGATATTCCACTTTATTTTTTTGCACAAATTCGCATTGTTATACTATCAAATATTTTACCTTCTATATATATATTACATTTGAATAAATATATGTATAATAGTTTTTTTGTGTTTATTTATTGTATCTTTTTTGGAACATTCCGAAATTTTTGCGAAAATACTGTATGAAAAATGGTTATACAAAACGATTTGTTTATTTCAAATATATTTTGCGCGAAGCTGAATTCCGGGTGAATTAGCTAATACGAAAAATCGCGCTATCAGTTCGAAATTACACAATCCCACGGTAACGGAAAAGGAGGACGCGCGGCGGCCGTTGCAATTTCTAGAGCTATGAATATTTTGCACGCGTCGGTGTTTCTTCTCTGTAGTGTGCCTTCTTCGCGGTACGTTTGGAACGCGCGTGGTGCATAAAGCGCGGAGAATGCAAGCGCACGAATTCAGTTTGACTTACAAAGTCCACCGGCACGGCGGAGTGCCCTCGAATTTTTCTCCGTCGCAAGTTTTCGTGCGCCCCCGGCTATCGAGCAACGTGCTTTAAAAAGGCATATATATGTATATACTGTCAATATAAGCCGCCGCAACGATTTCCCATTCGCGATCGCAAATATGTCACCTTGATAAAATTTACGGGTAACATAAGCATATGTTATACAAGTACTTCAGTTAAGATTAGAAAAGACTTGGCAAAACTTTAAATAATTTCAGAGAGCGAATAATTATGTCGTTAGTGCAAAAAGGAAGATGCTGCACTATTTCACCCAGCTCAACATCAATGCGTAAGCTTTCTCGATTAGAAAGTCACAAATCCACATAACATAAAATACCATTTTTTATTGTTAAAACACTTAATTGCATGCAAAAAGATATAAAATTTTGAGTATACTGTGTTTTTTAAATGTTTTTCAATTACATCTATAAGAGAGAGAACGGAATAGATAAATCACAAACAATTAATATTTATTTAAATATAAGTATTAATTACATCTAATATTTCGATATTAAGTAAAAAGAGATAAATTATTGTGTTATTTTGAAGCAAATGTGGATACGCGACAGTTATTGGAACGCGATTTAGGAACCGTTATATTAGGTTCAGATTCGAAATAAAGGTGGTACAAGGTTTTAGCGTCAACTCTTTCGACACAAAGGGACGGAATTTCTCGGGATCTGCAAAGTTTACGAGGCGCAAAGTCGTGCTGGTTTAAAATTTCAGCGAGAGTCTCGTTCTCGTAGCCTGAAGCCATCGCGCTAGATACTCTTAATACATCGCTGACTCTCTCGAAGGCGAACTTCGAGTAAAAAGGGTATTCCTTGGTTGTTAGGCGTCGACTTTCTTTCATCTTAGATTGTACGGAAAATAAAGATTTGATACGGAAAAAGGTATGGGGTGAAAAAAAACTCTGAATGTTTCAATTAGTTAATCAGCAAGTTAATATTACGATATACTTGCAGAGCTAGTCATAATAAAAAAATAGTACAATATATGTATATACTAAAAATAAATAAAAATTTTAGAATACTTTTCTATATAATAAAATATTTTTTAGTGATGTGTGTAATTAATAGTCGCCAGTTTTCAATAACTTTATAACGTATAATTAAACAAATAATTGATAGCTATTTTAAAAAAATTTCATTAGTGATCATTTGTCTAACAAAAAATTTGTTTACGAACAATCACATCGCCGGAACAAGCGAACAAAGGAAACAAAGAGACGGCAAGACAGGGATGCGTGCTAGGTGAAATAATCAACGACACGTCGTCAGTTTCCAGAGGACCGCTTTTCTAAGCACGTTTCGGGGAATAGAGAGAGGCGGGAGGAGAGCCAAGGTAAGGAAGTAGTTACGGAAGAAAGGAAGTCTCGGGAAGAAAGAGAAAGAGGAGGATGTTATCTTTTATCTACTCGCGAGTAACGACCGGTTGTTTGGCGCGGGGGCCATTGTACCGTTTCTATGGTCAAGACACGTAACGTGCGGAAACAGCAGCCGGCTCTTCTCCCGTCTCCTCAACTCCCGTCGCAAGAGTAGATGATCCTCGCAAGAGAGAAAGGAGCATTAAGTTATGAAAATTCTCCACCCGATCTCTTCGCGTCGCCGATCTTTTCTAAGCGAAGATATTTATTTGCGCATTTCTATATAGTCTCGAAGAAACGGAAGATCGTATACGAGAGTCTTCTCGATGTTGCGCGATATTTGTGAGATGTAAACAATCATCCGCGTAATCAGTGATAATGTTCCAGATAAGTAGATCCATATCTGCAGACTTTTAACCGTAATAGAGTGATCAACGGGATAACTTTATTTGAAAATATTTTCGCAAATTTATTAAAATAATATATTTGTTCGACACGCATAGTCCCCTCTCAGGGAAAAAGATGAATTTTTCTTAAATATAACAGTTTCACAGTCTCTTCTTTAAAACTATCATTATTAAAAGTACCGTCAAAAGATGACTCACAAATCACCTCCCACAATTTACCCTCTTTAAATACACCGGCTGTGAAGATTTTTGCCTGCAAGATCACGGGGACGTACTAATCAGAGAGCGAGCATTCATTAAGAGTTGAGTTTGGATAAAATGGCAGGAGAACGGGAACGTATATAATTCGGGATGCGACGAGCGCAGAGATGGTTCGAGGGTCGGTCGTCCCCTGTCTAAGTCCGGGGGATAACAGCCGGATTAGCGCGCAAGGATGCAGCGTTAATGCCGCCACCGCCCGCCGGTGCTAGGTTCCTCTCGTTCCTTATGCACCGACGCACTCCTGATGCACTCCGCCGAGTTAAACTCCTACCAAGGAAAACAGTGACGGGGCCACCGGCGGCGAACTTTCGACTTAAGTCAGCCAGCCCGGCAGCCCGACTTTCGACGCCATCTTCGCTGACTCGGATCCGCGAAAACAGGATTTCCGGCTAAGCACCATTACGCACTCCGCGCGGCAGCTGCCGGTGTAAAACGTAATAAGATGCGCGGTTTGATTATAAAACTAACAGCGCAGACTCTCGTTGACGTCGCGTTTGGGTGAATGCCATGCAAATTTGCGCGGGGTGTAAAAGCTTATAAATAAATCTTGAGAGATGTATGTGTGTATGTGCGGGAGAGAACACATATGTGAAAAGATTATTTTTAAAGTGATATTTAACATGGAATGTCATCCATTTTTGCTTATCGCATAGCAAAAGTTACCAAAAATAAAAGTAAATTTTTAGTTCAATTTTTTCAAATCATTATTGGTTTTCGTAAAACGTAAAAACAGATAATTTTTTATTTAATTAATTCAAATATATTCTTTAAACATTTACCGCAGATCTAATATTTTAACTAATTTACTATTTAATATAAACATTACGATATACACAGGCAAAAGTTCTTACGGACCGCGTACAAAATGGTGCTAAAAGATTAATTATTGTATATGTATTTCAATCGAAGCTGCACTTGACATATGCATATGTCCCTTTCGAAGATGCGCGCCTGTCGATTACCTGATCAGAAATTATGAATATACCTTTCACGGATTCTCTTTACCGATGCCCTTTACCAAGTCGAAACCCCCAAGCGTCGCAATTATTGCAACCAGTCGCGTAGCAAAGGCGGATTTAAACGGTTGCCGCTGGCGGGCATGAAATATAGATCGGTTAGGTTCTGGAATACCGACTTCCGCCCGCTAATTAGCGTCAAAAACAAAGGCGAAGGAAAGCAACGGTTTCCGTTCATCATTTCCATTATTTTCCTCTTAGATCCACGCGCCCGAGCAATAACGCAGTTGCATTGTGTTAGCAAAGCGCCTTTCGGAGTCTTAAATAAACAATGTAACCGGAAAAAGAGAGAAGAGGAGAAAAAAAAAGAGTCTTGCGTCTTAAAATTCTTGCTTCGCATTTTTCTCGACGACAAGATCGTTACGTCATCTGCGAGGTTAGAGGTAATTTTTTTGAACATAATAAAAAAAGATGAAGAAAACGCTTTTCTCTTACATCACTTTAACATGTATAAAATATGAAATGTTACAAAAGTTAAGTTTTATTAATTTTGATAATTATTATTCTATTTTGATAAAAGTTGTACAATTTCCGTTGGTATTTTTACGTACAGTTTATGTTCTTTACTACGGTTTCACGATAAAATATACAATTGTTGGCAAATTTAAAAGTAAAAGCGATACAGTATTGCACTTTTGTGGCTTGAAAGTGGAACAATAAGTAAACAATGCCAAATAAATATTGACGCGTGTCGAACGGGCATCGTTTGTTCAACTGCAATATGCAATACTTGATATTGGTGGTCTTTGTTGATATTTAATCGTATTTTGCCAGTAAGAAACAGAATTATTTGCAGAAAAATTTTTTAAATTATGTTTATTTTCGATTTTAAATGTATTAAACTCGCTCATGCATTTAATCATTTATGAAATGGATGGCGACGAGATAAAAGAAATGAAAAACTATATAGTTTGTCACGTTTATGACTTATGTAATGTAGAATAATAAAAGCATAATAAAGTAATTATTAGTGTTTAAAGTTTAGAATATTAACTAACTGTCAGAAACAAATAGAAAAAACAACGTAATAAAGTAAAATAAGTAGAAAAAAATTTTCTTTAATACAGAAACACTCGTTAATTAAAATAGTTTTAAAATTATAGAATCTGAATATACTCGAAATACAGCGAGTTTAGTATTTAAGAATAATCACATTTTATAAGCTCTTGCTAATTAGTGAGCGATATAATGACAATTTGTTAGTCGATTGTCTTATATCTTGTATCTCAATCGCGTTTTTTATTTGCATAGATAGATTTCCATCCATCCTGACATTCCACTAAATAACGAGTAATTATCATTATAATATAAAACAATTTAACTTACTGCGTTATTAAAGAATTTAACTTACTGCTATTAAACTGTTAATTTTTATAATTAATTTCTCTCAACCGCATTATCAATGTACTATTATTCTAAATGTTATTTTTTATATTAATAATTTATTAATATAGTGTTAAATAGCCACTAACCATATAAAATCTAAATAACTTTATCAATTTATGATTAAGCAAATAACGCCTAACGTTATATAATAATTATTCTCTATAATGTTTTCTCAATTTTTAAAAATCTTAAAAAATTAGAAGCTACATGTAATTTATATATAAAATAGGTACTTCATTAAAAAAATTATCAAACATTTTAATTATAATGAGTAGTAAATGCAAAAAGTAAATTAAATAATGCACTACTTCTCTAAAACAATTTACGTCTTTTATTTATATAATTCACTTTACTAAAAACAAAAGTTTGCTTATTAGCGGTGGAAAATTGAGATTTTTTTCCAGAAACTTCAGAGATAAATAGCAGAGTATGCCGTTGAAACTCAGAGCACCGTAATGTAAATATTTAAAGTAGAATATCATTGAAACCCGAAACAATTACTCTAAGATCATGTGATTTTATATTAACTTTTCTCAAATACCCGATTTCTTGATATTAAAGATTCAGAGTGCCAGAGTGTACTTTGGAAAATCATATGTTCAATTAGGAATTATCTGTTTAACGGAGAAGTAAGTTTTATACGAGCGTGAAATGCAACTTACGAAGAAATGAAATTTGAAATTAACGCGGACGGGATTGTGGTCTCCTTATTCGTCACTCGAAATGTACCTATACATAAATGTCCACCAGACCCAATTATCACTGCGTCACGTTTATTTCTATACATTATGCTATACGAAAACATTATCCAAATCCGTATAAGTAAACAGGTATATCTACAGAGCTTAAATAAAATAGGAAGAGTTAGCGCTACGATTTTTAATAGAGCGAAAAATGTTTTGCCGTGTCTTTCTTTGTTAACTTTTATATATCGATATTTTGCAACAATTTTTCCTATCTTTTTCCTAATAGCTATAATAAAAAAATGTTTTAGTTTGTAGGAACAAAATAATTTTCTATTTTAACATATTTGTGTAATTTTGATTTTGCAAGCGCAATAAAAAAAATTTAAGAGTAGCTATAAAGAGAACTTTCGTTTTGTACCGAGGAAACCGCCGCCGCACTCACGCAAGTTAAGGTGCGTAATTGCGCTTAGCGCGAAAATCCTGTTTTCGCGGATGTGCCGCGACAAACGACGGCAACCGAATAGCGCCCAGACCGAGTTAAGTCGAAAGTTTCTATGTCGTCATGACTCGGTTCGGAGTTAAACTCAGCAAAGTGCGTCAGCGGTGCATCAGTGGCATCGCGGATGTACGGAAAAACAGTAACGTTGAAGCAACGATTAAATCGTCGAGATGATTCGCGAGCTCAAAGAGACGCGGTAGCGCTCGAAAATACCGCTGTTCTCTGCGATGTATAAGACGGATAAGAAGGAAACTTGATTTGTCGGTCTCATTGGTTCATGAGCCCCAATTGGAATTGTAATAAAAATAACTGATTTGTTGTAACAACACGGAGAAAAAAATGATGTTGTATCAACAGCATTAGTCTAATTGGAAATAATCTTGTTATTTCAGCACGTCATGTTTTGTTTTAATAAAATAAAAATTTTCTTTTCATAAAATAAGTACTGTTTCACTAAAACTGTTATTGAATTAACAAGATTATTTCCAATTAGATCAAATGCTGTTAATACAACATTTTTTCTCTTTGAAGTATGTAACTTGTAAAAGTTTTATTTAAATACGTAGAGTGAAAAAATGTAAAAAAGACTTGAGCTCTTTCTTCACTTCAAAAATAACAAAATTTTGTTTCCAAATTTTTATTTGTAGAAAATTTTATGAGAATTATTGTGTTGATTCTATAATAGTAGTTCTATAATTTCATCAGGTAAAGTTATGTAAAGCTCAAGTAAGTTCAAAACATGCCGGAGATATTTTCCAGCAAAAGTGTAAGCTTACGATTAAGCTGTCATTAATTAGAACCATTATCATTATAAAATATTATTAGCATTAAGTTTGTTATAAATGCTCTAATCACAGTTCTGCAATCCGTTTACTTCAGCCTTCAGCCACTTCGTACACTTCTGACGTACTCCAGCTACAAACTCCAAGGATAACGCAATGACGTGACGGTAAAGGACGGAACTTCCGTCTTAAATCAGAGCGAGCAAGCGGTTTCTCAACCCGGCTGTTCATATCCTCTTCAACCACGTTCGCGAAAACAAGATTTTGCAGTTGACAGCCATTACTAGCTTCATTTCGCATACTATTCGCCCGAAGCCGATCCGCTGCGATTTATCTGTTTGATTTCCTGCACCTCGCTCTCTTGTTTCGACTTCGCAAATTCGTCCGTCACTTGTCAGAACCATTTTCTCGAGTGCGAAATTCTCCGTGGATCCGCTTTGATGCATTCAGCGGTACGCTACATCCGGTGCGGTATATCGGCGCATTTCCGATGTATTCCATTGATCGCGACTTCAAAGGATTTGTCGATACGAATCAGTCAGCGTTTTGCGAACTAGCTCTCATAATTTACATAACTAACTACGCGGTATGTCATTAAAAATTTAATATAAAATTACATTTTTCACTATAGAAATAGGAGAAATTAAGAAATTGTAAAATCAATTAAAAAAAATAAAAATCTTTAAAAGAATTAATTTATAATTAATATAAAATAAGATGCATTACCAATTAATAATATTACATATGGGATTAAGTTGTCTAATTTAATATTATAATTCAAATAATGTAATTTAAACATGTTTCATTTTATTATCTCAGGCATCTCCAATTTCATGGCGTAAAACCAAAGGTGGTAATTCGAGATTAATCAATAATCAGTTGTATAAGGCACACATGAATATTTTGCAAAATAATTTACACTGTTATAAAATTTGCTTACGTTGAAAATTGAGTAATGAACTTTCGGAGCTTTCATTCAAATATCATATTTGTCAATCTATGTATTTACATTTTTATCCACAGTATTTTAAAATTTAGCTAAAAAAATATATTGTTTATTTTTCATACAATGCAATAAAACATCAAGTAAAATAATGCAATTAACGAAAAATACAAATCATCTGCGAACAATTTTGAGGACAAGTTATTTGTTATATCTTCAATTAAAAGTTTAAATTCTTGATTTCATATTCTTTTATTATATTATATTATATTATATGTACCTATACTGATTTTATTTTATTAATCAAAAGATTATTAAAATGTAATAAACTTAAATTAATATATAGATTTTATGCACAATTCCAATGTATTTTAGTAAAAACTTCCAAACTTAATTTTTTTTGTTTAAAATCAATTTATTATTATTGTTTAAAAATACATTTTTAAAAGCAACATTATTTGTTAATAATTTAATAAATTAGTCTCGATAAAATTTGTTCAGAGAATTGACATTCAAACATTAAAACTTTGAAATTCTAGTCAATGTTATCGTATCCTTTCCCCAGGAAAGCAAAAATTCCGTGTAACGAAACACGCGTATTATCTCCCAAAAAACAACATTTACATCGCCATATCGTTATATTTTTCTTCGTGTTCCGCTTCGCCGGTATTGCCAGCTTGTAAGAGACCCAAAGTCGTTCGTATTTCTTTGTTGCGATCAGGAGAAGATGAAGTAATAAACTAAGCCTCGTAGTTTTCAACAACGACGTCGCCAAGATGCACCTGAGGAAACAACGAGACGATTCGCAAACTTCTTCCTTTCTTCTTCGTACGTTGCAGCACCGTGTGTCCAACGAAACTGGAAACACGCTCGCAAAAAGAAACGGACAGTCACTTTTCCTCACTTTGTTTACTGGCGGCTTGCGGACACTCGTTCGATTTTCCTCGGAGAGAAGATTTCAAGAACGTTGAGAATACCATACTCGTTTTCTTCCTCTCGTTCGGTCCGTTCCTTCGTTTGCAATAGAGCGAACAACTGATACAGCGGATAATAAATGTTACTTCCAGTGCGATAGCTCGATTTCAAGCGATATAACGATTTTCCGTTTCATGTTTTGATTTTCATTTTGCGTTACTTCGAAGAAAATCAACTTACACTATATATGCTTCCTGCTTCGATTCGAGAATGAAATAATACTTATTCTTTTATTACATATTTTTTTCGATATATTCACTATTCGCAAAATTTTTTTGTTAATTTATTTCTTGTTTTCTCGAAATATTTCCCTTTCAATTTTTTTTATCAATACATAGTGATTTTATTTGTCGATACATCAAATGTAACAGTAGCGTTTGCAATATAAAAGTTCGCAGTATAGCAAATAGTATATAAAAAATTGTAGATAGTATAATATCATCGGAAACTTCATTTTATACTACAATTATATTTTACAATTTGAATTGATGGAAATTATAATTTAATTTATTAACAAACTAAAAATAATTTTCTTTTTTTCTCAAAAAAGATTTTTGACTAACAATAAGTTTCATTCTATTTTACGAAAATAATTATTCCATTGAGTGTCATAACGATCGTCTGCGAGAACTCGGTTTTTTCGCTGGCATGCGTTTAAATTATCGTCTTTTGCAGGCAGTTGATCGATCGTGCCAATAAAGAAGGCACCTTTGAAAAATATAGTGTGATACATAATTTACATGTTAAGACATCTATAGACAGACGTCAAGGTAAAGGATACATGGCAATTGATGAAAAATCGTTAAGCTCGATTAAATGTTTCTTTGCGATATACTTAAGAAAGCCTGGCAAAACCATTATAAAAATTACGGTGACTTATTAATTTTTAATCTGTATTAGAGCAATATTATCCTTGTGTGAAATTAATTATACCTTGATAAATTATATACATATGCATACATATATAGTTTCTAAGAAAAATTTTTAATAATATTAATTCTTAAAATATAGAATAAATATTTATACACGATAAAATTATTCAACTAATATTCTTCAAGTTCTAATTAAATAAATAATATATGAAAAATAAGATAAACTGAACTGAATAAGATTCATGAACAATATATATATAATTGTTTATCGTTCCAAAGTGTATGTAAAATCTGTTATTTTTTATAGTTTTTATACAATGGAATAATTCGTGTCAGGTTTCGATTAGCCTCGCTCAGACGCAATGCAGTTCTCACCAAGACGTTCGTCTAATCCACATTTTCGCAAACGGAAACGAGCGGGAACGAGCGGGCCGTCGTCGTCGCCGTCGTACTCGACCCGATCGATGCCCCGCACGAAAGTGAGGTCACGAGATTCCGTCGTTTCGTTTATAATTTCGCCGTGCCCCGTCGAGGGAAATGAATCGCACGTGAGCGCAAAGACCAGAAGGAGCAAGAATCGGAGAAGAAAGCAGCCCCGCCGCCGCCAGAAAATCAATAACGTCGCCGGTGTGTTTTACAAACGGCTGCAAGACGCGCCATCGACATTTGTATAGAAAGAAGACGGAGGAGCCTCTTTTCATTGATAGCCATTGAGTGTGTTATGACACGTGTATATATGTATATAATATATATATATATATATATATGTATATATGCGTCTCTGGTTCTTTGTTATCAATCTCGATTCATCGCGAGATTTATTAATGCGATATAATTTTAGATCGCGCGATCGTAAAAATATTAATATTATAGGTATACATTCACGTGACGCTCGCGATTCAGAGACGATAAGATATCTCATATCCTTCTTTTTATTTGGAGCAGCACGTGTATTTAAGGAGGCTCTTACCTCGATCATAAAACGACAGATCTTTATGAAATTAAATTATGTTGTAAAGTGAACCCCAACGAACCGATGGCCAAAACTTTAGCATAGATTGACGATAAAAATTTTAAAAATATCAGTATTGAAATTTGCATTTTTAACACAAGGCATATGGTAAACACCAAAATTTTTATCGGAAGTGATGTATTTTCTTGGCAAGTTTGCGAGCCAGGTAAACAAAAAACTAAGGAATTGTAGTTAAAATAATAATCTTTCTAATGATAAGAAGAAAACTTGGTGTTGACGATGAGTTATAAAAGATATCGTAGTTTTAATATGACGTATACGACAGGTTAGGCGAATGATCTTCCGAGTGTCAAAATCGCGCCAAGTTTCTAACCTCACTTGCACATGTCTTTTCTCTGCGCTGTACGGTAGCGGCATAATTATTCTCTCGCGCATTGACAACCTTTATTTTCGAGAATTTTCCTTTTATTTTCCCTCTCAGCATTCTCACGTTATATCTTTCTTTTAGCTCCATCTCTTCATCGCATCAATCGCTACAACGCTACACGGCTACACTTAGCTGCAGACTGCTGCAGCAGACGACGTTGTAACATGCGCATGTTATTATTCTGCTCTTTAGCACTGACGTAGTCAACTGACTTATTGTATAAATTTTAATATTTACACTAATAGAACATATAACTTAGTCTTACACTATGTAAAAATCATTATTTATTTTTTATTTAATTTTTCGATAATTTTATAACCAATTATTAATGATAATTTTTCGGTTGCTACATTGATTGGAGCAGCCGGGTAAGAGCCTCCTTAAGTCAAGAGTTTTACTGAGTTCACGTAATGAACAAATGACGTGAAATGTAGTGCGGAATAAAATAATTATTCGAAACCATAAATAGAATGCCCCAAAATTCGTTAAAGATCATAATTTTGATGATGTTATCGTAATTGTAATGGAGGTTAATCACAATAAAGTAAATTAGTAGAATGTACTTTATTAAGTTTGCTCTTTTAGCAACTTAAACATTTGTCGTCTTTATTAGACTAAAAATCATAAAAAAAATCGTAAATCAACAGCGATAAATCCCATCCCTCTTGACACAAGATATATTAAGCTATCTAAGCCAAATTATATCAGAACATAAAAAATTTTATAGGAATTAATTTGCTAATTATTTGCTATTTTTTGCTTTTAAAAGTATTTTTTTTGCTCTTAGCTATTAAAAAATTACAAAAGGCTGGATAGCTTAAGAATAAGCTATCCAGCCATTGTAAAAAAAACATATACATAAGTCAAAGCAATAAATTAATAATACCAAAATTATTTGCTATTTTTTGCTATTTTTTGCTTGCAAACATAATTTTTTGCTCTTAGCTATTAAAAAATTACAAAAGGCTGGATAGCTTAAGAATAAGCTGCCACGCCATTGTAAAAAACAACGTGTACAAAAGTCAAAGCAAAAAATTATTTCTGTAATTATATAATTAGAATATAAAAAAAATAAAGAAACGTGACATTTAAGGTATTCCTTTCACGGAGGAGCGTATTTTGTAGACGCTTAAGCAGCAAACTCTTGTATATTGCATTAAACTTATATAAAATCAAGTTATAATTGATTATTACGTTTAATTATAAGAAAAAAGTGAAAATATTATATTTAAAACTTTTTCATTTTTTGGTAAATTTTATTGTCAGAACAATATGGCAACGCTGCGCTTTTCAGGGCGCCGATTGTAAAATGTGAAGTTGATAACAAAAATGTCAATGTAAGTGTCAATTTCATTAATCAAAGAATATTGTGACATTTTCTTTTTATCAAAGAAAAATTTTATAATAATAATGAGTGATAAAAAACATAAAGTGAGGAGTAATGTGGGCAAAAATAAAGGACAATTTTTTGGATTATTTTTTTTTTTAAACATAATAAATAGTTGATATAATAAACCGTACGTGATGAACTGAAATGTGACATGAGCGCACAGCGTTGCCAAATAATTCCTTGAAAGTCGCCATTAAAAATATTCATCTATAAACCACATTTCAAATCAACTTGTAACATAAATATTTTGTTTAAATATTCGGTGACTCTGTATTTTTATCGGCACTATCGAAAATATAGAGTTTAGCAAATATGTAGCGCAATTAATATTTAATATCTGAAGATATTTGATAAACAAATTATTACATTGAAATGTGGAAAATAGACTTTTTCGATAACGTCACATATAAATATCGAATTTTCAAAGTCATAATTCTTCTTTATATGTTCGGTAATGTGGTTTAATTTTTTTCTGGCGTAAAGATATGCATTTTAACTTTCTCGTACCAAATAATCAGTTAATTCTTAAGACTTTGGTGTCATGAAAAGAATACCTTAATATACCAGACATCACAGACATGCGCTACGCGCGCGCTATTTATCTATATTACATTACTATTACATTAGAATATTAACCCTTTGATACATAAAACTGCGACAGTCAAAATATGCGACATAACAGATGCGCTCATGAAGTAAAAGCGCAGTGAGAGAACCAATAATCGGCATCGCAAAGTATTGACAACAATACTTTGATAGATTCAAGTATCGATGACATCCCTCTTTTTTAGAAAGTAGAGAAACAGGGAACGGGCGCGGGGCCCAGTCAAACTCCCCGCCTGGCAGTGTCCTCGAATCGGATCACGCGGGAGTATTAACGGCGATCGGCCGCGAGGCCTCACGCCACTCTGACACGCTTGGCTCTAGAACACCGTGACCGCCGGGGCACGAAGCCCTCGGGGCACGCGCTCCGCCTAACCGAGTAAGTAAGAAAACGATGAAAGTAGTGGTATTTCACCGGCGATGTTGCCATCTCCCACTTATGCTACACCTCTCATGTCTCCTTACAGTGCCAGACTAGAGTCAAGCTCTCAACAGGGTCTTCTTTCCCCGCTAATTTTTCCAAGCCCGTTCTCTTGGCCCCCTTTGTAATGAGTAAAATATAAATTTTTTAAAAAATTATTTGGCGAGGAAAAAATTTGAGACTTGAATATTTTGAGAGCAAATAATTCAGGAAACATTCTGATGCTATATAATAATGCGAGAAAATAATTTCTTTAATGTGCTTTAAGCGCCGCATTTTGATCTTGGTGTCTTCTTAAAAGCTAGACCAAAAAAATACTTTTGCAAGCAAAAAAATAGCAAAAAATTAGCAAATAATTTTGTTATTAGTTTTTTGCTTTGACTTATGTATATGCTGCTTTTACAATGGCGTGGCAGCTTATAATCTTAAGCTATCCAGCCCTCCGTAACTTTTTAATAGCTGGAGCAAAAAAAATTATTTTAAAAAGCAAAAAATATCAAATAATTAGCAAATTAATTCCATATAAAATTTTTTGTGTTCTGATAATTTGGCTTAGATAGCTTAATATACCTCTTGACACATATTTTACACCAATTAAAGAATTTGTGCCAGTTGCTATTCGCGAAACACTGAATCTATTGTGATTGGACGAGGTCAAATGACGGATATTCAACGAGTCGTATCGGGAACGACTCGTCGTCGGTGATACTTCTGAATCGCATAATCGGCATGCGCGCTTTTCCGTGTCCGCGTTATATAATTGCACTGCGACGCGCTGTGCAGCGACATATAGCGACAGAATTGCCGGGACGTGCAGAGCGCGGACCCCGTTCCTCCATCCGACAATAATTTATCCCCGGCTCGATGCGCCAGGCGTCGGTTTATTGCCAATATATCGTTGCACCTCCGGCGTACTTTCCTAATCTGCATCGCGCCCGCGATGCATCGAGTGTCTCGGAATTCACGGCAAAAGGAGATCGTGCGCGAAACGGATGCGCTTTCTAGTACCGTCGGAGGGATGATTTAGGCATGCCGCATATGACCTATCAACAACGGAAATCTCTTGGTCGTAGGTTATTTGGTATCAAGATAAATTTTACCGTTTATACTTAAACGTTTTGTGCGTAACATTTAATGATAACTATAAAAGCATTTTATCTTAATAAGTATATATAATCATGAAATTATATTTAAAAAAGGAACAAGAGATGTTTTCAAAGTCGTTTTTCTGTTATTTTTTATTATTAATATCATTGTTATTGTTACTATCACATAGTTAATAAATATTAATTAAATCTCATTCGTAAAACGTATAGTTGTGACAAGTGCAGTATTTATAAATTCGATGAACTGTTTTATTTCATGAATCCATAACTATCGATAGATTTATAAATAATACGTTTGTTAGTTCAACAGTGTTTACGTGTGTATATGTAAAGTCATCATTGCATACACGAGAAACACACAATTGCATTTAAATTCACGGTATTACAAGAATTCCCGATGTTGATTCGCCTCGAAATATCTGGTGGAGTGCATCGATGGCAGGCGCGAACTGTCCGACTCGATTTTTAATTCGATCGATACGCATCACCCAGAATCGAATTTAAACGCTTCTCTGTGGTTTCATTGCCGCGGTATTTGCGCTTGCATTTTTGTCGCGATGAAGCTTTCGTTTCTTATGCAACTGTTATCAACACGTATACTATCGGGTACACCGAGTAAATTCGTACACCAAAAATAATTATTAAGTCATAACTTACAATAATAATAAAAAGAATATAAAAAATAAAATAATTTTACAACATCATTTTTGTTGCAAAATATTGCATGAATCTATATCGTATGCAATTTATATATGTATCTCAATATATTATAATGTTCAATTGTATAAGCTAAAAATAATTAAATTTAGATAACATTTGCTTTATGTACCTATATCTTTCTGTTCTTTTCTTTTTATATGTATTTTGCTGTAACCACCGCATTTTATTAAAAATATTTTATTATACAGAAAAATTTATATAAAATGTATAAGAAAGTAATTGTTCAATATTGAAATATTAATATCGAAATATTCATCAATATTTATAAAACTTTTATATAATTAAAATTCTAAAATTATTTAGCGTAATATATCTAAATCATTTATGTCGCGAGCTCCTTACAACAGTGAAAATTAACGATAAAAGCATGACTGCAAATAATATACCTAAATGATAATGTGTAAAACACACACATTATGCTTGTAGCAGGAAGATATAAAAGTTATTACTTTCGACGAAGAACTGCATTTAGTATTCTTTATTACATCTGCAGATTCTGTCTTCTCGCACGATCACCGACAATCGACTTGGGAAACAAGACGGGACTATGACGACGATTTCACACGCCACGTGGCGTACCAACCACCGCAAGTTTCTGCTTTTAATGTCGTCATCGACCCAACATGCAAACAAGCTCCAGAAAAAAAATGTAAAAACGCTATAATGAAGTAACTACAAAGTGTCTTAGCGACTGCTGCTTGTTTTATTTAAACATTCGTTAAATAAACTGAAGAGTTAATTGTAAACTATTTTCTTCGTACAGCTATTTCACTTTCTAGTTCTCAAATATGTTGCATAGCGAAGAAATAGTTATACACATAATTTTTGTTTTTATATAAGAACACTAAAAAAGCATTTTTTTGTCACTTTATTCCAAAACTCCATTAAGAAACTCCCGAATTTAATCGTCATCCTTCATTTTTGGCCGCTCTTCTTATTCGCGTATCAAAATTGACGATGGCAGGCATTAAAATTGGCGCGTGCTTACTGGATGGCGTGTAAACTCGTCATCGTCGCGCGATGCCGAGGGCGGGGCAGCGGATCGTCGACAAGAGGCTCCGACGTTCATAAATGACGGAGAAGGGTGATTACAACCCTCCTTTCATTATACGCCTTCGCGGCTCAACGATGATTTTGTTATTCAATTGCTGCAAATCAAACTGTCTCGCCAGTAAATTTGCGACGACTAGACACAGCTCATACAAATTCAGTTTTTTTAATATATTTAAACCTGTCGCTATTATTGGTAAGTTCTTTTTTTAGAATAATTGTTGGTTGAAAAAGTTAGTTAAAAAATAATATATCATTTAGAAATAAATACAGAAAAGCTTTAAAAAATTAATATACACCATTACATTTCTTTTTGATATGTTATTAAAAATATATAATAATAATTATAATATTTAATATACAATATTACTGTACAAGATAGTTACAGAATAAGCTTTCTTTGTTTAAAAATAAAAACATCTTAATTTGTCTTGATCTTATAAAATCTTTTAAAAGCGTTAGTTCTAGTTAGCTTTAAAAGTTTAAGAGAATTTAAAAGTATATTAATAAATTAACTATTTTAATATATGTATATATAATAAACAATTGTTTGCGTGTCACTTTAATATTTATCTATAACATATTTCTAGAATTTTTAAATTTTTTATTTATATATTTTTATAGAATGTTCTGTCCTATATATTTCTTCAAATAACTGAAAATATAAACATTAGAAGAGTATTGTTTTACTTAAACCAATTTCTTGCCGCAGGATGTTATTTTTAGGCGATTTCTATCAAACTCTGTCTGGATTGTTTTCGAAAAAAGGCGAATATATTTCTAAAATCTCAATATCCACAGAGCACTGCAGAAATATTGCAAGAATTCAGTTTTACTGTAAATAACAGTTGTAAAAATAAATAATAAAAGAAAAAGTCATTTATATATGGAGTAAATATTGTAAAAAAAAGTGCGCACAGAGTTATAAATTCTGAAATCAGCAAATTATCCAAGCGCGCGGTCAAGTTCGAGAAATCAGTAAGGCGCGATCGACTGGCGGCTACGAGATTCGCGATAAGGGTGGAACTAACTCTCCCGCCGGGAGGACTACGTGGTTTCCCGGGCATATTTGCGAACGCCCTTTAAGAGGCAAAGATTCGTGTCACGAATGCTCGCGTATCAAAGAAACCACGAACACAGCGCGCGTAGCACACAACGGAATATTTTTATAACGCCGCGCTGCCGGTCGTAGGAAAAGACACGCGAGGGGGCGTCAGGTTTCGACACGAAAGCTCCGCGAACGAGCGCGTTTGCAGGCCTTATCGCGACGTAGGGCCCTAGGGTAGAGCTCAACCCTTCGAAGGAAAGATCTAATCTGATTGGCGGTTTCCTCGGACTCGCCGCTGCTCGTTCTCGTACCCGCCGTTCTCTTACACTCTTCTCAAGAACCGTCGGCACCCGCCCCACCCTGGGAGAGAACCACCCTCTTCGCACCCAACTCGATCCTTTCTTACCGCCGCGATCACGGTCGACACGTTTACTATACCGTCTCGTGGTCGACACGATGACGACGATGTCGCACGCCACTCGTGAGAGCGCGAGAACGCTTGCACGCTCTAAAATGCGAACGATTTTGTGTGTGTGTGTATATATATATGTGTGTTGCCGGATATTCTGGCCGCGCCGAGTTGCGGTCGATCATTTATTCACATACGTAATCTATAGGGTAGGCCGGTAGGGTAGCGAAGTGCAGTTTGTGTGTGTGTGTCTCGAGCGACAACGTGCCGGGATCGAACGACCCGACGGGGGCAGAGCGTAATCCCCGTTAATTGCGTTTTGCGATAAGGCAAACTAAAGATTTCCATTAATACTTATGGAAAAAAATTTAATCCTAAAGAATTCCAATGGGTTTTATATCTGTTGAGATTTGAGATATTGCGAGATAAAAAGATTAATACGAGTTGATTTATATCGATAACAGTGTGGTTAAAAGTTCGATTCTCCTCTTACTGAAAAATACCTATATAAAAAAACTCTTTTACAAAATATATATTAATACAGGCTATATAACGGGCATTTTATTCTTCGCCGTAGACATTATACAGAATGTAAAGTTAGAAATACTAATGTATTAATAAATTTGTGTTTATGGCTGTGCTATTGTCTTTTCTTATTTTACACTTCACTGAATGTTTAAGTGGTTAAATTATTTTAATTGACGTTAAAACATTTTTGTTAATGACATTTAATTAGCGGATTAAATTAATAACTTAATTTCGATAATTTCTGTCCCAACTTCGATACAAGAATAAAACATTTTTTCAACATATTTATTTCACTGATTAATGATTAATTAACAAAATTAACACTTTCTAGAAATAGAGAAAAGTCCCCTATTATGAGATAGACTCCTAATATGCGACAGCGAGGTTTCTGCTAAACTAATAGGCCTTATCTGTTGGTTCCGCCGCATGAACTTATTGCCTTTAGGGTAAAACCTATTTAGTGAAAAATTCATTGTTTGATCGTGCGTGTAGTCGTTGCAGAGAAAGAAATTGTGTAATTGGATGTTGTCAAGTGTCATGGATATGAATCTTTAAACCTTGTTTATTATATAATTAATAAATATTTGGCAGTAAGTTTTGCATGCAGCGATAGAGTAAAGATCGTATTAATAGGAAAATACGGGATATGTTGAGTTGCTCAATTGTAGAGATTAGATTTGGTGATCGTGAAACCGCAAGCAGGCGTGGTGCTCGTAACATGAGATACTCAGGGTACTCCTGGGTTGCTGGAGTATGAAAGTTATTGTATAGTAATAAAAGAAGAGAAAATACTATATTAACGTTAAGGAAAGATTTATACGAATTTATAAGACTGTACTGACCTTGATTTGAGAGAAAAGGGTGGAGGGGGAAGATTAGGTATACAATATTGAGTATAAGTAGGTTTACGATTGTTGCAAATAATATGCTTTTCCATTACATTTGTCTTTCAAAAACTTCAAATAAAGTTTTTTAATTGCAATATCATGTATTTTGCACTTTATTAGCGATTTCCCGGGGTCTCTCATATTAGGAGCACACTTTTGCGATTTTGCCGAAAGCTCATTTTTCACATTTTTCTAATTTTCAACAAAATTAATATTTAAATTAAATTTTACATTTCAGCATCTTAAAGCTTATTAAATTCCCTTCAAAATGACCTACTATATTTTTCAATTCTGCCCATAGACTTTTCCGGCAATCACACAAAATAGATATGGTATCTCGCATATATAATCGGGTACTTTCCTATTTAATTCTATCAAACTTTAAATTTAATTTTTTATGGCTACTTATATTTAACTCTTCGTCTGGTATACGTGGATCTACGGCGTCTGAGCCAAAATAATATCTGCTCGTAACTGTAAAACTTGCAAGCTTGCCAAAAAATATTAAATAAACGATGTTTATCATAAAATCGTCAACTACAGTATAGACGTTTTGTGAATTTTCTCAGATTTTTTTAAATATTTTAAAGTAGGGAAAATTTAACATCAAATGTAAGACGTATATACTCTGGAAAAAAAAACATACAGGTGGAGGGTATACATTTAAATTTTAAAACCGTCAAAAATTTAATTTACCAGTTGTGATTGAAATCAAATATCTTCAGAAATTTCATATTTGTCATGCAAAAAATTCAATATGTTATTTCCGCACTAAAACGTTAGACAGAATTGGATAGGATTAAGTCGGATCGCTCTCGGTCGATCCTCGAGATCGAGATACATCGATTTGACATTGCGGCGTCTCTCGTCGACGCTCGTCGACGTTCGTATAAAGGTGCCTTTTCATGCTGACGCTCGACGCTCATTTTCAGCGGCAAGAAGGTTGCATGACCACAATTAACGCCGCGGCGTCAATTGAAATTCATGAAAAGGAAAACAGCGTCAAAATTTCGGCGTCTTTGCGCTGCTTTGGCTTTGACGCTTAAAGCTGAGAAAATCCAGCTTTCTTTGCTTGACGCTAGCGTCAGATCAAAATCACGTGATCTCGCGATACGCTGAAACGAGCGTCCCATGAATTCGCACCTTAACGACACGAACGCATCGCGAATGCGTAATTGCATATCGAGCGCGTTTAATACGTACGCTTTGCTAGATATAATCTTTCAGTGACGTCTTCACCAAATGTGTATCAGTACGTGCACGTGTATTATACTCTCTTGTATATGTGTTTGTGTGTGTGCATGTACAACCACCCGGTCCACGTACGTACGCGATTCTACGTGACCGCGTTGGGGCGCCGACTAGCATAGCATTATGGCGGTTGTAACTCATCGCGAGCCGCCGCGTTTGCGGAAAAATGGTAGCGGCGCGCGGCGGTCGGAAAAATACGCCACGTGCATTTCCGAGCGGGCTCAATCGCTTGAAAAACTTCTATTTTACCGCGCTTCCGATTTATCGCGAGCACGTCGCCAGCTTTAGCGTGCTTTCCGCTGCGCGACGAGATACTACGGGTGCAGGTATACCACTATCGTGTGATCTTATTTCGTACGGAGGACATAAATTGATTTTTGTATATGAAATTGAATATTTATTAAGGAAAGTCAAAAATCGTTTCTTTCAATGATGATGCGTTATTTGCAAATATATTTGTCTTGTATTTGAGCAGATAATATACCGTAATGTATACGATTTGAGATTACTAACGAATTCGATCGGCAGTTTCAGATGTTTTATCGATGCGTCGCGTCAAAGGGAAAGCAAACGCAAACTGGATAGAAAATTATTTCGTTCAACAGCGGCAGAACATTCAACAACTTTTACATGACGTACTTAACGCAGCATAATAATTTTAATTAACGTAATTATTTGTAGTAACATTGTATGAGATATTATACAACGCGGGGAACGTCAATATGCGAGCGTATGCCACCGGCCATTCCAATTACACAGTAAACGCACGCACACCATAAGGAAGTTTGATCAAAGGGCGAGAATGTTTGTTAATGATTACCCTGAATTTGCTTCGTAAATGCTATAGATGCCGGAAACGCGAGTGGTAAGCCACTTATGATGCCGTTACACGCAATGTATATAACGCTGCGCACTTCTGTTGCAATTCCGTCCAATAGTTCAAAAATTGTTTCGTCAAGTTTGGTTATCATAAACAAACTACAATTGATTGTAAAAAAAATTAAATTTTTATCGGGAGGAAACGAGTCTCAAGAATAAATTAAAAACCATTTTTTAAAATAGTAATTAAATGCTCCTTGCTAAAAAGTTAAAAATAAATTTAAATAATTTATACACTAGTTTATAATTGCAGTGTACATAACTTACAAATATATTTCGCAACAATCATAAATATAAATGTATAATAGAATATAAAACAAAATATTATAGGTATAGAGAAAGAGAAAAATTCTCGGTTCTTCATTATGAATTATTTAACTTTTAAAATATAATAATAAAAAATTGATCACCTCAAAGTTACTCAAATTTTTTCATTAAATGTAATTCCTAAACATTATACGATCACGTGTATGCAGTTGATGGCAAATTTAGGAGAGAGAAATTCAGATTTGTCTTTCAATAAATAAAGACACGCACAGTAAAAAGATTGAATAAATTTACTCGTTTTTCCAGTTCCTAACTCCGTTCCTAACCAATCACGTTGCGGATTTAATACAATCAGCCACTCTGTTTTTATTTAAACACGGCCGGCTTCGGCGTATTTAGCAAGCACGTTGACACATGAAAAAGAAGGCGCGCGACTCGTTTCGGTAATCGCATTACATAAATGCGCATACACACGCGCGGATGGCGGAGGCACGACGGATGCGTACGTAAGAAGCCGGCTCGAGTGCTCGATAAATCGCGGCGTTCAAACGCCGGTGATATTTGCGTCCCGTTTACCTCCCAAGGAGTTTACCCAGAAATCGTTGGCGCGAACGAAGCGCAATTCCTGCAGACGAGGCCCATAATAAGGGTGTAAACGATGAACCGACGCTCGCGCGTCGACCACCTTCGCGTTTCCACGAATGTGCGTGCCTCACGACTGTCACGGCGGCAGTAAAAAGTCCACGAAAGATATTTTGCTTGCCTCGCACTTCGAGGAAGTCGCCTTTTAGAACGTACCCCTACAAGTACCATCTCTACGTAATGGGCAAATAGGGAGGAGAACGTCGTAGCGAGGTGTGTAAAATCTCTTCGCGAACTGGAAGCTTCGGGAAAGTAAATAAAATAGATAACGGTATTCTGTGTGTAATCAATTTTAGATAAATCTTACTTTAACTTCTTCATTTCAAGCTCACTTGCAAAGATATCTAAACGTAGAAAGAAGTTGAGTAACAAATTGGGGGTTTTAATTCAATAAAATTTTTGTGACGACAAAGATTTGACTTTAAAAAGCTGACGCGTGATTTTTCGCCAAAACTGGCTTGCGTGCGAGTTCAATACAATGATTGACGCTAAGTTTAAAGATCAAGCTGGACGTTCTCCACGTGCTAGGGCTTCCACTTTAAAACGTTTATATGCTCAAAACTCGCGGAAGCGGTAGTGTAATATCGAGGGCTAGCTGCCTGACAGATTGATAACACCGCGGACTCGATTTCCAACTGCATCCGGATGAAAAAAGCCATTTCATGAATTTGATACCCCCCGCGAAGCCGACAGTTTCGCACTACGTATTTTTATACGCGGAGTGCAACAAAGGAATTTTCGCGATCGACCGCGATTCGTTGCGCCGCACGAATGCACTTAGTCCGCAATATTTCAGAACTCAAATATTTGATGTAATATAATGTAGATTTCTAACTTGTAATATTTCATTTCATCTTGTCATTTTAAACGCTGCTGAGCGCTATAAACATGTATATGTTTTTTGAACTATACGTAAGTCGAAAATATGTGATTAAAGTACTAAAGTAATAAAAGATTCAAATATAGTCGTATAATCTACAATGGTATCGCTTTTTTTAACAGTTAAACGTCTGATAAATTATATTCATAATTTGTAAAAATTAACTTATTAAAAACATTAGCTCGTTGGTCACGATAAGAAATCTCTCACGAACGAAACTCTAAGGCAATAACATTAAAAAACAGCGGTTCAACGGGGAACACAATAATAACGCTTTGCAAGAGAGAACATTATTTCGCGGAAAATGTAACGTTTTACGAACAGATAGTTATAACCGATGATCGATAAGGGTAACGGACGCGCGCTTTATTTTCTTCCTCCTTTACCTTTTCTCCTCCCCCCCCCCATTTTGTTTCCTACTTCTTTGCAACACTATTGCCGGAAGTTGCCTTTGCCCATGGCAACGAGCCCGACCAAGAAACTTTTGTCTCGCAGGCAACTGGGGCTTTGCCGATATTGGTTTCTCGAACGTTATTTACCCTTTTTCCTGATCCCCGGTCTCTCGCGCACCCCTTGAAGCCTGCATCAAGCATAGTACCGTTGGTTCATAATAAGGGTTCGACGCTCCGCGAGGCGTCGACCAATTCTACTAAATTCCGATGGCCGTAAAGCCCTATTGCTTCCGGCTCGCTTATGTATATGTTTCCACCTATTCCGTATCTATTAATCTTCAGAAATGTCAGAAAGTACATAATCCAAAGTCATAATATTAATATATTAATCTAATAAATATTACAAAAACTAAAAAAGTTATCATACTTTTTATTGCAATTGTTGTTATGTTATTTTGAGTTATTATGTTTTCTACAATATTATAATAATATATCACATTATTATCTTATTTTATTGCTATTATTGTTATATTATTATCGCTGAGTTATTTAAGTGCAACTTATCATCAATTTAAATACAGTATTTATCCTTTAATTTCAAATAACGTATAGAGAACCTCCCTACAATTACTGCACAATACTTTGATGATGTATTCGTAATTAAAGCCAAAAATCCTGAAAACGTCGAGCTCGCAACAATTTTCGAATTATAAGCGTTTAAGGTAGTTTAATAAGGGTGTATTGAATATATTTCAAATGATATATATATAGTCAAATTATCAACAAACACAAACAGGTTTATTGTATAAAAAAGATTAGATTAAATTTTTAAATATTTTAAAGAAAAACTTTATGATATTAAAATAACTGCAAAATAAAACTTTATAGAATATCTCAAAACTAAACCAACAATTCTCAACGTTTTCTTATTAAACACAGTAGTTAAGATCAACAAAAACGCCGACGTTTCGAATTTTTACTGTCTTCCAATTGTTTGAATTTTACTCTAAACAAATTGGCATCAAATTCAATTTACTTCATTTTAATTACAGCGCATCGCGTTAATTTTCCGTTTTGTTAGTTTTATTTTAATTATATTGTGATCTCGTAGTCGCTTAACTTATCTCAGTTTCGATAGTCGAGAGTGATTGCACTTGACTAGTCCATTTTATCTTAATCAGACTCTGATCAGATTTACTTTGTTTTACTTTGGTTTAATTAAGCTGCGTTGTGCAATGCGTATAATTTACTTTACTAAATATATATATCAAAATAATTAACTCTATTTATTTTAATTTAATGATATAATTTATTATACTCTTATTTTAATGTCATAATTTTATTATTAATTTAGCTCTTTATTTGATTATATTACATTTAATTTATTTCTCATTTTATTTTGTTATATTTATTTCACGTAATTATTACCTAATTGATTCCATTTTTGTACTTCTTCAATAAATGTTTCTTAATATACAAGGTGTCTGATAATAGGTAATACCTGTTGTGGGTAGGTATACACACAGAAAAATAATCATTCTACAGCCAAGGAAAGCACTTACTTATTTTATTTTATTTATTTTAAGTAAATTTTCTTACAACAAATAATATTTTCTTACCAATAGTTTTCAAATATCTTGACACAAGTCTTTGAAAACCAAAATATTGTTTTTAGTAAATGTAATGCAGGTAATGCTTATAATGACTTTACGGTAGATTTGCGGATTAAGTATTTGATAAGGTTATATATCCGCAAAACTACTATAAAGTTAATATAAGCATTACATTAACTCAAAACAATATTCTGGCTTTCCAAAGACTTGCGCCAAGATATTTGCAAACTGTTAGTAAGAAAATATTCTTTGTTGTGAGAAAACTTACTTGAAAGAAATAAAATAAAATAAGTAAGTGCTTTCCTTGACTGTAAAATAATTATTTTTTTTCTCTGTGTATATATAGTGTTTATGGTTAGGTACGACACGCGCAGCGAGATGTATTAGAGATAACAAAATACTATCTTGTCTCTATATTCCTTCTTCCTATAAAAAATATTTCGAAAACGCAGTGACGTCTTTTCTTACTAGCAACTCAATTGCCAAATCAAACTTCTCTTTATGTTTCTATCACAATAAAGTCAATTCGAAATAGCAAAAAAGAGATCCGTGAAAATCAATACAGCATGCTACTAACAATAAGAGACGAAGATATATGAAATATCATGCTTTTCCAAGATACGCTAACGGGAAAATTTCCGTGCTGTTGATTTTAACGAGTATCGAGGTTTTCGAGTGGGTGATCAACAAGGTCGAACTGTATATTTTTATCCTCTTATTTTTATCCAAGTATTCTTCTTCGAGAGCGCGTCTTTCAAACGTATATATCTTCTTCGACGCGATCGCGATCATGATTGGATCATTACCGTTCTTAATTGGAAAATCAGATTGCGCAAACTATCCGATTAAGATATAAAAAAAAAAGAAATAATAGCTACCAAATTGTCCTTTGCGATATTGCGTAACTGCCGTGGATGTCTGGGATTAAACTGGCGCTTGATTTATTCATTGATTTCGTTGCCTCTACAATTTTCGACGAATTCGCGGCTGCATTCCGCACTCACCGCGATTAATCTGGCTCAGCGTGCGCATCCCGCAGTCGCATTTCATTAAGCGCTTTCTCCGAACGAAAGTCGTTATGCGCCTCGATTCACCCCGCTGGCACGGCAATCGATTCGCGTAAATTTGATTTCCAGGATAACAAAATGTTCCAGCTTGCGTATAAAATACATTTTGACATTTATCATCTTTTGTTTGAAATTTTCATTCAAAGGAGTTCTAACTGCTTTTAAATTATTTTGTAGAGAATAAAGACATACTTAAATATAGAATTGTTTCTTAGAACAAATAATTATAGTAATAACGTTTTTAGAAATAGATCTCCACAGTTCAATTCTGTTTGATCTAAAAATATTAATATTTTTAATATTAAAATTAGAAAAGATAATAGAGGAACTAAATAGTTAAGATACATGTGTACATTTATGATCTTAAAGATAATTCACACACATACGCACATTTATTATTGGAGGTATATATAGCAATTAATTACCAAAGTATTATTAATTATTGAACAAAGTAATTTTTATAGAAATACGCATGATAAAAATAAATTAATCAGACAAGAAAAAATACGAGGAAAGATGTCATATAAGGCCGGTATTCATATAGTTTTCAAGATCGCCTTAAGTAATGTCTTAAGACGCTAATACGGCTCTGTGATTGGTTTGTGACGCATCTTAAGATCGAACTTAAGACGGTCTTAAATAACTACGAATACCGGCCAAAGTTTCATAAAAACTATATCGAAATTCATATTTTTCTCGCAATTCATTTTTCGAATATTTTGACTGTCTTGCATAACAAAATTCTTCAGAACACAGTTTTCTTGTAAATCTATCTTCGCATGTCTTTTCGCATTTTGCGATGGAAGCAGTCCCAGAGGCGGCACCACGAGAGGAAACACCACACTGCCGCAAGGTTGACGCGCCCCTAAAAAGTTTGAGCGCATGGACGTAGTAAAAATAGACTGCGCATTTCTTACCTCTGTCGTGTAGAAAAGTGTATACAAAATTTAGAAAGAAATAGCTAATGTTGAGCAGTTGCCTCATCTTTGTCTAGTAAGCTTGATAGACACACAGAGAAAAGCATGTTGTCTCTTTCTAACATAGCATATGTCGTCTCTTTCTATTCAGTCGAACTGCGCGTTCGATAGACTGCGCGTCTATTCTTAACTGTGTCTATGTTTGAGCGGCGTTCGAGCAGAGGTGTGCTGGAGATGTAGACAAAAAAGATAAAAATAGACAGATACACAGAAAAAAAATAAGTGAGTAAGTGAGATAGTAAATATTCCAGCTCGAATGAAAAAGCTGTGTGTGATGAGTAGACACGAGGAGTGGAACGACGCGAAAGAGCTTATACGATCCGTGTGTTTAGCCGGTGAGCTTTTATCTCCGCGACGGCGTGGAATTCCGGAGCGGTCTCCGTGAACGTGGCTGCTTCGTCGCGACGCCGGACGACTCCGGCGCGCATATGAAACGTCATTCCACGTGATTAACGGCCGCGAAATTAATTTTGCGCCGCGCGCGACGCCAAACATGCTTTAAGCGTCGTCGTTCGGGGAAGAATGCACCAACTATTTTGAGCCGATACTTATGGTCGATTACACCAGACACGACGAGCAAATTTCGGTGTAAAGTGTGTAAACGTAGATTATTAATGGCGCGGCAAGAAATTGAGATGATAAAAAAAATGATAAAAAGAATTCCGATTATTTCATCTTGGTTTTTTCTCCGATAAGTTCATTAAACAGAGATTTTCTCCGTAATAAATACAATAAAAAAGAGATAAACTCTCTCTCACATTAAAAAATAAGATAAATACATTTTTTAACAGAAAACAATAGTTAATTACAATCTTTTTGAATTCTGGCAAGAAGAAATGTTAGTTAAAAGTAATTTAACTCTTTAATTTTCTAAATTGTAAGCTATTAAAACACTAAAATATTTAAACAAAAACACAAAACTTTTATGTATGTATATACATACCTAAAATTCTTTTTATCTCAAGAGCATTCATATTGCATTCAGTGATCAATAATACATCAATTGAATAACAATGAATGCTTCTACTTCGAATAATATAATTTTTTTTTCCAACAAGATACGGACCTAGCTAGTCAGACACAAAACTTCCAACAGTAACTGAAAGTTTCGTGTCTGGTTTAAAGCCCTGATGAAACTTTATGCGAAAGCGATGTTATTGGAACATCCGAAAATTTCACAATTGCTGAGCCGACCGACCAGAAATGTCGACTTGGAGGCACTTTAGATTTGTTCGAAGGCAAGCTCGTTACGACGCTACCCAGCATAAAGTAGGTCGCATGAAAATAGCTATGACGTTAAAACCGGTTCAGCGTGCAATTTAACATTATGAAGATATATCCCTGCCTCTTCTGTATCAAGCCTCTGTACTTTGCACAGTAATTGGTATGTATCTTACATATGCTGCGCTATGTAACCATAGCAATATAATCTTTAAATTTCTTAAAGAAACTGATTATAGGTAATGTGAATAATATAAAACGTATATTATTTAAATATTAAATTGCTATTTATTACACATTAATTTCAACAAATTATTGTAAACTTATAGATTAAATTATTTTTGTCTAATTGGTTAAGGAATGGTTTGTTTAATGATTGTCATAGCGTTAAATACGCATTATTTGAACTTTACTAAATTCAAAGATATTCATAATTTCTCTGTGATACTGTTCAGGAAGTTAATGCAATAGAAATGTACAGCATACTCGCAAAAGAATAAGCAATTAAATTCAAATATATAGTAAAATAATAAATTGCCGACTATATTCCCATCAATTATGTAAATTTTCTCGCATAATTATTGTCTTATGGACTGATTTTCAATATTTATACAGCACATATATAATCATGTAAAAATATTAAATTAGAGATTTAAAAAGAGGAAGTTAAAAATTACGAGCACCTCGAGGTATGCTTGTAATTTGCTTCCCTTTTTCAAATATCTCGTTTAATATTTGACTTTCTCGAACAAAATTCTTCGAAATGAACTGGCACTTACTTCCCTTTCCCTTCTCTCTTTTTCGTCTGTATCATCAGCCTTAACATGTCTTGGTAGATAAGAGAACTTTGACGTTTAAAATGCACGGCAAACAGAGTTGAAGGAAAAATTTTTTAATGTAAAACTTAGTAATGTATCACATTTTTCTATAAATGTAGCCGAAATAAAATTACGAAAATGTCTGAAAGTCTTTTTATTTACTTTTCTATTATAGAGATTAAAAATTAAAAGTTAAAAATTACAGTCCGTATATGAAGAAATCGGTTTCTAAAGTATTTTTAGATTTATTTAGCTTATCTTTACTACATTAACTAGCCTAAAACCTTAAAAATATAGATAAGACAAATACTACTTACAAGTTACAATTTTTTATAATAACAACAAACTTATGAATTTAATTAGAAATATTATTTTTATGTTCCAAACAATCTAAAAAAATTCTTTATTTGCTAAAAAATGAAAAAGAAAATCGTGTAAGTTATTAAGTGCTTTAGACCCAGCGCGTGAATCGATATTACATGCGCGGACCGAAATATATTAGTGGCGACGAGAAGCAGTCGGTAGTTCGCGCGTGTAGAGAGAAGTATTCTGCGGCGTGAATCCGGCGTGCTAAGAATCGATGAATTATGCAACGCATTGAACAATAAATCTCGAGACTAGACCGGTCTGATCGGATTAAACGTATTTCGTTATTTATACTCCACGCCTAGATAGAGACAATGTTTCGGGCATATACGGCAATTCCACGGGGAAACAAACAATTTCCGTCGTGGAGTGTCCACGTGGAACCTTGTACCGTGGAAATCAACACAGAAATATCAATGTACATCACGTTACGTACGTCAATTTGTTATATCTATATATAAATCTAATTATTTAAAATAATCTCTTAATTGTGTGTGTTCATTGATTTACATTTCAACGTGATAATAATCAGAAATCAAGCTCGCAATGTTCATAGCACAGTACCTACTTTTATTTCGTAATAAAATTTTTAATAAAAATCACGAATTAAACAACAACAATTTAATTACGTTAAATCACTGCCCTTTGAGATAAACTATATACCAGAAACTAATATTTTAAACATAATTTAAATTGTAAATTTCATCGAAATTGAGATGAATGTTGCCTTTGTCCGATATCGTATACGTATAACACAAATCATGCCGCTATAAATTGTGACAAACTGTAAATTTAACAAATATATGTAAGTAAATTTAACTCTGATTGTAAAAAGTTGATTTATAATATGTCAATATTAATGTGAATAAAATATAACACATTTTCACTTTCTTGATAATAAAAATTTTTTATCAAACTCGCGAATTAGACAATAATTCAAATATACTAAAATTGTGTTGCTAAAAAATCAATATTTTTTACAAGTATTTCTAAATTATCATTAGAATCTTATAAAGTTTTACGATATATAAAAGTCGATTATTTTTTTCAGAATTTTTTAAATGTCATTTAGTCTCATTTTGCACGATACGGCACAATTCTATTGTGGATTATGATGGATTGCCCGAGTGTTTAACTTCCATCAAAATCATTATCAATTCTTAGGGCAAAGTTTCCTGAACGCAAGTTTTTTTTTAAACGCTCGGCCGTAAGTTTTTTTTCACGGTGAATTGTTTCGCCCTCGATTGGTCGGCGCGTTTATGAAACGCCGGCCGATAAACGGGCGATAAATTGGTGCCCGCCCGGATGATCATCTTTCATCATTAAGCACGTAGAACGCGCCAACGCGGCGAAATTCCGTGGGGAATGTAAGACGATTCTCTCGCGGAAGCTTATTTCGGAGTGTCACGGACGAGAAGGTGCAAACGAATCGACTGCAATTATACGTTTACGTGACTCTCGTTGCTCCTGATTATACTTCGCGAAAATTCAGCGACCCTCAAAAAAGAAGCCAACTACACTTTGCCAGCTCATAATCGCCCACCAGGAAATTAATTCCATGATTGTTAAGCAAGGTAATCGATGAAGCAGATCACGTTTCGTCATTAAGTCTCTCCAATAGGCACTTCGTAGAAAACGTTTATACATAATGTGCTCGAAAGGATAACTTATAAGTAGGAAGAGTATCGTTTCTTGCCAATTTCACCAACATGTGGTGAATAATTAATTTAAATAATTATATTCTATATTAAATTAGATAATTCAAATTTATAACAATTAAAAGTCATTTTTATTAGTAGAAAGAAAAAGAGTGAGATAAACACTAATTATAAGTGAGATGGCAAAATTAATAATTAATCATAAATTTCAATCGAAGAAAACCACCGTTTTATAAATAAGACGTGTGATAAGTTTACTTCAATAGAGTAATTAAAATTTAAAAAAAACTGATTGTGAGTATTTCAATAATAATGCCAATAATGTTTTCAAATCTTTTGGTTTATTTTTTAAATTAAATATAGTACAAGAGCACATATACATTACTAGTTATCTAATTGTTTTCTATTTAGCAACATAAGAAATGTCATAACCAATTCTATGTAAAAGAAAGTAGAAAATAGAATAAATGACAAGTATATTAATATTCTATATTTTAAACAATTGGACAATTAGAAGTTGTATGTAGAAGTAAAAAATTATTTGAAACAAAATGCATTAAAAACATTGACGATAAAAATACGGGCTGGTGTGTTTAAATGTAATGAATATACAAGAATAATTAAATCCGTGCGTAATGCGATGAAAATTACGCTTGACTAAATTTTTCAACAACATTATATAGCTATGTGTACGTTATATTCGTTAACATTCTCTTAACATATAAATGAACTGCGACGACAGTGTCGAATAACTCTATGACTGTATATGTATACGCGTATAATACGGATGAAGATAAAATATGCTCATGATTGAAAATGACATCAGAAATAAAAGATTAAGCATAAGAATTTGATAGTACTGAGAATTCAAAAGCCGCGATCGATGTTCTTTTAAAAAGTACTTGTTTCGTCAATAAAGCTATTTGTAGAATTTCATAACGAGTATGAATCAAGGATACCCAATTCAGGGGCATCATCGTACAAGATCGGCGAATAAACCGAGAACCGAGTTGATCGTCTTTCATCATTAACGCTCTCTGTAGCTACGTAGACGATGCCTTGCCGCACGAGGAATTCCACAAGGGGTATGAACGACTTCCACCCTGGTCTGAACTTACGCTACCTCTAGGAGGGAGACTGTAGATAACCTTCGATCGAACGCGCGACCTCAATCGAAGTTCATCCGAGTACGAGACCGAAGTGCTCACACGGACACAAATAATGCGATCAATTAGGCGGTAACTTCCCTCGTTACTTTATACGTCCATGATGATGTGGTGCAATCGCGAGCTTCGAGTTAATAAAAAGAAGTCGCGAGCCGCGCTTAATAACTCATATCTTAAAGAATCAAGGCGCTTTTATGTTTTAAAATATTAGTCTCTCTTAATTGAAGTTTATATCTGTTGCATATATAATTTAAGGATTATTCTATAATATAATATAATATATGAACGATGTATTTTATTACCTAGACCCGATTCTTAAATCTTTAATTTGTGTATAACTTCGAGAGAGAGAAATTTGTCTATTAACTGTCATTGAAATTTCTTATCGTTTAAAGAAGCTTTCTGTAACCATTGTCCAAATAATTTAGCGATTGTTTAATATATTGTAATAAAAAAAATTAAACTAATTTTTTGACTTTTTTCAAATCTAAAATTTATTCTGTCCAGATTAAGTTTATATTATATCATCATAATTTTAATCATATATATATAATAAACAGTACTATAGCTTCGATGAAATCAGAATCTTAGAGAAATGACGTAGTTCAGATAAATTATTGATTATATCGAATAAAACAAATTCGATTGCATTAATATTTTTTTCTTATCATACTCCGGTGTGCATTAAAGACATGCAAGTTATAGCTCGTAGATTGATGATTAAATTCATAATGCGAAGAACTTGAGTTGATTACGCACTGTTAAATTAATAACCCGTTGTAACCAAATTAATGATCCGCTCATCCGCGAATGAGAATCATAGTATCCAGTAGCTGCGGTTATAGTGGAAACGTGGCTAGAGCATACCTATACAGTTATTGGTTCCCGTTTAATTATTGGAGCCTGTCTCCCCTCTCTGTCAGCGCGCGTTCTACTCAAATAGAATATTATATTATATCGCAAGCGAAATGAGAAGCTTAAAGAAAATACGTGTTAATTATAAATACAAGATAAATTCTAAGACTTTCTTGCTTTCAGAATTTTCGTCTTTATCCTAATTTACGATTATATTTATAGAGATACAATTGTAAAAACCAATGCATTTTTCGAAACTTGCATGTAAAAGAGTTCAGTTACCTATGTAAACAAAAAACATTTATTTATTGTTTTTTATTTTGTCTTTTTTTTATATTTTTAGATCTTATTTCATTTCGGACAATATATATTTTTATAGGCTATATTGTTATTGCACCTAAAGTGCTTCATTGCTAGACCGGTGGAAATAGATTTTGTGCCAATATTGTGCAATATATTTAATTCCGTAAAGGCACTAATGAAACCGCGTTTCTACGACGGTTAGCCAGAACACCGTTGTAATTACATTGGAATTTATTTTCCAGTCCGTTGCCATTAGTACCGGAATATTATTTCATTGTTTCACTAATAACCGGCATTGTATGCGAATTGTATAAAAGCAGATTTTCGCGCTCGCAACCAGGTTTATATTCCCCCAATATCTCATTAAAAATTAAAATTCACCGTGTTTCCCATTGACTTTAACATATGTATGTTACTGATAATTATGATACACGTATAATTGCTAAATGTAATTTTTTTATACTTACAAATAAATAAATAGCAATCTTTAACTAACTGATAATAATATCTTTTTTTTTTTAATTCTATATTTTATACCTGCCTATTATTAGCTTTGGGTGTTAAAACGTTCTTGTTTTTGTATAATTTTATCATTAAAAATTTTTAAATATGTAAAATATATCCCAAATATCTATTAAATCGTTTTTGAAGATTTTTTTTTAAAAAGTTTCATTCAAAATCAGTGCAGCAAATATCCATGTGATAATGAATATGTATATAGGTATTCATAGCGGGAAATGGGCGGATCATACGTAGTGACCCTTCTATATATCAAATAAGGTATTTTTTATATCAAGTCTAACGATCCCCCTCGGGACGACTTACCGCTTCTTCCGGTTGGCGTCGGCGCGGACGTGGACCTGCCGGTGGGCTCCGGAATTGGGTAGGGTAGGTCGCAGCATTCCCGCTCGGGGAATTCACTGGCGCGAGCGCAGCAGCAGGACAGCGCGACGAGCAGCGTCGTCAGGGTCGTCAGTAGGGGCCGCGAGCGCGACGTGAGCGTCCCGGCGACGCGCGCCGTTAGACCGTCATGCCCCGTCATCGGTCCTACCAGCCGGCCGTGGCCGATTCGACGACTGCGAGCGATTCTGCACCGCGAGATCTTCCTCCTCGCGACCTCCTCGCCCGCAGCATCCTGCGAGCCACTGTACCGCCGCTCGGTCCCCCAAGAGCCGTCGCCACCGCGAGTCACCTCGATGGTCCCCGCGGCGCGATCCTCATTGTCATCACACATACACACTCGAATTCTATACTCGCAGGACCAACTCCCGCCAGCGGAAGCGCGATTCGTCCGCAAACTCGATAGCGCGGCGAGGGGGGAGCGCTTGTCTTGATTCCCAATGTTATATACAGTGACGTTTTCTTGACGTCACTTAACTATTCGAAAGCTGTTTCTAGCTTAATTCGATTAAGTAAGAGCCGTAATTAGTCCTTAACCGCAGGCGATAATTTCTTGAGCAAGTTAACTAAATGCGTTAAAAAATTTAAATGCTTCACAAAAGTGTGTTCACTAACAATAAGTTCAGCACGACAGATCCTTTACGTGTCACACATATTTAAATTCGACGAAATCAACCTCACAGACAACTCTAGTTTTCAGCAAAGTATTAATCGATCGAGATCTTTTACTTAAGAAAAACTTAACGTTGACAAATTATTCTTCCAACGTCGAAGATGTTCCTGGTACATCACGGGGATAGATAGAAAATGGAAGAGTCTAAACACTTCGGTAAAGTTTTCATCGTATCGGTTTTCCATTGTCATCAATAATTTTGCTTGCTCGTAGCTGCAGGATCTATAAATCATCTTTCTAGTATCATGATTCTTATTTTTATCGCGATACACAAGTTTTTAGGCGAATCAAAGTTATGTACACACACAGCGATAAGATCGAGACATATTGCTCCTCGCGGAAGTATCGAGCAAGATTTTACTACGAGAGAAAGCCTTTTCCTCCCGCGGATTCATAATTCATAAATTTCTTCCGTGATATATTACGAATCTTTTTCTAGCGAGGTGTTAAATGGATAAACACTCTTTGCAGGATAAACACTTCATAGAAACGTCCTTCAACACTTTTCATTAAAACGCTACTTGCACCTACTTTAAAGATCCTTCTTGCGAGATTGAGATCCGTAGCGCTTGAAGCCTTGTTTGAGTATCAAGTTTAGGACACTTCCAAAAAAATATTGCACTATTCGCCGCTATTTTCCGTACTGAATCCTTTTACAATGAAAAATTCGAGATCTACGAGTCCTCCGAATTCATAAACAGCGAGGATCTTTTGAGCAACGCACGCCTTTGATTGGAAGAATATATCGAAACTATATATAAAAAGACGCCTCTCTCGAAAAGTAAGGGTCTCGTAGATGTTTCTTGAAGTAACGAGGGTCACGCGGTCTTTTCATTCGCTCTTCTTAAATCGTAACACACGCGCGCACACACACTAAAAATCTACCAGTCGACTCTCAGCGATCTTCTGGAAGATCGAGTCATCTGCGATGAATCCAAAACAGATCTTTCTCGCACGATCACACTGATTCTCGCGACTGTTGTCACTTACAAGAACGACTATAGTTTGACCATTCGCGACTGTCATACTCCCGCGAGATTGATCTTGTCTCCGAACAATCGATTGCCACCGATTTCGAAGTGGCGATCAAACTTCCTCGAAGTGGATCGGCGTTTTAGTTTTTCTCAAGAGCGCGGTCTTCCTGAGAGAACGTCCGTTTACCAGTCTTCGCGAGCACGAAAACGAATATTCGCCCGAAGGACCTCCGATAGGAATCTCGTCCTCGTGTCACGGCACTTCGCGGTCGCGTTATCGCGTTTCGGAGTCGAGAGCGCTGCGTCGTGGCGGCGTCCCGACGCCCAATGACGTTGAGGCTGTTCGCCGTACGAGCGAGAGCCCACCGCGAGGACGCCCACCCCCGCCAACCCCCTGCGCTCTCCGCTCGTCGACACGCGATAGCTTCTGCGCACAAACTTGCGCTGCTTCGTTCGCCCGTGTGTATGTGTATACGGGGTGTCGCGGACCTACTTCCTGTCGCATGCGGCAAAAAGTAGATTACGTGCTGATGGTTTAATGCCGTGACATCAACAATTTTCAAAAAATTTCGATATAAGCAATTAAAATGTAGAAATTAGGAATAAAGAAACTGTATACAGGCTCAAAATAAAAAATCAAGTATTTTTAAAATCAAGTAGTTCGAATTCCAATCTCTCAAAGTTATTCCAAAACAAAAGAAGACATTTGTCTTTTACTTTTCAATCAATTTCAACATAAGAGAAATTTTATGTAAGACTTAATTATCAAGGAATTTGATGCTTGAGCAGTATGTGTTCGGTATTCTTTTGGAAATACGATCAAAATGTGAATACACAAAAATAATAAAAAAGACCTCGTGTTGAGTTCCAAATACGAGAAACTCAACGAAATAGATTCTCAGGAATCAAGCGAGACCTCTCTCGTCGATTTTCCCCCAAAAAATTGACTCGTGAAATTAATTAATTCAAAAGTCCGTGATTTATAAAAAAAAAAAAAGAGACAATGCAGTATAAATCCGGGACACCCCATAGGTGCATGTGCAGGTGTGCGTGGCCGCTGGTTGCAGGTGTGCAGGTGGAGTGCTACGACGGTGTCCCCGCGCCGCGTCGTCGCCGCGTCGAATCGAGCCGAGCGGCTTCGAGCGAAACTACCCCCGGCTAGCAGCAGCAGCTAGGGCTGCCGCGCCGCACCGCACCGCGAAACGAACGCGCGACCCTTCAGCGTTGTGTGCGCCGTTCCTGACCTCGTTTTGCCCCGGCTTGTCGAGGTCGGTTACGCGGAAGTGTCCGCCGGCGCGGCGTGCTCCACTACGGTCGCAGCTCGTAACCAGACTGGGGGGGGGGGGGATGTTTAAATATAACGGGGTATTGATACCTTCACTCGTTTGGCATCAAACACCGCAAACACCGATGACTATTCGATACTTTCCGTAAACAACGTCGTTACTTTACTTTACAATGTAGGCAGCGTCGACGATAAAAGTGGTTTCCACGGCGACGAATCAACGGAAACGAAGGCAAATAATTATCATAAATGTGTGAGAATATTTTTCAGAGTTTTAGTTTACGGCAAATTGTGAACGTTTTTGCTCAACATAACAAGCACGCCAATACTTCGCATTCAATACTGCATTCCAAATATTGTTGCAAATTTATAATATTGAGGTATTTAATATCGCATTCCCTGCAATAAAAATAAATTGCAAGTGACTCTTTTCTCTTTCTCTTTTTATATTGCTATAAAAATTAACACAATATCTATACTTTATGAAATTACGAAAAATACAATTTAATCAATAATTTTGTCAAACTTATAAAATCTTTCGATAAATTTTAACAAAATGATTCAAAGAACTTAATATAAATAAATATATTTATTTAGAAAGTTTATTTTATATTTTTTTGCCGCTATAAATAAAATTCTGTTAATTATAAACATTTTAAAAGAAGTCATTTTATATATATAAAATCATCTTATAAAAGCCATAAAAAACTTATAGTTTCTTAAAAATCTTGTTTAAATATTTAAAATTCTAACCAAAAATTTTTTTTAAATAAATATATTTATATAAAGCAATAATTATATATATTTCTTATTATTAAAATAACTTTTCTTCTTAAATAAAAATAAAAATAAATTTCTATAAAAGTAAAAAACTTGTTATCAATGTTCTCTTATACTTGGCGCTAAATTTAGTTGTTTAATTATAAGTTTTATTACAAAGAAATATACTATAAGAAGTAAAAAAATAACCGCATTAATAGCATATCATATTGCTTGATAAAAATAAAGATCTTTTTCTACATCTCTCCATTGATCAATTTTCGATACAGATGATATTATTGCACAAGACAGCATATACCTCTTTGTACAAATAAATTTAATTAAATATACCATTGCTTGCGTCAATCAGCAAAAAGCCGGTATGGTTGGAATTAACTAACGTTAAATGTACACGAGCAATATATTATTTTGCCACAGATTTGGCTATCGACGAGTTTCCATCCCGCGGCTACAAAATTGATATCCAAAATCGCGGTGCAACTTTTTTGGTCGCGCGTTTCAGTTTTTATCCGGCTCTCTTTCGATTGATGAGTGTGAAATTAACCCGCGAGCGTTATGCTTTGACTACATTATTTGTTCTTGAAATAATGTATCATTTTAAAATCGTGTACTTTTTTTCGCAACTTACTGGAGATGTAAATTTAAAAGTAAAGCTATTAAATGTTTATATAAAAAGACAGCTGTAAAATTATTTACAATTGCAATGGATACTAAAAGTTTGTGCGATGACATATCAAATCACATTTTTTGTTATGTAAAGTTGGATCATGTTTTTAAAATAAGTCTTGTATCTTTGATACTTAAAATAAATCTTTATGTCTTTGAAATAAATAAAAAGAAATGCGTACATATAAAAATATGTATATATAAAAATATATAGGCCACTTTTTTTATATGCTTGTTATACAATCAAATCGCTATTCGACGTATAATGTGTAACTGTACATATACAAAGTCTCTAATTCTAGTCAGGTTGCGCTTTGTTTTCCATCACTAATGTAAAAGGACGCGTGCGGCGCACAATCGTAATTCAGTTACGTCCATTTAACGCGATTGAACTAATATTAGCGCGCGATATTAACTAAGTTTAATTGCTAGATCGTAATTGTTTGATTAGTTGAGTGCTAAAATGCTGATGGATCACGTCGCATCGATTCCTGCTCTTCGTTTGATTGCAATCGTTTCAGGTTCAATACTTTTCAGGTTATAATACGAACATTTCGCGTTAATATAGATAGTTTTTTCAGAAACTGTCTGAAATAAAAATTTAATCAAATAATTAACGTAATATTTAATATTTAACGTAAAATATCTTTACCTACAGTTCAGCCTCATACGCACAAGTGCGCACACACAAATCAAATCTTTTAAAATAAAATTTACTTACAATTAAATAAAGTATCAAATATTTACACCAGTTGCAGTAATGATTAATTTGTATTCGTAGAATATTAAAACTGACATACTTCTTAAGTTCGACTTGCATAAGTATACATGACTTGGGGCATAGGTATATCCGTGGGATCTAGAAACCTATGCAACGTATGTATGCATAATACAAACTTGTCGGAAAGAACCGACAACACATTCTTGTTGACGATATTCCTTTCAAGTGGAACAAGTATAGAGACTAGCTAACCTCGCATCAGCAAGTAGCGCAAGCATCTCACGAGTCAGACACCTGCGGCAGTAGAGCGAGCGTTTCCTTAATGAGACGAGTGTCATTCTTGTCAGTAGTAAAAGTTTACCATGTATCCGAAAAATCGCCGCAATAGCGAAACCGTGATACCTATATAACAAAACCACATCAGCTCATAATAGTTAACGAAAAAAATTTGCAAACAGAGCTCATATTTGCATTTTTCCTTGAATGTAATTTCCTGATAATATTGGCAAATTGCGAAAAAAGGCCATATATGTATAATAAGCCGTAAATATATTAGCATATTGTGTTCCTTGCGGTAATAAATAGTAAGCTTGTACCGTTTTATGTAATTCAAAATTTTATAAATAAAACATTGACCAGAAATTGAATTATTTTTAATCCGTTGTGATCACACCTCCTAAAAATAACGTAGTGGTCACACGGGGTCCAATGGACCCCACAACAGTTGCCATTTGCGTTCTTTTTGATGTATCGACTCAAACCTTGAACTGGAATTTAGTTTGTGTGTGACTTCCTTTTTATAATCCAATAATTTAAAAAAATTTTTATGTTGAAAAAACGCAAAAAAAATTTTTTTTGAGAAATTTGATTTTTTTCACAAAAATATTCATCAAAATTTTTTGAGATAACAGCAAAAAAACTTCCTGCGTTTTACTCTCAAAATAGTATACTTTTAAGAGGGAAAAAAAAAGTCCACTGGACCCCATGTGACCACAACGGGTTTAAAACAATAAAGAAATATTATTTCTAAAGTTTGATATTTTTTCATGTACATACAAAAGCATATGTCTTTGTAATCAAGAAAGATCTCTCTCTTTCATTATATCTAATCTTTTTCATTTATAAATGGGTTTTTTAAATATTTTCATAATTTTCCAAAATTGCACGATTTTTCGTTATTAGATTTGTCCTATAATCCAATTCTTAAAAGATCGAGTACCAAATGAGTGACCTCATATATGTATCAATAAAAATATCAATGATATCCAATATTACATAAATAATTATAAGAATAAATAAAACTCAGATCCCCAATTGTGAGTAAATCCAATGCTCCATAAAAACAATGGAAATAAACGGAGTAGTGCCCCAAATTCAAATTTAATCAAACTCAATTATATATCGCGTCTCTTCGATTATATATATCTTTTCGTTCACTTTAAAATAGGCTATGCGATCATCTTTTGCCGCAATTCCAAACTAGTTAGGCCACCCAACAACCCACTACCGAATTTTATATTTGAGAAAATTATATATAAAATTCGGTATACTATTATTATCTTCACTACGGAGAAGAATGTGCGATCGATATACACCGGTATGGCAATGGAGCATACCGAATTAGCATTAACAAGGCAATATTTCACGATGCACCGTGAGTTTATTTCGGCAACTGCAACGTCACCGAGCGCAAATCAGATTCGTGAAAGAAATTCTAAAGGTCAGGGAGCCGGTGGTCACGCAACCGCTATCGTGCAAGTGCGCCCTATAAGCCGCAAGAGACGCTCCTCAAGTTCGGTGATTTATCTAACGCTCGCGAATACCCGATGTGTATTTATAGCGTCGGCCAAGTGCTTCGATCGGTCACTTCGGGCAAAGTTAAAGGCCGTGCGAGGTCAGCCGCGCATGTCGTTGCTTCGTGTACTGACTGCTGCAAATGACTAAAAAAACTACAGGCCTAATCCAAATCTATTTGCGTTATAACATTACTAACGGAGTAACGATATGTGTATTCTATTAATTTTATGACCATAAAAAATAAGTAAATGAATAAATAAATGAGAGAGAGAGAGAGAGAGAAATTAAACTAAATTATGATTACGCGCGTAGAATATATGATTTCGTATATATAGACAGCATGATTCACAACTGACACATTACAAGGGATTATTTTGAATTACATGAATTAATTTACTATTGCTGATACATCTGTTTAACAGCAAACTTATTTATATATTATAATTTATTTTGACTTTTTGGATATTTTCACTTGGGATTTAAAATAATTTTTTAAACTGTAAATCACATTCTACATCCTTAAAATGATTTAGATGACCAAATAACTGCATTAATAAACTATCGATAAATATTAATCAAGCAATCGATTGAGCGATAATATAAGTATGTAATAACGTCGAGGATAAATATAAATTAAAGTTACCATGTTATATGGGATCGAGAAATTATTTAATCAGAAGAACAAAATAATGCGCTGGAAAATAATGCGGAATTTATTCATTGAGTCCAATTTACGCGGAAAATTTAATCATGTAATTACACTTTGGCTACCCTAATGACAATTTGTAACGTGGTTCGGCATGTGCTTGCGTAACGATTATTAGTGGAATCCCGCTAATCAGCGGTATAAGCGGATTATTGAGTTGATATTACGGAATGATAGACACGTTTAAGATTGTTACCAACGGACGACTTGTTATAAATATGCGATAATAAATACCTATATAGATATTAAGAAAAAATATATAAATATATTAATATAACAAACCAATTATTGCACGATAAGGTAGCGAATAATATAACTGACTTGATATTAAATAATATGAAAAATTCAGCTTATCTAATAAAAATTTTAAAATATTTCAATATTTTATTTTTCCCCGATACGTTATGACTTCCCCTGTAATGAGTTTTAAATAAAGATCGACCCTTCTCACTAACGGCTTAAGTTTTAGCTGAATTGCTCCACCATTTTTTTTTCAAGTTTAATCTCCCAATGGTCCGAGCCCTATCGAGGCCCTCTAATAATACGATCGATAAAAGGGAGTATCGTATCTTAACGTGATCGTCCTTGACTTTGTTTGATTAGGTTCGTTGGCCTCGGCAATGCGAGTTTCTTCGGTAGAACGTTCACGTGCTGAGTAAGTTCGAAATTAGCGTGAATCCTTTGCGATTCGATAGAAGTACGATCGATCAGTGCCCACGACAAAGTCGCGAATCGTAATAACTTATATAGCCGCATAATAGCCCTCGGCAATGGCCAGTTGCATCGCGACGCTGTGATTTAAGCTGGAAGTAATTGCTGCGTATCGAGATTTATGGACTGCAACTCGCGAAGTCTGTCGGTAAAAATACACACACACACACACACACACACACACACACACACACACACACACACACACACACACACACACACACACAGCTTGTAAAAATAGTATATATAGATAAAATACTCGAGCTATTTAAACCAAGACAGGCGATATACAATACGGAAGACACAGCTCAATTGAGGTATTTGGCCTCAACTTTCTTTTACGATGAATTTAAAGTTAAATATATTTTAAAAATTTTAAATTTCTCTCACGATGAATTCAAAGTTAAATATATTTTGAAGTTAAATATATTTTAACATCCAAATTTCTCTCACGTATGTTTTCCCTAATGTATAAACTTAGACTGAAATAAATTGCTAAGTGCCAAATATTTACCAAAAATCTGTTAAGATTCTATTTAAAATAAAATCAGAATATCTTTAATTATAATTACTCAATTCAATTACTTAATTCAATTTAATTCAGTTTATTAAATCAATTTATTAATTAGTCCAGAAGCATGGTGGATTTTTTAAACAAGAATACGTTATTAGAAACTGATCTAAAAATAACGAAACCAAAGCGTCTGATATAGATTTAAAATAATTATTGTTACAAGATAATGTTTAACACAGAATAAGAAAACAATGTTCAATTAAAATGGAAAATAAAATAGTTGTTGTAATCAAGGTAAAAGGAGCACTTTTTATAGCTCCTGAAATGCCCGAAAGATTAATGAGCGCATAGCGAGAAAGCGAGACACGATCCAGCCGTCCAGCGATACGGGGCGAAACGCCAAACAGTTATAGTCTCGTCGTTTGCCGTCATATATGCCGGAAATCGCATTCAGTGTGATATAATAGATTCGGCGGTTCACCGGTTCAACGTGGCGACGCGCGACGAGACGAGTGCAGAGATCGCGTCGGGATGCAAGTGCACTGCAGGAGTCAACACCGGCGACAGTCAACACTCAACGTCGGTCTGCGGTCGCGGGCGAGCTCTGAAGCGACAGGCAGCAGTACCTGCATAATGACTCGACTGCAGCCGTGCACTGCGGTGCGCGGGCTGTGCGCGATGCACCGCACCGGTGCGACCGGGCCAATCGTGGCAAGGCCACCCGCGCCGCGAAATGCATCGATGCATCTTTCACGCGTTGGAGTCAGGACCGTTTTAAAGCCCTCAAGCCCTAGAATTTGGCTATCTTTGCTCTTCTCTAGAGGCGTCAAGTATATTTAAGTGCACATGTACATACGCAATTTACTACATTTTTCTTATAGTTATAGACCATTCGAAAGATTTTTTTTTTATATCACTTTTTAAGTAATTTTAATACATTTATTCTTCCCAGCATCAAGATCTTTATTAAACTTAATTTGACTTGTTATAGTGTAAAATGAAATGTACCGATTAATTAAGTTTTGTTAATAATAAATTGTTTTATCTTATATTATAATTTAAAGCTGACTTAAGTCAAAACAATTGTTTGAATTTTATTTCTAAAAAGTTAATTTAAATACTAAACACATATAATTATATTTTAAACTAACAGATTTTTAATTAAATATTTATTTATTTATTTCTAATATTTCTCGTTTTTTTTCATATTTTAAATTAATAACTCCGAAATATAATTCTTTTTCTTCGAATTTACTTTTCTAAATTTCGAATAATCTTTGATTATATATTTGTTCATTATAATGTTTGACTGATAAAAAAATTTTATTCAAACAATATTATAATTGTTAAAAGTAAAATGTAGGAAATACTTTATTAGCCGAATTTGATGCAAATTTTATTACAAATGTTTCAATCCGTCTGAAAATGGTCCTCTGAGACTGTAGTAATTTATAAAAGAAATTTCTGTAAATTAAATTGCTGTAGACGTCAGCAACACATAATATAAGTATACATATGTATATATTTTATTTAGTTATACACAGCGTGTTTATCATAATTTATGTCATTTATCAATTTTCAAAACTTTTAATAAAACCAAGTTTTTGCCATTTCTTTCTTAATTAAAGACTTATTTTACAAAAAATATAACTTATTTTATTTTGCAATTTAATTTTGCTATGCTATTGCCAAATAAAAAAAGAGAAAATTTTCTATTTTATTATTATATATTAATTAACATTCTTTTATTATAGCATTTGAATTATGTTGTTAAACCGATGTTAATGTGCCGACTTTCTATTGTATTTTGCAAATAATAAATCTAAAATACCATGAGTGGAATAGAAAGAGATTTTAATGTACTCTTTACCGTTGTAAATATAGGTAGACTTACTTATCGACTACTAAATTATACGCCAGAGAAAATAATCTACAAATGGTCTGTTGGGTTTCTGTATTTGCCGCTGTGGATATTTTTTAGCTAGAAAATATAGTACATTAAAATCGATAAGTATAAGTCTACTTATATTTATAACGGTAAAGAGTACATTAAAATCTTCGTGAAAACCTTGTTACGGCTTTATGCCCTTTTTTATACGATTGATTTTTAATCATTAGAGCTTTTTAAGAATATTATTACGCGAGCGAAATAATGTGGTTTTTCAATTTTATTAGATATAATTTCGGTTTTACACTGAGGATGGCCAGATATTGGCCAAAACGTATGTAATTTTTATTGATTAAAGAACTTAACACGAAGACTTTGTTACGGTTTTATGTCCTTTTTTATACGATTGATTTTTATAATATTTTAGTTTGTCACAAATTTGTAAAACATAAACCTCAATCTAAAATTTAAACGTTGGGCTACAGGGATCGAATAATAATTAGAAATAGAGTAACATGGCTTAATAATTACCAAAGATTAAAAAACCATACGTTATTTACCATTATACTATACATCATAATACCAGAGTTGTGATAATACGGTGTCGTAAGCGTCTTCCTACTTGAAGATAGCCGCGTCCGAGTCAAATAATAAATGGCTAATGGCTGTCGTAATTCTACAACATGCAACGGAAAGTTTCGGAACTTAAGGCCGGTTTTCACACGCAATGATTGGTGGCGCCAGGCCGCCCCAGTCGACTAATGCCAGTAAAAATGCAAGTGTAAACACTTGATGCAAACTGGCGCTAGTAATGTGGCGTTTACTGGCGGTTATTGGCCAAAGCATATAACCTCAAAATTTGAGGTTATATGGTTGTTGTCATTTACTGTGTGTTTAATAAATGTTAAATATTTTTCATATTATACGCCAATCACTGTGTAAACACTTGTGAGTTTGCCAGTTGGTTCTGGCGCCAATGAATGTCAGTCAGTTGGCGCCACCAATCATTGCGTGTGAAAACCGGCCTTTACTCATCGCGTAGGAACAAGCGAGCCGAACCAAGAGAGCGAAAAAGCTTTCTAATTGTAAGCTGTTCATATATAAATATATATATATATATATATATATATATATATTGTGACGTTGCGGCTCGCCGCACCGTCGCGGCGCCCCGCCGCCGTCACAAAGCGCGGAATTTCGCGCCCAGGGACGGACCAGGGAGGCAGCGACGATATCTCCAGGGGTCGTATTTAATCGCGTTTCCGCATTCTGATTACCTTCTTTTGTTTTTATGCAATGTAATACGCGCGGCACCTCACCCACACCACGGCAAACCTTCAAGGGAGTACTTGGCGAAGATAATCAAGGAGGGGTGGCAAACACGGAAGCAGCAGAGATCGCGGGCTGGCGAAAGCAACGCGGCAGGCAGGCGGCAAGTGCGGCAGCGACGGACGAGGCCGCCGACAGCGGGGCCCCAAGCGCTTGGGTAAACACCCGGCTTCAGCAAATGATCTCCATAAAACACCGACCCACGGGGTGGCTGGCCACCGCCCCAGGGTCAAACCGAAGGCACATCGGCACGAGCGAAGTTCCGTCCGCCGCTAAGGACAAAATTTGAGGAGTCGTACGCCGCCGAGGGACCGTTGCCCGCCCCCGAAGGACCTCGTATCGACAGCACTGCGCCGGGACACCGCGGGCTTGCAAGCTCGCGCCCGATTGGCTCGCGCGCCCTTCAAGAAGGGGTACCGTATCGATTCCGCAATCGAGCGGGTTTAACGTTTCACTCTCTGGTCGTCCGTCGGCGATATAATACGTTTTGCTAAGATATGCGATAGCCACCCCGAGTCGGGCACTTCGATCTTTATCTGACGGATCGAGGATCGTTGGTGGAAGGTGACGGCGAGGAGCTCAGGAGGAGGCGTATCACCGGTGAGGTTGCCCGTGAATCGCGAGATGTAAAGCCACGACACCGCCCTCCGGTGCACGCTCTCGCTCGGGATAACGCATGTTAAGATCGAGTGTAATTTCGTGATCGATAACGAGAGCGAAGGGCCTCGGGATGGTATCGTGGCCGCGGAACCGTGGTACAAGCGTTATGGCGAATCCCTGGAGGTCGCGATAGGCGTTAATGAGTTCGATATCGCGAGCATATTGCGTTGTTCTCGCGACCTTGGTGTACGGCCGCATTCGGGCCGGTACTTCGTAAATTGCGTTACCGTTTCTTCGCGTCGGGAAATTCTTGTGTTCGAGCGTCGGGGTTAGCGTATCGATTTGTGTTCGGATCTCGTTATTACGGGTCAATCGCGTAAGGTTTGCTCTCGCGTTGAGAACTTTGCGTCCGGTATTACTTGCGTTACGTCCTATGGCGTCCCTGCTCGCGATCACCTCGAATTTGGCGTTGGGATGTCGATGGCATTGTTAATGGCGGCCGAAGGTCATTCCCGCCGATTGATTACTTATGTTAGACTGTACTCGCGTTAAGAAATTACCGGCGTTCACACGTTTCGTGCGTTTAGATGTTACTTGCGTAGTTCTTCATGGCGTTCTGTAGTTATTAGCGCTATCGCGACTCTATTATTTCGCGTTGACCGGTATTCCGCATCATTGGAGAACCGCATTAATCCAGTATTTTGCCTTAGTTATCGTATTCTTTGCCTGGTTAAATGACTCGGCGCCTCCTCGTTGCGCCCGAGCAGAATCACTCGCGTCAGGTTAAGATATCGTGGCGACAGAGTTTTCGTACGGTTCCGGACGTGGTTTTCACGCAATCCAAGCGTGACGTACCATTATTTCGCGACATTTTACGTTGAACCTCACTCTTATTAGTGATATTAAGTGTAGTATTCATGCGTATTATAATTTTCGACTCGAATTATTAATCGTTTGAGAATAGCGCCTTCGGCGTGTTTATTAGAGACTCAATTAATACTCCGTGGGTGTCTCGCGTCCGCTTTAATATTATTTCTGTTAGATGAATCCAGACACCCCGCCACCGGCTATTCTTGATTTATTTATGGAATGTATCTTGTGTGTGTGTGTGTGTGTGTGTGTGTGTGTGTGTGTGTGTGTGTGTGTGTGTGTGTGTTTGATCGAAGCCGGATGGATAAACGTTGTTATATTCTCGACAACCAGTACTCAATAAATGTTATTTTCTTTGTTATCTGACTGAGTATGAAATCAACGTGTCACCCCGCCGAATATTGCGCCGCCCTTCATTAATCCCGCCCATGATTAGGTCAAGCTAGCCGATTCCACGCACCTCCCCACCTCGTTTTGCGTCTTGTTAAGGTTTTCGCGATTTCGTGGACGCGAAGTTACGCGTCTGACGCCCAACATTCGGAACATTTCGTGGAGTATCGGAGGTGCGAGGAAATCACTGGAGAGGCCAACCATCCCGCTCTCCTAAACCCTTTTGATCCGGCCCACGTCCCGGAGCGGTTCGGGAGTGCAAAAAGGTCGTATATATATATATATATATATATATATATATATATATATAGCCTTTACTTCTCTTATTTCAATTTTAAGGATCCTTATACTATTTTATTTCTTCAGATATTTAAAGTATTTCTTGAAAGAATAGTCTTTGAAGAACTCAGTCAAAAAAATATTTTATAGCTCAAATTAATTTTAAAATAAAAACATTATCAATCTTTGTGATAAAACACTGAACAAGAAACTGAAATTGGTGCCCTAGTTTGGTTATTTTTTACAGCAAATTTTCTATCTCAATATCTTTTTATTTGTTACTTATCTTTTCAAAACTTTAAAATTTCACACAAGAACGCCAAAGTGCGCAAGCGCTGTCTCACAATAAACTCTGATATAGAATTAATATTGACATTTTTTTTGACTAGTCCAACATCAATTGATGTATTGGTTTACTTTCACAACTACTTCTGTTTTGAATGCTATCAGCGAGTTCTATTGTGCTACCATGCAAATTCTTGTCAAGAGCAGCAACGGCAACGGCAACAGCAGCAGCAGCAGCAGCAGCTTCGTCGGTATACTTACCGCAACGCATGAGCACGTGGCCACGGACTGGCGGACTTCGTCATATTGATCGACCTGAATCCGCGCTCCGGTCGGCGCGTTGACTAGCGCGCTTGTCAGTACCCTGAAAGCGCTTGTACGCTGCATTTACAGCGTAATCGCGACCGCATAGTCGCACCGTGGCATTTCGCGAACTGCATCGTACCCTCTGCTACGTACCCTCGTACTCTCGTTACGCGCGTTTCACCGTCGCTATGCATCGGTGATGTAGACTCGTCGGTAGACTCGGCGCTAAGGTGTCTGACAATGAGCTTGAAGAAAGTGTAAGCGCAGAGCAGTGCCAGATATCGTTAGAGGGTCGACTATTGAATCTGAGATCACGACACACGTCGGATGACGATGACCAGTAAAAGAAAATAGATTTTCATGTGTTCCAGACATCGTTTAAAAATCAGGTCACCAGAGTTGTCACGAGAAAATCAACCCTTCTAGACTGACCCCATGGTATTAGAAAAGTATGTGCAAATTGTGATTAGGGGTATGACTGCATCAAATCTGCTTTGCAATTTGTTTTATAGATACAAGTGATGCACTTCGGATTTTGTGCAGTTTTGACCGAGATTTTGACCCGTATCTCAATCATTATATATAGCTGGCTAAATATCTTTTAGTTAAGTTATTATTATTAACGTGAAATGCGATTTAGATATAAATGATATATAAAATGTAAAATATGTGAAAGTAAAAGTTTTTGAAAGAGTTAGGCAAATAATCAATAATTCTTGTATTACTTTGTCGAGTAAAGCATATCAAAATAATTTATTATTATAAATTATATTAATAAATATTTAACACAAAAGATGTTGACACATAAAAGGAATTTAATACTTTAATGTTGCGTTTATTAATTTTGATGAAAGAAAAGACAGTGAGTATTTTAGAAGAATTAAAATAAATAATAGACAAAGTATTTTTGTACCTTTCTTATTATTTCTAGAATTACGATTATATAACCGTTTTATAATGTTAAAATTCTTACGAATCTTCCTTTAATTCATACACTAAGTATATTATAGTTATATTACTTTATATCATAGATTAAACTAATTTATTTTAGTGTAAACAATATATTTATTAAATAAATAATACTATAACTTAGACGTAAAAATCTTTTAACAAATAAATATTTAACATTATACCTAAATTAATAATTTATTGTTGTTATCAGGAAATGCCATAGTACCAAGTTTCATTAACCAGTTTAATGATTTAGTGCGTTATTATCTCATTAAGCTGCTAAGTGCCTTAAATTGAGCACTCACATTATGACAGTTCTCAAATACACGAATACATCGAGAATACATGTCAGCATATAAAGAGGAAGTAAATATTTCCGGTCCCAAATACTAGCGGTGACAGATACTAGCATAAATTAGTTTTGTTTAATATTAATTAATATTATTATATTATTAATATAATAAATAAAATATTTTTAAGCGCAAAACAAATGAAATAAATAGGAATCTTTTAACAAATAAGTAAAGTATATCGTTAAAATAATATTACATCATCAAAAAATTTATTTGCAAAATTTATAAAACAAATATAAATTTGATTAAGACTTGTGAGAATTTTTGCATTGCAATATTTAAGGTATAAGCAAGTATATAAACAATTAATTTAAAGAGAGCTTGAGCACTTACTTTAATTGTAGAATTTTATTTTCGCGTTTAAGTAGCTTAAAGCGGAATTGATGAAAAATATTTATTATAGCGCATATTCCAGCACAAAATTGGATCTATATATTTTTACAGATTGCCTTAAATTTAATTTGAAAATCAATTCCGTAATTTCAGGGACGGCTTGAAATATACGGCTGAATCAGCTCGCGCTAATCGGGCGCTACTCGATGTTTGAGAAAGTCTCGACATAACGCGAAGCTAAACAAAGTGTAAGGAGATCCTGCCGCTGTCAGGATGTGGACGAATCACTTGATAGTGGGTGAGTGTGCATGCGTTCTCGATGAGCTTCCCATTTAATCCCGAAAGGTTTTTCTATTTTTTAAGAAGATACTATCGTCGAACTGAAATAGGTTTCTCCCTTACACAAATGTCTATCATATTCAACGTCTAGAGTTTTTACACTTTGAAACTAGAACAATTATTATAATCTTGCCACTTGGAACTCCATATATAACTTAAAAATCCATATGTCCAAGATACAGGATATCTACTTTTTTAACGTTGTTAAATTAACTTGGAGCATAAATGTTAAGATACAAATAAATAATCGCGATTGTTTGTACGTCAAGACATCGACAATCTTGGAAATCTAGTGCAAACTGGTTACGGTCTCACTTGCTATTACTATGAGTTTTATTACGATCTAGAAATCATAGGTGTTATATATTAGATCAATCAACACGCGTACGGCCACTGCTTCCGTGCTGCTAGGTACGTGGACACGTACGTACGTAAGATTCATGAAGATCGCATTTTTTTTAGAAATATAGAGAACTACGGGATAAAGATATACAGATTGATATTGCATCACCGTTCCTTATATAATAATAATTACTAACAGATTAAATCAATAATTTTACAAATTATATACTTAAAATATGATACATAGTCCTCTATATTTCAAGTCAAATGCGGAGGTATTTTCAAAAAAGTGCGTCAGGCATTTCCAAATTGTTTTGGTTCACTAATATATACAATTGTTGTTGAATATCTCATTTGAATGGAAAAACTTGCAATATATTACAAAGTGTAGTAATGTAAAAATTATGTTTTACATTTGTAAAATAAACATTAATTTTTTTATTATATATCTTTATACTCACTCTGCACTTCGCACATATGTTTTTTATTTTCTATTATATACTTTGTATATCATCTATACGTATATATTTTTAAATTGATATTCTATAGATATTATAAGTTTCTCTTACAAACAATAGCAGATTCTGTACAATAATCGCCAAAATACGGCACGCAAGCACAAGGGTTATCGATTTAGTTCACTTACCTCTTACATAGTATTACATAGTATAACCTGTTCATAAACATTAATTATAGTAACACGATTCTGCACGGCTATAAATGTAACGAGTAAAAAAATGCAATTGCTCTCGATATTGAAATAACTCACCACGCAGAAATTGTTAATCCTTTGGCCTTTCACACTTATCGCGTATGAAAATATCAAAGATATATGAAAAAATTAAAAAACCTGAAGTAATTAAGACAAAGTTGAATTATTATCTACGTCATATTCTAAATATACGCACGCATCACTTTAATTGGAGCAAAATTTTATCCAAACGTCTATCAAACATTACGTGAAATTTCTAGCTTTCGTCTTTCCAAGTTATTTTCTTCAAGATAGACGTTCTATAAGCATATGATACACATGTATGTTTCAAGGCTCTTTTAAAACTATACGCAAATAAGTTTAATTTCTAAATCACGCCCCAGATAATCATGCCATTTACTGTGTTCTATACTTTTCTATACCATATATGCTTTCTGCCTTTCTGCACACATGTTTATACCGCATGTGTGCCATATTTTATATTCCATACATATTCCCATACTCCATCCACCATCATCAATTCTTTACTACACACCTCATAATCTGCAAGAGTGAAAGCGCAGCAAAATTAGTATCATCCAGCGAACCGAAAAATCTGGACGTGACTGCCGCACGGGTCCCTCTTTGATCAATCGAGTGATAGCATTATTAACTAGCACAACTATCAGCAATATCGTTAATACCGGTATGCTAGAGCCGCGCTATAGAGATAATAGCGGTTGTAATGGTAGTCGCAGCCACCGTAGCCGTTGTATTAGCGCTAGGCCTGTTGCTTGCGTTATCACAGATCACGTCGAGTTACTTAAGCTATAGCAACTTGCGCACATTGTCAACGCCACATTGCCTAAAGCAGTAACGAATCTTTCGTTTTCAGCGGCAATTGTACTCGCGGTTGCCAACGTCTGTCATGCGGAGTGCCAGAGTGAGTGATTAAGCCAGCTTACTCTCCTCGGTATGCCCGTACCGTGTCGTCGGACTCGTTCTCGCTAGGGACTCGATGAAGGTCGATGAAGCTCGATGCGTCCGCGGCCAAGTGACTTTTGTCAGAGTATACCTCAGGGTGGGAAAGCGTTCTCCGTCGGGTATTATCCGGTCGAGATTGCTTTCGCTCCGAACTGGGCGAGAATTGCACAAAAAAAAGTTTTGTTTAACGAAAAGCATTATAGTTATTTTCAACAATCGAATGTCGAATTCTCGATAAGTCATATAAGAGGTCTTTGTAAATCATAAGTGTCGCTCGACAATATTCGCATAAATTAATCTTATTCTCGTTCAGTTTCATCGAACACAACCCGAAGCGTTTGTGCTTCTCTATTGCGCTGTGAAAAACGAACGGTGCTTGTTATCTCGTTTTTTTAGAACTCACGTGCGCGCTTATCGATACGTAAATTCTTATATGAAAAATGTGCACTCGGAAAACTATGTGACCGCAAAGTATAAAAAACTTTCCAGATTGAATATTTTATCCGAATTGTGTGTGTATGATTCCAAATTACATATTTAATGATTTCGATCTTATTAATTAATAACTTTTTTTACAATAACACTTTATACTCTTAAGTCTATTATCTGCTTATTTAGCGTTAAATATGACTGTTTAACAGCTAAAAGTTTACAAGTTGATTTGTGCATTTAATATAGTATGTATGTTATACAGAGTGTTTCAAAAAGTATAATGGAACAAACTTTAGAGGATGATAAGTCTCACCCATAGACATATATAATAGACTGAGCGTTCCTATTGGAGAGCTTCTGTCACAAGCAAGATCTGTCACAATTAGATTAGAAATTGTCACAATTAGAAAAGGAAAGCGGCATCGCAAGCATATCTTCTGTCCTTCAGATCTTGCCAGAAATTCTCCAATGACAATGTTTAGTCTATTGTGTACGTCTATTCTTACCAAAAGAATCAATTTGGTTAAGGAACAAGTGTGCTTCGACGCGTCCTTGAGGAGCTACGCCTGCTAGCTGCTGCTATGGTACCTATACATCATTCCAGTCGACATTAGGGACGAGGAAGTAATTGAAAGGGATCGTGACGGATTTGGATTAAATTATTAAAACAATATTGAAATAAATCACTTAAGTGACAAAGGGGCTTAGAGCCGTATAACATATTGTTCGTGTCGTCGATGATATATTTGTGTAAATTTTTGTATACTTGTTCCAACTCAGTGTACACTTTTGTATTTATTTATACACGGGCGTTAACATGCGGATCTTCTCAATGTTTACCGGTTATTAGCGATAAATATCATCACATATCTCACAATCAGTGATCCAATTTGATTTAATTATAAGAATGCTGATTAACATCAAAAAGTTAAATTAATTATGGACTTAAGTATGTGGATTTACTGTTCCAAAATTAGAGCTGTGTTTCAAGACTGAAAAATATTCGGCGCGCAGTTTACTGAGTAGAAATAAGTATACAAAAATTTATTGTACATAGAAATATAATCGACACAAACATCCTCTGTTATGGCTCTAAGTCTTTTTGTCATTTAGATGATTTATTTCAATATTGTTTCTAATTTAATCAAAAGCCGCCATGATCCCTTCAATTATTTCCTCATTCTTAGTATTGACTGGAGTAATACCTATATGTACATCATTGCATAGCAGGCGTAGCTTCACGCGTCGAAAGATAATGGGTTCATTAATAAAAATTGATTCTTTTAATGAGACTTTTATCCATCCCCTAAAGTTTGTTTCACCTTCTAAAACATCTGTACACTAATAATATATTTTAAGGTTCCGGGATTGAGTAAGTAGAGAGAGGCACGCCTGTCAAACGGTCAGTGTTTTTGCGAGTTCATCTGCCGTTCCTTCGCCGTGGGGCGACTTTGTTTCAGGTAGTTTGCATGCTCAAATATGCAGAACTGACTGCAGATATAAGTCAACAGGGAAGGAGTCGAACTACGGACGAATTCGGGGATTCTGTGCGGCTGCGACAATTTGGAGATTAAGGTTAGAGGCGGAAACAGGCACGGAGAAACGGGAGTCGGAGCAGCACGAAAGCAGGTCGATAAAAAAGAGAGTGACAGGAGGAAAGAGGTGCCGAAGGGATAAGAAGCGAGAAAAGAATTCGGATGGACGAGAAGAAGAAGGAGGACAAGAAAATAGATATTAATCTTAAGAAAGGCGAAAGGGAGAAGAGGACGATAGAAAAAGGTACGGGAGGCAGGCCCACGAGGGCGGAGGAGCTGTCAAAGATAAGGAATAAGACAGGAAGCCAAGGATCAATTACAGAATACGTAAGGAAAAGAGGAAGGGAAGAAAAAAAAGAAATAGCAGAAAAAGCGGAAAGGAAAATTTTGGAAAATTTCAGCAAAGAAAAAAGAGTGATAAGATCGCCGCCAAACAAGGTTAAGAGAGAGGAAAAGAAAGAAGGAGATATGGATGTGGAAAGAATGCTGAAAGAGATTTTAGTGAAAATGGATTATCAAGAGAGAGAAAGAAAGAAGGACAAAGAAGAGTTAATGAAAAAGATACACGACCTGTGTGAGGATTACAGAAATAGAGAACTGTTTTGGGAGGAGCAGAAAGCGAGTTTAGAAAATAGAATAAAACAACTGGAGGAGAAAGTGGAGAACAGAGGAGATGAAAAGGTAGAGAGCACTGAACTGATGAAGAAGATGAAGGAGATGGAAAGAAACGCCGAATTAGCTGAAAGGAGAAGAAGGAAAAACAACATAATCATCAAAGGAATGAAAGTAGAAAATGGAGGTGAAAGAAAAGAGAAGATGGAGAAATTTCTTGAAGAAGTCACTAAAAAGAAGGTGGAAGTGGACGAAGTGCAGGCAATTGGCCAAGGAGAATACAAAATGACGCTAGTAAGATTCAATAGATGGGAAGATAAGAAAAAAATAATGGCAAAGAGGAGGGAGATAGGAAAGGCAAGAAACATATTTATGGATGACGATCTGACGGCAACAGAGAGGCAGATACAAAAACAGCTATGAAGTATGGTAAAAGCAGAGAGAGAAAAGGGGAAGAAAGCAACGGTAGGATATCAAAGAATATGGATAGACAATTGCGAATGGAAATGGAATGAAAGAACCGAAAGGCTGGAAAGTAGAGATGTTTTTCGGAAAGAGTAGAGAATAGAGAGGATAGAGAGAGGGAAAGAGAGGGAGTGAGAGAGGAGGGAGAAGAAGAAAATAAGGTAGAAAAAGAAAGAGGGTTAAGAATATGCTTTTGGAACGTGGCGGGACTGGCTAATAAATGTGAGGAAACATGGGACTATTTGGAGAATTTTGACGTGATAGGACTAGTTAAAACATGGATGGAAGAAGATAAATGGAGGAAGATTAAAAATAAATTGTCTGGTAAATTCATTTGGAATTGTGTACCAGCGAAAAGGGAGCACAGAAAAGGAAGAGCAAAGGGAGGGATTATAACAGCAGTCAACAAAAATTTGAAACTTATAGAGGTTAGGGAGATTAGCGACAAAGTGGTAGAAAGCAGATTAGAGTATAATGGAAACAAATGGAGAATAATCACGTTGTACAGCCAAAAGATGGAGGATACGATGGAAACACTAAAGGAGAGGATACAAGAAGAGGACGAAGAATGGTTGCTAGTAGGAGGTGATTTCAACGCAAGGACGGGAAGCGGAGGAAGACCGATAGATGAAGAAAAAGAGAAAGAAAAGAGAAGTGAGACTAGAAAGTCGGTAGATAAAGTTGTAAATAGGGAAGGACGTATATTAATAGAAAAAATAGAAGAGAGAGGATGGGCTATATTAAATGGGAGTTTCGGAAGAGAAGGGGGATGGACGTATATAGGAGAATTGGGATCATCGGTTATAGACTATATCCTAGGGAATGACAGAGCAGAAGAAAAAATTAATATGGTTGAAGAAGAAGTTAGAACAGAATCGGATCACGTCCCGCTGAAGGTGGAGTTGACAGGACCACGAGTGTTGGAGACAGGGAGAAAGGAGAAAGAAATAGAATTAGAGAGAAGCGACTGGACAGAAAAAGGGAAGAAAGAACATCATGAGAAATGTGAAGGATGGTCGAGCACACAAATAGATACAGAAAATATGTGGAGGGAGATGAAAGAGAAAGTAAAGAGCGCTATCACAAAGCATAAGAAAAGGATAATACCATGGAGATTAGGAAGGAAAGAATGGTATAATAAAAAATGGAAGGATAGGAAAAGGAGATTGAGGAGATTGATGAGGGACTGGAAGAAGGGAAGGATCGGAAAAGAAGAATATGTGAGGGAAAGAAAGGAGCACAAGGAATGGTGTAAGGAGCAGAAAATGAGGCACGAAAGGGAGGAAGAAGAAAAGTTAAGGAACATTAAAAATGAAGCGGAAGCGTGGAATTAAATAAATACAAGAAAAAGAAAACTGAGGGGATAAGCGAGGAGATACAAATGGATGAGTGGAGAGACCACTTCATGGAAATGTTAGGAGGGACAAAGGAAGGAGTGGTGTTAGACATTGAAGAGAAAGAAGAAGATGGCACGAGAGGGGAGATAACAAGGGGAGCCAAAGAAATATCGAGGGAAGAGGTGATTGAAGTAATAAAGAAACTGAAGATGGGAAAGGCAACAGGAGAGGACGGGATTGAGAACAAGGCGTGGAGATATATGCAAAAAGATGTAGGTGAAGAATTCCTGAAGCTAATCAACAGAATATGGAAAGGAAAGGGAATACCGGGAGATTGGAATAAAGGCATGATTAGTCCAATATATAAAAAAGGAGAGAGAAACGACCCAAAAAACTACCGAGGAGTTACTTTAATGAATACGGCGTACAAGATATACGCAAGTATCTTAAATGCGAGGTTGGAGAAGGAGATGGAGGCCAAGTTAAGGGAAGTGCAATTCGGGTTTAGAAGGAATAGAGGAACGATGGATGCAGTATACACAGTAAACTATGTAGCGAATAAGGAGCTGAGTAAGAAAAGTGGAAAGGTTTTTGCATTCTTTGCTGATCTTAAGGCAGCTTTCGATAAAGTAGATAAAAGGAAATTGAATAAAATAATGAGGAAGATAGGAATTGAAAATAACTTGAGACGAAGAATAATGGAGACATACAAAGAAACGAAAAATGTAGTGAAGATAAGAGATAAAAAGACAGAGGAATTTTGGACAGGAAAGGGACTAAGACAAGGATGCCCGTTGAGCCCGAACCTATTCAACTTATACATCATGGATTTAGAGGAAGGAATGGAAAAAGGACAAGCAGGAGGCCTGGTGATAGGGAAAAAAAAATTCTGGACAATATCATACGCAGATGATATAGTGTTAATGGCGACGAGAGAGGAAGAATTGAAGGAAATGATGAGGAGGCTCAAAAGGTATTTGGAAGGGAAGGGTTTGAGTTTGAGTCCAGAGAAATCAAAGATAATGGTGTTCGAAAAAGCTAGGGGGAGAAGGAAAAAAAGGGAATGAAAATGGGAAGGAGAAAACATAGAGGAGGTCAAAGAAATAAAGTATCTGGGATATATTCTACAGAAAAATAGGGGAGCGGAGAATCATATAAAGGATAGGATGAAAAAGGCTACAATAGCGATGAAGAGGACATGGAGCATTGGAGAGAGAATATTTAAAAAAGATTTTGAAAGAAGGATGAAAATGTTCGAGGCACTGGTAGAAGGAGTGGCATTATACGGAGCTGAAATATGGGGGTGGCTATACGAAAGCAGATTAGATGTGATAAAAAGAAAGTATGTTAAATGGATTTTAGGATTGGATAGTAGAACCCCGAATTATGTAATAGCAGAAGAAACCAAAATGAAGGAAATAAAAGTAAGGGCAATAAGGAGAGCTGTGAGGTATGAGGAGAAGGCGAGACAGTCAGGAAAGAAAATAGTTCAAGCATGTATAAAGGATCTAGAGAGGAGCAGACCAAGGAAAAAAGAAAGTAAATGGGAAAAGAAGAGAAGAGAACTGATAGAGAGGGCAGGAATGGAGAAGGAGCAGCTAAGGAGAGAAATGGAGGCGGGAGACCGAGAGGCGGTGGGGAATCTTATAAAGAGAATAGAGGAAAAGGAGAAGGAGGAGAGACAGATAAAGGTAAACGAGTCAAGGTACAATAGTAGCTATAAAGAGATTTTAACAGAGGAGTTACCAAAGTATCTACTAGGAAAAAAAAAGAAAAAGGATAGAATGCTGATAGCCAGATACAGATGCGGAAGTGAGGTGAAAGGCAGTCAACATTGGAGAGAAGAGGAAGATAGAAGGTGCAGAATATGCCAAAAAGAAGAGGAGAACATAGAACATATACTAAAAGAATGTGAAGCGACAAAAAGCGAGATACAGTTAAAAGAATTTTTAGGAGAGGAAGGAAAAGGACTAGAAGTAATGAAAAGGATAGAAAGGGTTAGAAAAAAGGCGGAGGAAAGGGAAGGGATGGAGGGTAAAGAGTAGGAAGGGAAATTGAAAGACAGTTAGAATGTTAAATTAGTTTTAGAGTTAGTTAAAATGATCTAAGTGATGTATAATATATATGTATGTTAGGAGAAAGTTATATGTTTGCAAATTATGTTGTATGTTTGTAAAATTATGTAAGGTTGATGGAAGTCATCCTAAGCCGCAAGGCAAGGATTAAATAAAATTATTATATAATAATATATTTTATCCTGTACATTAATAATAAATTTTACAAATTTATTATTAATTATCAGTTATTAATTATATTTGTTAATAACAAACTCAGAGAGTCTGTCAGAGAGTCATGTTTAACACTAAATATGGGATAAATGCAGGGATCTATGAGCAAATTGAGCATTATAAAAAATAAGTAGTTGTTACAGATAGATCATCACATTCTTTGACTTTGCATACATTCTTTCCCGAGTGCGATAAGGACGATATATGATCTTTGAAAGCGTATCTATTTCACAGCTCGTTCCATTTACTGCTATGAATGCGACTCATGGACGGATCTCAGATGCAAGGATCCTTTCAACTATACGGCACTACCCAGGGACCAGCCACCGTTGATGACATGTAACGGATGCTGCGTGAAAATGGTCCGCAATGCAAAATCACGTAAATATTTTCTGTATCTTTGTTATGAAAAATTTGCTTCTTCTATAGAGAGACTTAAAATATCTATTCGATTTTCCATAAATCAGACTATACCCTTAACTAATTAAACTTGAAGAATCTTTAGACAAGAAGAACTTAACGCGGCTCAAACGTTTAATAAATTATGGTCTTATGGTAAATAGTTATTAAAAAATTATTGTAATAGCACGTATTACACATTCTACCATATTAAAGATAATAAATCTAACTGTAAATCTAAATTAATTAATAAATATAAATCTCAGATTTTTTTTTACAATTCGCAGGAATTTACTTGCTGCTTATTGTTTTCGTTTGCTTTGCAGCGTACGAGAGCGTGAGAAGAACCTGCACCGCGCAACTACAAATAAACTTATTCATGGTGGACCACGTGTGCATGATGGAAAGTACCGGCACTGGTCACATGTGCTTCTGTGAGGAGGATATGTGCAATCGTGTACCCCCGACCTCGCGCTCGAATCCCGTACTCCTGCTGATCCTGTCGATCATCCTTATTCTGCGTTCGGCCGTCTTAGGAGCCTCCGCTTGCTTTGTAGAACGTTGCAATAATCACATCGTATAACACCAATTAATTCGATCCACCCATCGCAGTGATGTCCAATCATATCCTTCGTAGAAATTCTAGCGAGTCGACTACACGACCATTCGTCGGAACGAACGATAAGAGCTGGCTTTTTAAAAGCTACAGCTTTTGAGATGTAGAATAAAAAAAAAAGAAGTCAAAAGCATATAGAACGATGGATGATTGACACGCATCATTATCATTAATTTTTGTGCCTCTTTCAAGCGCGTGTTATCGATCCATTAGATCGCATAGCAATCGAATATATTACATGGGATTTGTATATTATGAAAATTTTATCAAAGTTGCATATCTTATTGTTAGATAGTATATGCATAATAGAAAATGAGAATGCTAAGATAAATTTGGTAAGTGTAAAAAATGCTAAAAAGAAACATGTATGAGAATAGATGTCTTCAAGTAAAATATATATTTATGTATTCTTATATATATAAGAGATTTTAGTATTTGCTACAATATGTAGTTTGAATTAATTTTAATATTAATTAATTGACTTACGTTTCCCTTAGGAGACAGGCCCTTCGGGGTAAATGCAATATAAGTCATCTAGGCCGCGTACAAAATTGTATAATTTTTAAATTAGAGCTAAAAGCAAAATTAAAGAAACTATTATATAACGCATCGATAATAAATTTCATTATAAACTTATCTTGAAATTTGAAGTAAGATTAGATAATTTGAACTATATACCACACTAAGTTGTTACAATTGAATTGTAACTAATAGAAAATTTAATTTTCTCGTTTTCTATAACGAGATTTATCCAATTTATGTGCATTGTTCGTTCCGATCACTGGCCTTAGACAGCATCGATAGTACCTAGGCGTTTCTCGTGTAGAAATCATCCCAACTATCTAATCGATTTCTCTGATGATCTCGGCACGAGTCCGAGTTGCTCTTTGAGCAAGCACGGCTAGCATCATTGCAATACATTCATAATATTCGTAAACGCTGAAGAAGGAGTTTTATTGAACAAAATATTATTAAAATACAAATTAAAATATATAATATTAAATTGTATCATCTGTTTAAATAATAGATTTAAGTTATAGAAGCCATATTTGTAAAAGAATTTCATCTAATATAATAATTCGGACATATTAGAGAACATATTTAACTACTTTTATAATACTTATTTACTTAAATTATACAATTTTGCAATATTTCTTGCCTAAATCTAGCATTCTTGATGCTTCATATATTAGGCAATTATGTAATCTATTGTAATATTTTTATTGCTCACTTTTGAATACTCTTAAATTAAAAAAAAATACGTTCCAGTTTTAAATTGACAAGTAAAATATAAATTAAATTTCTTCTTCGGCATTACCGCGCTGCATGTACTCGACTGTCGTCTAGGAACATCGATGATCATTTAACCATTTGCCCTAATATTACGATAAAGCAAAGAAACAAAATGTGGATACTCTAGCTCTCGGATTTTTCTCACAACAATGCACCTCACTATGTCGTTTCTCTTATTCTGATGCGACAATGTTCGACGCGACTGGTCGAGTTTCGTTCGATGCGAAATATACTTATGAAGAAGCACAATAAAATTGCACGAGGTATGGACGCCAAATTTGCACGTATTACATTTAAAAATATTTATATATATATATATATATATATATATATATATAAAAATTTCAAGGATCTCCTAAAAATTTTAGATAAAAAATTATATAAATAGAAAAGTGCAACTTTTTATTATATATAATATCTAAAATGTTTAATCTTTGTTTTATTACGCCTTACATATTTATAACAGAAATGTTGAATAGAAATCCTTTGAATCATATTTTTTTCTTGATGTTTTCTGCGCGTCTATACGTCGATAGCTTTTAATTTTAAATTTAAAAACTTATAAAATAATATTGATTACATATTATGATGCAGTTATAAAATAATAATTATATTATTATAGTGACAAATGGCGTGCATTTGTCGTGCAATTTAATCGATTTAGCAGAACGCTTCCTTGATAGTATCCAATCACGACTCTTTATTCGCTCTTATTCTTTACATCATATCTTTCTCTCTCTCTTTCACATAGCCTGGTTTACCTTTTGCACTCTTCTTTCATTCTTCTCTCTCTATAACTTCCTCGTAGACGCCTCTTATCCGTTCTGAAAAAGAAAAACATCCTCATATTCGAAATGAGAGAAATGGGAGGTAATTAATAGAAGGCGAGCTTGTACGATAGAAAGACATTCTCTACCTTAGAAGGCATGGTTGCAGCATGCACGTCCGACAAACAAGGCCGACAGACGCAGAGAAAATCGACCGACGAGCAGCGAGGATGATCTTCTCGAGTTCCGGAAGTTACCTGGCCGCATATGCGCACGTTTTCCGAAACAAACATATTTTTTTTTAAATACTTTGCCTTGAAAATCTTAGAAAATTTGTGGATTAGACAAAAAGATATAATACTAACAAAATAATTAAAATTTCTATTTTAATTTATATATGCGGAATTTTTTAAAACTCAAAATTATAAAGAATTTGAAGTTTTTTAAGTATATATAAATTCAATGATCATTTTAAGAGTAAATTAAAAAAATTTATTTTAAATTTGGAAACTTGAAGATTCTAGGAATTAGAAATATCAACAACAGAAAAATTTGTTGTAAATTTTCTGGAAATGGGCGCACACTTATAAGAGCTTAGATCATTATAGTTACGAAGTTTCAAAGCACTTAGAAAAAGATCGAGTTACACGTAGACGAAAATAAAGTTGAATGCATGGATTGTAGCGTTTATTAAGGCTGTACAATTTATGGAAAGTCAACGCAAAACTTTTATTTTTAAATTTTATTTGCACAGTAACGATTAATTTATTATATAATGCTTTGTGCAAAATTAGCAACTTGGATATATTTATATATTTCATAAATAAAAGAACAGATTTATTTATGTAATTATTTTATTATATTTATTACTTTATATAATTATATATTCCTTTTTTTTTTTAAAGAGAAGATATTTTATGAATAAATTAAATAGTATGTTTTATTTAACTTATGATTAAAACTATAAACGATTAATGCTGGAAATAGCTTTAGCGTTTGACTTTCAAATAAATGTACAGCAACACTTTGCATGACACTGCATGACCCTATCGTTATTACTCTTGCGTGTGAACGAGTACTCCACTTCTACGGCCATCACTGGTCAAAAGCGAACAGCATTCACATTTTTATTTTATTTTATTAAATATTGTTATTGAGTTATATATAGATGTACAGGCAATACGATCTCAAAAGGAATTATATTATGAAATCTCGAAAGTTTAAAAATTCAGAGCTGTCTCACGACTCCAAGCTCATACAAATTCCAAAAAATTGAGCCGCTGTTCCTCTTTTCCTATGACTCGTCCAAATGCAACAAGAACAGCATTAAAATAACGGTTATAACAACTATGACAACTATGATAACCCACGATACCTTCCACCCCGACAAACGCAACGCAAAGCAGACGAAATACAAAGCACAACGTGGGCCTTCAGCTTTATTCGTGCCACGACTAACGAATATATCTACCACTTCTGATAAAAATCGACTTTATTTGTCAAATAGAGCTTATCCCTATTTGATTATTTGAAAGTTTCAATTTTTCAGCAGAGAAAACTATTGAATCGACTTACGCCACTGGAGCTTAGTATGTCATAAGAGCACACACACACACACACACATCTGTGACTTCCAATGAATATTTTGCAAAACTTTAAACATCATATATATATATATAAATGATATTTAAAGTTTAATATAAAGTTATACAATATATATATTATATATTACTTTACTTATACACATATATAACTATAGTAGTTAAAATGTTTCTAGATATGTGTTATAATTTTGTTTAAAAATCGTGGCCACAGTATACTATATGTACATACATACTTGCCAAGAATAGCTAAAGCGCTAATTAACTAATTTCATTTGTTTAATTTATATAATAATTTTCTTTGCAGAAAAAATATTGTGCATGAATGTAAGAGATTTAATAATCACTGACGTACTCTGTTTAAAATCGATTGTAACTCAGCGTGATGTAATTGTTATCTCTGCTGAATGCAACCGCCGATTGATATTGCAACAGCTTCCAACTGGCACGACCAAGCTGAACGCACATGTCCTCACAGAGAGGCTTTCGAATCGGAGCCTCTTGCCAAACAAGCTTCGGTGTTTGCTTGACTAATGGCGAGCAGACCGACGTTTCTCTGGCAAGCCATGCGGCTCGTGTCGCGTCATTTGTTCATTGTCGCACGCGCGGCTGCGAGGCTACCTATAGTACCTATTCATGTTTTTATCGCGATCTACGTCGCTCTTACGCTACCGTCCCGTTTCTCTGTATTCCTGCATTCTTTTTACTATATTTTATTCAGCGTCCTTCAATCTTCTCATTTAACGTGTATTGTTTTTTAAGTCAAATATTGTCCAAGCGCTCGTTGTACGAGTGAAGAACATGCTCAAGTTAAATTGTATTAGATTTTTATTTCATTTTACCGTGTAATATTTTACGATTTTAGAGATCAGCTATCCTTTTTTTAGAAAAACAGATTTTTTTAACAAAATTAAATAGAAAATTAAATTTAGACAAAAATTCATGTGTGACATTTTTAAATATATGTATCTATATGTTGCAAGAGTCTATTTTTTATAATAAAAACGTCACTATGTCTCTACTGCACAATCAAAAATTGTAAGATTAAAATCTCCAAAAAAAACAATAAATAACAAAACCGAATTTTATTTAATCAGATTAATATAAGTATAACTTAATAACTCCTTGTCTTGCTTTTTTAAATCAAATTCTCTTTCTCTAATTAAAATATACATTAAATTACAAAAAAATTTTGTAGCAAATTTGAAGTTGATTATCTTTTATTAGCAATTTTGTGTCACTTTTTTTTTTATTACAAATATGCCAAAAATACTGGCTGATTAGAGTTCGAAAATAAATAAGCCGAGCATGTTTTTTTATTTTATGACGATGAATCGCAACAGATATACGGGAACATATCGATATTAAACCCTCGTTTACCGATAATAATCGGTACAAAATCTGGCCTCGCAGCTGAAAAGTATCCACGTACAGCTAATTAATCTACTTGCAATATAGATTATTTAGCGTAGAAAATCATAGGGAAATATCGACGCAAGGACGAATATAGAGATAGAAGGAAATAATTTTAATATAGATAAGAATAATTTATAAAAAACGAATAAGTTTAGTTTATACTAATCCTTTAACTCTTACTCTTTAATGCCCTTACAATGCTCTTTAATGGGCATTGCATATGTTTTAATTTTATTTATTAGAATATACATATATATATATATATATATATATATATATAATATTTGTTTTATAATACATTTAAAAATGCAATTGTGCGCTTAAAAATTAATAAACTAATAAGTAAAGAAAATGAGATTACAGTTAAAGGATTAAATATTATATAAAAGTATGTATATCTCTCTCCTACTATATTGTATTTCTATAAAATATATATACGATTATATGTAATTAGTATATTTCATATATGTATGTATATGTATATACTTTATATATACATATACATATAAAAAAATATAACTTTTGTTTTATAGTAATGTATTGAAAAAACTTGTGATATGTTAATCTTATTTAGAAATTTAAGAGTAAAAAAGTAAACGTTAAATATATCTTTGTTATTGTTTGCGTCGATGGAATGTAAATGCAGACAAATATGTTCCCCGTTCTTAAATCTTTAATAATTAATGTATTTTACCATATCAATAAGCTTTAACTTATTTTTGCGAATTTTAATCAAAGTTGTTCACTTAAATCCTATTAATTGGATTTATCTCAATTTATATGAAATAAGATAATAGGGATTTTTTAATCCAAATAAATTTTTATTAATCCCTTGTTTTAATTGTTATGGCATATTTTATCATAAACTAAGGAGACTTTTAGATAAGAAAGGAACAAATATTTTATTCTGTTTAAAGAAATAATAAAAAAATAAGCCGTATTTTATTATTTTTTTTTATTTAATGATAATAATAATAAAGTAATTTTTAGATATCTCATTAATGCTCAATTTGTATTATTATGTCTAGTAAATGATTCACAATTATAGATTAAAAAATTAAAGAAAATGTTATATAAAATTATTGGATACAGAGTAAAATACACTTTGTCGATTAATATTGAAAGTATATTTTTATGTACGTTTGGTACTATACACATGCGCGTTCGTTTATTTATTAACTTTAAGATATATGTGAATCTTAATGGATGCACCAACTTTTTACCATAAGAGATGAGTTACCGACTGCAACTGTAATGAACCGAACGATCCATAGGTGACACCATATATATATATATATATATATATATATATATATATATATATATATAAACGTCAATCTAGATTTTATTAATTTTTAAATGCAAATTGTATATTAATTTGCATCAAATCGACGAATTAATGGTTTTTTATAGGATTGTAACTGTATTTACGATTGAAGAGTTTTTACAAGATTCAAATTTATTTAGTTATAAAGACTCGAATGCAAAGTTTATCATTCCGAACATTTCAGTATCGTTATAGCTATATATTGCCAGTAATTATTAATAAAGAATAATTAAATTGGTAAAGTGAAATGTTGTGATTGTGAACAAAAGATATAAATAGAGAAAGAAATTAAACAGAATTTTCTGATTTGTATGCGTAAAAATTATAAATAAATGTATTTGTTACACAAATTTTACAATTTCTGTAGATATTTTACCATCTTTAGTCTGTTAGAATTTAATGTTTTTTATTTATTTGTTTCTTTGTGAAAATATCAGTTGTTCATTTTCTATTACAAATGTTTGCACAGAAAGTGGTATATTTTTAACATATATAGTATACGTATTACTATTACATCTAAGCTCCACGATTTTTTATTTCGTGGAGAATTTCAAAGGTTTAAGTAAAGGCACAAAAGAACCCCGCAGGGCTTCATTAATGTTCTAAACTAAAGCAGTTGCCATACGAATGTACTTGAGCTGAAAGCGTACTAAAAGTTCCAAATATAAGTCCACGTCCCTGAGAACAATGTATATCAACGTTTAAATTATGAAAATTTAATTCTTATAACCAGGAAGCGGATATCGTGCGGTCTGATGTAAACGAGAAATGAGTAAAAAGAAAAAAATAGATATCACACAAATAAGAAAGAATCTTGAATATATATATATTTTTATTAATTAAATAATATAAATGAGATTGATAATCTAAAGCTAACAAAGTATAAGAATGCATATGTGTATCTGTGTGTAATATTGTATTTCTTTTAACATGTTACATCGATGTAGAGGTCATCGGCCAAGATGATATTCAGGTGAAAGAATTCTAATTTAAAACGTTAAGATCCAGTCTGGTTATTCACGAATATTTTATTCATGTAAAATGAAACTAAAATTGGTATAAATAAGTATATGTATATGTGCGATATGAAGACGAAATAAGACTAAGGGTTATTCTACCTCTTCTAAGCTACTGGGCTGAAGAAGTGAGAGAAAATTGTTTGGAGGGAAGATCAGATTTGGGTGGAGCAGGGCTTAAATTTATAACTAGAAACGGAAGAAAGAAAAAGAAAAACAACACTAGAACATAATTTATTTATATTATTTGGTACTCCCCCCCCCCTTTTCCAATAAGCTTGGTCTAAAAATTTATACGCGTTCGCTCATCCGCCCGTCTGTCCTGCCAATTTCGTAGTAATCACTCAGAAATGTCTCTGTGCCAAAGAAGAAATTGAACAAATCATTTTTAAAAAATCGCTCCAGAAACGTTCCAAACTTCAACTAGCTAATGGGTTATTCAGATTTTATTAGCTACAAAGATGAAGTGGAATAAGAAAATATGAAATATCATTATCTATAAATTATAAAAATAAAAAAGGAAGAAACGAGAAGAAGAATAGTAAAAAGAGATGAAATAACGAGAAAAGAGAAAGAAAGTGAAAAAGAAAGGAGAGAAAAAAGAAAGTAAGACAATCTATCATGGTGTATCAATGAACTTGCTAAAGAAAAATGAAAGAGAGAAAGAGAATCTACCAAATGCGTTAATGAACTTGGGGAGAATAAAAGAGAGAAAACGAATCTACCAAATAAAATTCACCGGTTAAAATTAAAGAAGAAAAATCAGAAAAAGGAAATAAATTGAATTAAAAAAAGAATAAATATATATAAATCGTCAGAATAAGAGTGGAACATAAGTCTGAATCTGAACAATAATTTATAATAAAAATAAACAAAAGCAAAAGTGTGCGACATGATATCCCGAGAAAAATAACGGTTCTATGGCAGAACTTTTATCCTAATTTCTAACTATAATTACTTAAATATTAATTTTAAATAAATTATAGAACGATTAATAATATACAATATGTATATAGTTAATAAGTAATAATTTTTAATTAGAGTGTAAAAAATACCCCGGGTAATTGTAAAAAAAAAAACTAGATGACTATTTCCGGGTTAAAAATAAAGAATTATTTTACAATTTTATGATCTTCTGATGTCTGGCAGCGGATCTAAAATAAGAGATTTTTTTTTCTACGCATGTTTTGTATATGTGTCATATCGGGTAACAATCTTTATGTAACACGTGCATGGAAAGTGGCCTATTACGCACGCTACGCGTGCGTGATAGACCACTTTCCACGAAATAGGGTGTGCAAGCCGTGCGTAAAGATGAAAATTCACGGGTGCGGAGTTGACGCACTCGCCTTCGGCTTGTTCTTGTTCCACAAATAACTATTAACACTCGTTATTATTTGGCTGCAGAGTTATTAGATCTTTAATCAGAATCTATATTCACTTAAGGAGGTTCGATGGCTTCATCGGAGGGAGTAGTGGGACGTGGGGGTTCTGGAAACAGCGCACTAGCGTTTGAAGTAGTGGGAATGAAGGGGATTGCTCTGATTGGTCGCCGCGTGCGTATAATAGTGCTGCTGTTCACGTCGTTCACGACCATGGCAGTCTAGCAGACGAAAAATCAAGCAATTTATGCTTTAATAATTAATTTTTCTACGAAATGTGCGGTAACCTTCCCCTTTCTTTCGCTCATTTATTTGTAAATTATTAAGTTACATGTGCATATTTTTCTTTCTTTATCATTTGCATTTTTTCTTGCACTTATTTCATTCTGAAGGTATATGCAATATATCATTTCCCATAAAAACCTATGTTAAAAATGCAGCCAGTTTCATGAAATTTTAATATGTTGTTCTGGAATGCAAAATAAAAAAATGTGAATTTTTTGGAGTTTTTTATCGTCCCGTTTTGAAAAAAATCTAATCCAAAAATTGTACTTTTTAAATTTTTGGAGTAGATTTTTTTCAAAACGGGACGGTGAAAAATTCCTAAAAAATTCACATAATTCTATTTTGCATTCCAGAACAACATATTAAAATTTCATGAAACTCTGCATTTTGTTGTAGCCATGCATCGAACTTCCTTAATGTTTATCTATTTCTTTGAAGATAAAAAATCTCTCGCAATTTTTTGTTCTAAATAGATCACATCAGCTTGTTGAGTTTTATAGTTTCCAAGTTAAGCATGCACTGCTAAAATTTGATATTTCTTTAAAATAACATTTATAATCTTAAAGAAAAAATGGGATTGTCAACTCTTAGCATTTTCTGTATGTCGTCGAAGAGTATCTCAAATATTCACAGATGAAGTCCATATATTCGGTTTCGCACAATTTATTTTTATATAAAAACTTGTGTCGACATTATAGATCTCCACGATAGAAAAGAACTGTGAAGTCCAGAGGATGTAACATATGTATGATAATGTATAATATTTATAAACATTTGAGTATATTTTTAAGATTTTTTAGAACAAAGCAGAAATAAATTATACGTATAAGTGCGGGTAATTAATACAGCATTAAGCATTTTGTCATATTGTGCATTTATTTAATTTTATACGTTTATCACGTACAAAATATTGCACTCTACACCTTCGTTTTAACAATTGCTACAATATTCTTTTAACTACCAACATAAACTACTTAAATATTAAAAATAATGCGATTATTAATTATCTGCCAATCTTGTAACACTTTTTTTATTTTTATAAGCTATTAATATAAAGTCAATAATTTGTCAATAGTTTGTAAATAAAGGTAACTATTTTAATAAACAAAAAACAAATTGTATTTTTAATTAAAAATAAATACATTAATTAATATACATATATATAATTAACCAAATGTATTTATTAAATAAACTTAACAAATAAACTTGACAAATAATATAGATATATGTACTTATTTATAAAAAAAAGAGCGGAATCAATCTTCTACAATAAGTTTGTAATATTCCACGTATTTTTTATTTAAAAAATTTTTTCACTATAGGTAACGCAATTTATTTGCTAGTCCAAATTAACATTTGACTAAACACGCTAATGACATATCGCAAAAACAATTTTAATTTGGCAGAATTAAAATTATTTTAAACACTAAATGGCTTTAAGTGCGTACGTTGTTAACGTATGAAGAATACGTAATACTTTTGAACTAATTACTGACGTTTGGAATGGTGACCACATTTTCTGCAGAACTCCTTTTTGTCATTGTCTTCCTCATTTCTCTTCAGTGACTTCTTTCTGGCAACTCTAACAGGCTCCAAATCGCCTGTGTAAGGTCGATGTCCAAAAGCAGCTATAGTTTCACTTCTAGGAAAGCCTACGTTGGCCGAAGCAATAGTCACCGTGTTGTCGCCGTTATCGTCAGCACCGACGTTAACAAATGAACCATTCGCCACTATGTAACTCAAGCCACTCTTTGAGACGGATGATTCCCTCTTAATTTTTTCGGAACTATCGGAGTCCTCCCAATTTTTATAAACAATTGATTTACCTGTAAGACATAATAATAAATCTTGTATAGTGTATCCTTTTTTTGTTATTTAAAGTAATGAAAAACGCACCGTTGTCAGATTCATCCGGTGTATCAACATCAGATTCACATAATCCAGCATCTTCATCCTCTTTCATTAATGGTAACTCGGAAGGCGAATCCGAGAGTGGACGGCTGCAAACGTACCCCTAAGAGACAATATTATTTAATTTTTAGATATAATTATATTGTATTCCGTGTAAACCAAAGACATCAAAATATACAAGAATAAAAATTAGCGATTGGTTTAAATATACCTGAACGAGATCCATGCGAGAATCCAACGAAAATTGTTTGCCCGACATTAATATTCCGCGAATGCGACGACGTATGGCTGAAATTAACATGAAATATATATCAGCTTTTATAGACTGTTCTGTAACTATTATAGTGTATAATATTTTAATAGAGTATTTCAAAAATTAATTAAAGTCAAGAAACTCTTTACGTATATAATTATAATAATTAGCTATGTAATGTAACAAATTGATTAATAATTTTAAAATGTTAGCCAGTTAATTGTAGTCATTGCCTGTAAATTGTTTACAATTCCTCCTTAATTTATTAAAATCGCATAATTTTTTAAACCAAACAACAGTAATAATAATAAATAAATTGATATAAATATTTTTTAAATTAAAATAAGGTAATACTTATTCTTTAAATAAACGCTAAATGTATAGTGTTAGATATAATATTAAAATCATGTAATATACAAATCAGTACCTGGACTATCTCTCGCCTCAAGATGAATTTTCCCAAAAGCTTTCATGCATTCTTCAAATACGTCGGCCGTGTCATATATTGCGGCAAAACTTCCGTTTACAATTTTCGGAGACATTGGCGAATTAGCTAATAGTAAGCTCGATCCAAAATTCTCATTCTTCTGTCGCGTATCTGCAAATTATCAAAATTAATTACATATTTCTCACAGCAATATTAAATATGATAAATTAATGAATAAGAAGTCAATATATTTCAAGTTTAATTCGTGCGTTAAACGGTGTCGGAACTCGAAGAAGATATGTAACTCATCACCTTTAAGAAGTGTAATGTGTATATGGAGTAAACGAGCAATCATGTGTTCATAGTAATAACAAAAAAAATCATTGTGTAATAAAATTATTTATTTAACTAATTTAACTAAAAAATTAAATATTTAACTAAAAAATTTAACTAAATTAATTATTTATTTATGTATATATTACATAATTGATATTGTGTTCTATTAATTAATAAAAAGAATAATTATTAGTGCATGTAAATAGCAACAATATTTTGTGTTATAAGTCAAATATAAATATACATGTATGTAGAAGGTTTTGTACTCTACTGCACATATGTATATTTTATTACATATATTTCATATGTCACAAAATATGATAAATTAAAATCGCATCCTCATGATTTTAATTTATCATACACATATATTTTTTCATTAAATAAAAAATATATTTTTTTTTCTACTTGTGTAAATAATTTAAATTTATCATATTTTTACAATGTATGAAACATATATAAACAATAAGATGCAACATTTTTCAGACGTATACATATTTTCTATGATACAATAAGTTATCATTTATCTAAATCTGAATCAGTGAACAGTACTGCGAATCAGTGAATAGTCACTGATTCTCAGTGTAAAGTATACCACTGATTCAGAAAAGTGGCATACTTTACACTGATATCAGTGACTATTCACTGATTCAGATTTAGAAAGATGCGTTATATATCTTTAACTTAATGCGAAACTATTTGTTTCTGTAAAAATAGCCTAATACTATTTTTGTCATTATATATCGGGAAAAAATCTCCCGGAAATCAGTTCCCGGAAAAAATCTCTCCAGAAAAAATCTCCCCATCAAAAAATCTTCCCCGGAAAATATCTCCCCCGGAAAATATCTCCCCCGGAAAAATTCTCCCCCGAAAAATATCTCCCTCGCAAAAAATTTCCGTGCCCAGCAAAAACCGAGGTGCCGATGACTCCTCATTTTATCTCAGCCCAAAACATCTCAGCAAAAATATCTCGTCTATAATATTTCAGTCCAAAATGTCTCAGTTCAAAAATATTTCAGTCCACAAATATCTCACACAATAATGTATCGAACAAAAATATCTCGAGTAAAATAATAATAATGGGACGGAACGTATTTTGGGGGCACACTATGTGTTTAATTTAACAATAGTGGAGCCCCTCGCAGGGGGGCGGAACCTACTGCCTCCACGCATATACTTTTCACGCGAGACAAGGTGCTATATGGGTTCACAACTTGAAACTGATTACTCTTATTCGAGGTGATATTGCTGACGATGAGTAAACACAGTACAATCAGTTGACGGTTCCGAATCATAACATATACAAGTACCAAATAAAGTCGCACAGTCTAGTGTAACGGCCTTTAAAAATGCCATCTCAATTTGAAATACAGTAGTACTGAAATTTTGGATGGGAAGATATTTTCCGGGGGAGATTTTTTTCGGGGAAGATTTTTTTGGGGGGAGATTTCTTCCGAGAGAGATTTTTTCCGGGGCTGATTTTTTCCGAGGAGATTTTCCTGGGAACTTATTTCCGGGGAGGATTTTTCCGGGGAGATTTCTTCCTAGAACCGTTATTACCTGCGAGAGGAACTCTAGCTCGTGGTAATTGGGTAGTATCCGAGATTTCACTAGCGGTACTTCGTATTTCTGCCCAATCCTTTAGGATATCTTCATTCGTCGTGCTGAAAATACCAAGTTTTATTTCATAAAATCCGTAAGTGCATGAGAATGATTGGAGAGAATAACAAATATATTTAAAAAAGTCTTTTTGCCCGATCTCTTCTATCCAAAGAATAGAAAATATAGCACAGTTTGAAAAAATTAAATTATTTTAATTTTGAATTTTTAATATAATTACGTAAATATTGAAAAATAAATATAGACATACTTTGTTGAGGTAACTGTAAATCTGATAACGTATTTTCCGTGCAAGGCGGCTGGCACGCAATGCAGTCGGCCCCGCGAATTCAGCTTCTTTAGCAAACGCTCTGTCAAAGTATTCTCGCCACGAAGACGAAAAACCACCATACCGAGATGTCTCGGTGCAGGAATTTCGAAGCGAGCATCTGCTAAGACCAGAGCTTCGAACTTCTGTGCTAGCCTCACGCCCTATGAATATAAATTATGGACTTTTACACATTACACGTTTAATCTACAAATAAAAAAAACTCTAATCAAATTTAAAATATTTCTTTTCTTAAACATGTTTCATTAGATTTTTTTCATTTTTTGACAAAATATATGCGTATTTATTTGATATTATGTACCTCTCGTATATGTTTCTGCAAACCAGTAATTCCATAATTTCTGATAACAAACCACAGTTTTAGAGCACGAAATCTTTTTGATAGAGGAATCTGCCAATGCTGAAATTAACATTAAAACAAAATATATTACTATACTAAATCTACATATTTTCCTACTTTAAAATGTATAATAGTAACACTGAAAAAATTTATATTTATATAACCAAAAAACTGTATAGGTATTATATATAATTTTTTTGCTTTGGATAAATTCTTTTAAAATCTATTATAAAACATGATATTACAAAATGTATTTATTACTTACCATATAATCGATCGCAAGACCTGTTAAAAGAAAAGTTTTACATTATTATAAAAAAATGTTTTATACTTTTATAACTTGAGAATTTTATATTATTTACAGAGATTAGATATGTTAAAATTATATGTAGTCCTCATGTAGATAAATTTTATAAATTTATGAAAAAATCTTAAAAATCTTTGAAAATATCTGGGACCTAACTAATATTATAATTAATTAACGTTTGCTAATGATACAATTTTACATAAAAATAACAAACCCTTTAATGATTAATTATCAAAGAACCTATTAAATTATAAAATTACCTGAATTTTCGTGCTTCAAATATAGTGGATCGACATTAAAAGTTCTGTGTAGAGCTTGACTGTTCTTTACCCTAAAACAAATATATACCAAAAAAATTTATTGGTTTCTTATCTAATCTAATCTCTCTACTTTGATCATTTATGCGTATTTATTACGTTCGATATACATAGGATCTTTCAGATATATATAGCCTTTCTTTTAGATCTTTGTATACGATAGTTATTTGCTTATATTTTCTAGAGTATTTTATTAGTCTCAGTTAAAATTTTTGAATTTTTAATACATGGTATTCACGAAAACATGAATAATCTTTTGAGAGAGGTTTACTAAATATAGTTATTTTTGCAACAACAATAGATTTTCCATTATATGTAGATTTTTTAAACGCGCTCATCAGATATAATTATTATTTTGCAATCATATTTTGCATTCCGCGAATTTGATCACTATTGTAGTTTTTATTTACTCAAATAAGGTATATGCTTTACACGAGTCTTGCTTTTTAATTTTAACCAAATAATGCATAAATAAAAGAAAATATACTTTAAATATATCTCATAACATAAAATATTTAAAAAATATCATAAATCATGTTACTTCATACTATCGACTTTAAACACAATTGAAATAATATGCTGAAAGATTGTGAACTGCGCGCGTTCAATCGTTGGGACGGCCTCGAAAGGAAATTGCGGAAGGAATGGAAAAAGATGACCGTACACCTCTACAATCCAACTAATAAAATGAAAATTGGGGCACGATAGATAATTTTGCAAGGCACGTGGCTTACTTTCTTAAAATTAAAATCACGTGCAATTTATAACAAATTTTATAAAAATTGCAAGCTAATGAGTATTGATTTTTCTTGCGAGTTACGTAAATTGATTTATTCTAATCAAATTTATATTTATTTATTACACAATTATTCAAACTATTACTGTTATAAATCGAAGAAACTATTAACTTCTTCTTAAAACTATGAACTTATAAGGAGAATTTTAATAATAACGTTGCTCATACCACATGGCTGTACAATCAAAGTGGACCATGAGCCATTTGCTTGGATTGAATGCGATGGAATCAGTAAACTCCACTCCCTGAAGCCATCCGCGAAATTCCGGACATATGAAAGCGCTACCAGCATAAGCCGCATCGACGTGTAACCATAAACCATTTTGTTGGCCTGTAATAACATAAGATATTCGCAAACTGTCATAACATTTCGGAACATAATCCAAGAATCTGACGAAAAAATTGTTTTAAAATTTACATTCAAGGTATATTATAGTATATTTCTATAGTATATATACTCACATATCGGTCCGATTTCCTTGAGATTATCAAAAGAACACGCACCAGTGGTGCCTAAGGTTGCACACACCTACATAGATAACAGAGTTGTTTTATATGTATTGGATAAAGAAAAAATTTCTTAAATAATTAATAAATTAAAATTTTTTAGTTTTTTATGTTATATACAGAAACAGAAAAATAGCTAAAGACAGAGATAAAGAAAAGATAAATTAAATTTATTCTAGAATTTAAAAAATTTCTCAAAAAGTCTCAAAAAATGCAAATTTTAAATATATTTTCTATAACGCTAAACAACATTCAATATTATAAAAATGCAGATTTAATACCATAGAAATGATGTACAAAGCTGTATAGAAACATATAATAAAAATTACATTTAATCTATATTTAACAGTAATCCAATTTGTTTCAGATTTAATTTCTCTCATTAATCTTACACATATTGTCATGCTTCTTTGTCTCTTTTTAAAGATAGAATTTAACTTAAGAAACATTTACGTTATGACATATATTAGCAAATTAAATCAATGCCGAAGAAATTGACTTTTAATCGTGCAATATCTATATTATCATCATAGAAAATGTATAATTGGCAAAATAAATCCGGGGAATATTATTACATCGCGAAAAATCTCAATTATAAATATTTTTCATTGCGAACAAAGACTCAAATCAGACTACGAGGCTCCTATGGGACCAACTAGCGCGACGTCGATCCGGCTTTGCTCGCCGAATCGTTACTACTTGCAGGAAATATATCTATAATTGGCGCACTGGTCCGTCCATACGTATTCTTAGACTACTAGCTCTTGTTGCCACAACGTTAATAGACGCGGATTTCGTTGTTCGTTCTATATTGTTATTAAATCTGCTACATTACAATTTTTTATGACTTATACTATAGAAATTAAATATAACAAATTCTATATATATATACAAAAAATAATATAAAATAAATAATAAAATTTAGAAAAAAAATATATCAACAAAATAATTCTTTGTAGAAAAATAATAAAATACATAATAATGATATAATACATAAAAATTCCAATAATTTAAAAATTATGAGCAAAAGAAATTACGTAATAAAAATTAAGAAGCTGACGATGTATTAAATGTATCTAACAATAAGAAAAAATAGACTCAAAAGTGAGTTAAAATATATTAAAATATCCAGATTGTATTTGAGAAAAACAATATTAACTTACGAAAAAAGGAAGCAGACCTTCAGCCCGATCGCGCGTTAATGCTTCAAGTAAAGCATCTCCTCTCATGCTTAATTCACTGTCAGACTCAATATACCGCATTCGAACTAGTCCTATGAGTCCAGCTTTCTCCACACTCGAATGTGCCTGTCGAGCCAATAAAAATATAACAACTCAGAAAATTTATAAAAATCTTTAAATTATAAAAACTATTAAAAAATATTTTATTTATTATTCCTCAGATTTTAATAAACTAATATCACTATTAATATTTTAGAGATGTTAATTTAAAGATGTGGACTTCGAAAAATAATATCCTATAAATCAGATTCTGAAATTATTCTATTGTTCTTCGAAATTCTATTGTTTTTTGAAATGCTGGCAATCAATATCTTTGATCTAACATTTTTAACATTAAAATTTCAATAGTTGTATTTATAATATAAATTTGTTTTTCAGTAAATCACAAAATCAAACGCTTCCTATTTATTTTCATATTTATTAAAACGTCTACACAATGAAATGGCTTGAAAAAAAACTCCAGGAGAAACTTATTTTCCAATGCGGATAGTACATACATATCTCTGTTCATCCATGTAATGCGCTTCAGTGTATTTTAAAAAGGTCTCAAAGGAACGCTGAAAGCTTGAAATTTTTATTCGCCGCAATACGCGCAGTATTTAAGGTTTTTATGCACTTCTATTAGCATTTATTATTTCTGCTCGGTACTTTCGCGATTGCTCCCAGCGGTCGTACATATACTTTTAAATAAAACATCATAGGAATTTGCATTCTTACTTTATCGTCTAGATACGTTTGCAAGCTTCTTACTTTCAACAGAAAACAACGGTTATACGAACCTGATCCGAGCAGTATGCAACTAGTCGCGAATTGATCTCTGTCGCCAAACAATCAGGATCATTCTCCTGCACGTCCCTGATAGCTCTGGTTCTGGCTGCGAGCAAACACACGAGTGTGGCTTCAGACGCCGTCGTTTGTATGACGCCACCGCCGCCGGAACCGCCCGGTCGATGCAGGAAATCCTCGGGTAGACCGATCATTTTGCCTAACCAATTCATAACGATCGTTTCTAGCTCGGTACACGCTGGACTGGAAGCCTATAGAAATATACATGTTAAGTTTAAAATCGTATTAAGACAATTTATCGCATTAAGACAATTGATTATTTCAATAATTTTTAAAGATTAAAAGATAAAAATTGTTTTAATATTAAGTTATACATAATCCTCATCATTAATTAAATAATTGAAACGCATTAATGTGTATATAAAATAAATTTTAAATTATAAGAACCATATGTTCCATGAATTATAATGTGCGGGTATTTATTATAAATTATTATAAGACACTATATAAAATGTTATATTTTAATTGAAAATTTTGACAAGTTGTTGATGATATTTATCGGAAACTCTTAATTTATTATTTGCAGAACAACGAAAAACAAAAAAAAGGCACTATTAAATATTAAATATGTTAAAAAAAATCAAATACAAGCTATTAAAGATAAATAGGTGAAAGTATAACTTACCCACGTGAAACCCAGACAGTTTACTGCGTCGGCCAGCATGTCGCCCAGCAGACTGGCAGGTGAATTCAGGGCCGGAAAGTAGGCGTGCATGTGCGGACTCTGCCAATGCGTCACACCCGGCATAATGCATTTCTCAACGTCGGCGAATATGTCCTCCCAGGGCTCACCGTCCACGGGGGCCGACGCCGGCAGGACATTTCTCAAGTATCCCGGCGAGACCGCTGGGTATACTCGCCGAGAACGGATGTCTCCCAGATAATCGGCGATGTAATCCACCATTTCCTTTCCTGTGCCATTTTCAAATATTTATGATTATTCTAGACCATTATGTGCAATATCTAACGAGAATTACGTGAATACTACTACAAGATCTGTTCTCTTACAAATTATGCTGCATCTTAATTTACAAATTGCTGATTAACTTTTTACGATTAAAGTAAGTAATAAGAGAGAAGTGCCATCTTTGGTCGGGCTGGATTTTCGCAGCCTATTAGTAATATTTTTGTTTAAACTTTGCATACTTTTTTCAACTTGGCAAACTGCGCACCGATTATTTATAATTATTTGTCGATCTTGAAACGTAATTTTTCGTTGGAACAGTAAATCTATACATACTTAAATCGATTAATTGACTTAACTTTTGGTTGTTAACAAGCATTCTTTTTAACTGTAAAGAATTTATTACAAAAAATATCACTCCAGTCAAAAATTCGAATTTGACTTGGACCTACTGTAGATTTACTGTTTCAACGGAGAACTGCGTTTCAAATAATTAGCAGTTATTGCTGAGTATACAAAATTTCCACAAAAATATTATTAATATTGCTACTAAGATTCAGCCCGACCAAAAAGGACACTTCTCTTTACTTAATTGAGATTTATATCGGTCCAGATTTATTTATTATTGTTTAATTTTTTACATATTTACGAAAAGAACAATTTATAAAAATTGATTATTACAACATAGACTATACCAATATTTATACAAAATAGAAATGAAATGTAACTGAGTGTGTAAATCACAATAATAAATATTCAAATTATTACAGCATAATATATATATATATATATATGTAGGTCCAGAGGTATGTTCCGGGACTGTTTACGTTTTTTGAAATGTACAGTCCTGGAATATAACGCATATATATGTAATCAGATTCAAAAAACTGTCCCGAAAAATGCCGTAGGACATCAATTTTTTCCAGGACAGTCCTGGAAACTGCCAAATGTCCCGGAATATACCGATATCAAAAATAAAAGTCCCGGAACATACTTCCAGACCTACATATATATAGATATATAATAATTTGAAAAAGATATATTAATAACCATAAAATGATTATTGCAAAATTATAATAATTAATTTTATTTTAAAAAATTATTTTAAACTTTTAGCATTTTTAAAATACTGCTTTTAATTTAATATCTATATATCGATATATTTATTATAAAAATGTTATAAATCAGAAAATGCTAACAAAACAAAGAATTAAAAAAGTGTTGTTAAACTAGGATGTAGAATCGTAATATTAGGTAAACTGTAGAAAATAAGTTTGCGAATCCTCTTTGTTCAAAATTTAACACATTTATCTGCAACTAAAAGCCATTAAACAGAAACAAAAGATGCTTTGAGAATCAAGGAGCTTTTCTGTACTAAAGAAAAGACACGATTCACATCTTTTTCAAAGATTAGACTTCCCCTACTTCATACATGTGAATTCTTTTGTTTGAAAAACGTAATCACTCTTTTTGTCACATGATGTCCCAAACAGAAACTGCATTCTGGCAAATAAGAAAATACATAGTTTTCTAAAATTGTTCGTTCAACAATTGATTATTTATCAAAATGCTTTATAAACATCCAGAAGAAAGAAAAATAAATTTGTTTTATTTATTGTTACTGATCGCAATTATGAATAAGCGAATAAACCTGCATTGCAATATAGAGCGACACGCATTGCCAATCCTAATTCACCAAGACGAATAGACAGAATAATCGCCTAGAAATGAAATCGTAGAAGAAAAGCGAGTTTCAAAGCCGTAGTCGTAGTACGAAAGCTGGAGATTTAGACTGTAAACGATGTCACGCATCGGAAACAATATCGCACCTATAAAGCCTATACCAATTCGATCAGTGATCTCTATTTATTGATGCTGTTTCAAGGGACGTACAATCACTGTCGTGGCTTGAACGCAATGGATTCTAATGTGTCAATTTGATTCAGATTTAGATTAGGTCAGTTGATTGATATATTTTGTAATAAGTTAATCAAATCTTTTAGCTTCAAGACTTTCATAAATATTATTATATTGACTTTTATTTTATAAAATTCATATAAAATTATATAATTTAAATTTTTCTTATATAACGTTATGGAATGGGAATAATTGCTGATGTGTAATTTCGAATAATTATAAATTGTCCAAAATTTATTTATTTTCTTTTCTGTTATGTTTATGTGTCTACACATTCGCTTACCATGTTTGCGGTAATCCTCCAAATTCATTTTATCTGTAACAGAGAGTATAAGACAATACAATTATTAATTATAAATTATCAATAGTTTTCTTTCACATACACATTTTTAAAACATATATTTAAGATTTAAAAAAATATATAGAATAGTATTTTCTAACATAATATTGCGTACAATAATGTTATATTAAAAAATCATTTTCTTTGCCTTGCTAAGAGAAATGCTTAAAGGAAAAAAGCTTTATTGTTGCAATTTATTGACATCAGTAATCGAGTGGTGCGCAAACAAAAGACTCCACTTCCCACAAAAACCGCTAAATGTCAGATGTGTTCTTTTTTTTAAACTATACGTTGCTTTAATTTGAAGAAAATGACATGTAACTGCAAGATTTTTATATTATAATATAAATAATAATCTAATAATAATCTATATTTCAAAATTATGATTTATAATGGTTTCAATAATTCCTTTATGTGTGTTTATTAATCGTACTTTATCAATACCATGTGATGATTCCTTGTCAAGTCACGAGATTGCTATACACTGATCTAAACTCGCTCTTCGATATAGCACAAATTAATGTTGCAAAGTTGCAGAAATCTAGAGGCAAAATTACACAACCACTTTCCCAATTACTCGATATACATCCGCGGAATTTACTCGCAACGAGGTTTTTACATGAGCACTGCTGAAGCGCGATTACAACACAACGAACGATGTTGACCTAATACAAAAATTCGCGATGCGAGTTTGTCGCTAATTTCTATGGATTCATTATCGATCGCGCGTTGGCGTCACATAAGTCGAACTTCTCAGTGCAGGCAATCCGGGGGCCGTTAAGATTTTCGTTTGGTGACACCGGACTTCAGCCTTAATTAATAATAATATTAATTGCATCTTGGAATGACGTATATAGCAAAAAATAATGTTAAATAATATAATAATAATAATAGTTTAAAGAACGATATAAACTGATATAAACGTTTTTTTCGCGCGTGTTTCGATAATACAATAAAATCGAATAAACTCGATAACATAAAAATATTAATAATTTTATTATCAATACACATTAATACACAACTTGATAATATTTTTTTATCGATTCATTACAATCAAATCAGATTATCTGATTTTAATATCCAGAAAAAAAAATGCCAGAATAATTTTAAGTAAATAATTTTTTAAAAATTCTATTTTTTATCAAGTAATAGATCTCATGCTAATTATTAATTAAGAAAAAAAGAAATATTTTTGATAGATAGATTTTTGTCCATAACATTTAATCAGAAGAGAAGCCAATCATTATAACGCAATTTGAACATATAACCGTGTGTAAATCTACTATTATAATATTCGGCTTTGTGACATTGTAATCAATTTTAAATATAGAAACGCAATGCGGTACAAATTTTATTTTATATAGAATATAATACAATAATGGCAAAAATAGGAAAGAGTATATTTTTATTATAATTTTTCAATGATATTATGTGATCACTAAAATCTTTGTACATTTATTGATGTTATAAATACAGAACAATTTAGTATCTTCCCAAATGAATAAATAAATGCACAATTTTAATAGAGAAATTTTATGCAACATTATAAAAAAAGTTGTATTTCGGCGATAGATCGAAATCACAGTTTCGACAAAATGATCTTAGCATCAGAGGCGGAAAGAATCGCGAGATGAGCGCAGAACGGAAAATCGAGCTGGTCGCAAGCAGCAGCGATCTAAAGCCAGAATGACGCCCGGCGATATTAAAAGCTCGTCCTTCCTCTGTTTCCGCTTCCGACTTTTGTAATTTCCCGTAGCTTTCACTGCTGCCGAGCGGTTTGCTGAGAAAGATTTATCCGCGACGCCGTCGGCCGCCCGCGGATTCTCCATCAGTGATTCGCGATTCAATCAAAGAAAATGTGAGTTAGGCATTCGATAGCGGCATGATAACGGTACTATCAAAACGCGCTCACGATTATCGAGTAATTCGAAGCATGCTCAAATCAAATCGAGTTTACATCAAATATATTTCATAAATTCATATAGTGTTCCAAAGTTATAAACAATCAAACTTTGCAAATATGTTATACAGGTAAAAAAAATGTTTTATAAACATTTGCTCAAAAATGTCTTATCAAAATAAAAAAAATTGCAATAAAAATATTAAACATATAAAAATATTAATAAATTTTTTATTGATATATAATAATAAATTTTATATAATAATATAAAAACTCAAGTCGGTACTTTTGTAATCTGTTTAAAATTTAGTCATGTCTATACACACATTATTAAAAATTATTGAATATATAATTTGAATTAATCCCGAAATATCAGTAATACAATTTTAATTATAAAAATGTTATATAAATGGTATATAAAAATGTTACAAATATTTTCAAACAAAAAATATGCAAATATGACTTATAATTTCTATGGCTCGAGCTGTTGTAAGAAAAAGAGAGAGAGAGAGTGTCTTTACAAGCATCAACTTATTGCATTGCTAAAAACAATTATTACACTAGAGTTCAATACAATTGAGACTTTCTTGTTTTAATTAAGCAATTAATATTGTTAATAAAGGTAATATTATGTGTTAAAATAAGACACACACATAGATGACATTTGTTTTAAATGACGAAAATATTTCGCTAAATTGATGAGCTTGTTCACATGTATAATGCGTTTTTTTCATTCGGCATTTAACACTGTTTATCTTGATCGAAACAGACTCTCGGATTCCGCAATTAATTATCCAATTCTACATTCACAGATAAAACCAAATCATCTTCATAAAGATCATGATAAATTAATTTTCTTTTATATAAAGGGTCTCAAGTTTTTTCGTACAAACTTTAGTAGTATGTTTTCTATAAACAAAAATTAAAAAAATGTTATATAAAGAGATAGATCATAGATTCTAAAATGCTTTATTAGAAAGTTATAGCAAAAATACGAAATGTGTACGAAACAATTTTACCTAAATTTGTATTCAAAGTGCTATCTGCTCCGTGTCAATAATGCACGCTATACATTGATGTAATATTGAATTTATCAACGAATTTGAATCCGTCAAACGTAATTGCAAATAAATGTTGGTAAACACAAGTTTTTATTATCACTTTCAATCAATTTAAATAGTAAACAATGATTAGAAAAACGTGTAAGATTAAAAGTTATGTTTTTTTATTATTAATTATTAATTCATCATCGTCTATAAAAAAGTAACAGTAAAAAGATACAACACATAAATAAAACAGATATGCTTAATATTAAATTTAAAAAAATTAATTAATTAAGGAAAAGCCGTTAAATGATCAGTGTACTGTATTGGGCGGTAGAGGAGTAACGTATTCTGAGTTTGGATACCAACTCGCCCGAGACAGCGCAATCTCGACAGGCGAAGGCGTGCTATCTTCGTAATTCCGTTGTGTACCTAGGCGTACTTTGGCATACACAACAGTCAGGAATAAATCTTGGTTGCCTAATAATATGTAGTTTTGGATGTAAGATTATTTCAAGTCCGAAAGTAACGGCACGTGGTTTACTAAGGCGATGAGTTGTACATAAATTCACGAATATTGTTATTAGACAACCGAGATTTAGTCCTGATTTCTCTCCCCCTATGTTCAACGGTTTTTCCTTAATTTGATTGTATATCACACACGGTCTCACATTTACTGTAAAAAAATAATTCTGTAATAACTTTATATAAAATTAACAATAAAAATGATTAGCTTGCAGTCAACTTATTTGATACACTTTTGGTTTTAGTACTTTTGTAAACGTAAATGTAGTTTTCTGAATGAGCATACTAATATTTAAAAGATGAACATACAAGCTCTTAGAATTCCGTATTTAAAATCTACAATCATTTTTCTACATTCATTTTCATATAATATCCTCAAACTTTTGATTCGGATAAAATGATATTACTTTCACGCGTAAAAATATATTTTTAATATATGTTATAATATTTTCACACATGAAATGCTGAGATAGAAAACGCGTTATAATCAACTTGTACTTATATCTAGAGCGCGAAACTAGGCCGCTCTTTGACAAGCGTTAATTTGGTTTGTCTAATTTGTTATATTTAGTTTGATATCGGCTGACCTGATCGCGAGTCCCCGCGTCAATCACTCTCGTGACGAATTGAGCCGAAGTCGTGACTTGGAGCCGCACAATATGAGAAATACCGTCGTGGTCACCCGTCGAATGTTTGCTCCTCTTTTCGTCCTCGAAGATATGTCCGCGGCGGAAGCGGATCGGCAGAATGCGTGTCGCTCAACAAGTGGCTGCTTTTATATAGCCGCGCGCTCTGCGTACAATTCCTTTGATAGCGCAAGCGTAACGAGGAAGCCGGGAATGATGAGTCGAATCCTGTGACCACGATTTACTGCCCCAAGACATCAAATATTCTCTACTTCAGAAGAAAATTTACTTGTTTTATAAAGCAGCGACTTTCTCGCAAAATAAAGTATTGTCTGGTTTAACAAAAAAAACTTTAATTTATCAACAATTTACTGCTTTAAATGTTGTGTTTTAGTAAAATAACGACTTTCACGCAAAACGAGATATTCTCTACTTAAAAAAAAAAAGACAATATTAGTCGTCTATCACTTAACATAACTGCTATTTTTTGAAACTATTTTTGTTAATAATTTTTTAATAAAAAACAAGCGACGGCTAAAACCTGCTGAAAGTCACTCAGAAGGGTGACCTTGACAACATATGTCTTAAATTGTCTTAAAATTGTTTTAAAGATGTTCTATAGATACCGTCCCAACCAAAAGTATGCAGGAATTAAATATTAAAAACTCTGATATTAATTCTCCAGAGATCCAAATACAAAAAAATGTATATAAATAGTTACGGTACATCTAATAGAATGTAAAAGACGTAGATTTAAATGACTGTAAATAACTGTTACTACTTTTTTTTTCAAAAAAGTTTTTAAAAAAAAATTGTTATAAATCGTTTCAAATTTCGTTGCTATATTTTTGTTTATTGATGATCTGCTTGTGTATAAAATATTATTATATTGGTTACATTTTTTTATGTTTACACTTTTTTCTGTAAAACCCATTGTAAAACAGACATTCAACAATTGATAACTTTTGATCTAAATTGTGAATCGAGTTGAAATTTAGCCCCGAACTTTGAAAGAGAATACACAATATAATATTATATTTTCGTCTACTTTGTTACATTTTAACTAACTCTTTAGAACACCCTTAATTATGTTTTAATTCGTCTCTTTATTATTTTTCTTATACGTATGTACGAGATTATACAAGGGAAAACAAACATATATATAGACATCTATATATTATATAAAATAGAATGTCTATATATGTATGTATGTTCTTTATACACTCTTAAACTATTCGACCGAATTTTTACCAAAAGTATATGAAATAGGAATAGAATTTTCCGGGTTATAGAGTGTATAGTTTTTCGTTGCCGATCTTTTTGGAAACCAATATTCGAAATTTTTCCAATTTTTCGGGAAATAACTGACCGAATTTTAAAGAATTATATAGAAAACAGGGGTAGAATTTTCTGGGGAATGCCATAAAGTGTGTAATTTTTCGTTACCGATCTTTTGGAAAACCGGTATCAGAAATTTTTCCAATTTTTCGGGGAATAATTGACCGAATCTTAAAGAATTGTATATAAAACAGGAGTAAAATTTCCCGGGGAGTGCCATAAAGTGTATAATTTTTTGTTATCGATTTTTTTGGAAACCGGTATCAGAAATGTTTCCAATTTTTTTGGAAATAATTGACCGAGTAGAAAAAGATTGGTTACGACATGTTTAATCCATGAATACTCCTTATGTTTGTCTACAATAAGGATATTGAAACACAAATGAAGTCGCTTGAAGAAAAACGACTCCCGGGCGAAGCCCGGGTATATTTTTATGATATTAATTGGCAAAATATATTTTTAAAAAAATATTTTATAAAACAAGAAGAAAAAGAAAGAGAGAAAGAAAGAGAGAGAAAAATCAATGAAATAAATTTTTGAAATCCGCATCATTAAATCTGTCCCTTTTTTTTTAATACACTACTATTTAAAAATTAATTATTTCAAGTACAATAATTTAAAAGGTCAATTTCAAAGATTGTTATAACATACGTATGTTGATATAATATTTGCTATGAGTGAAATATTTTATACACACTTATTATCTCTGATACACAGAGACATATATAATTTAGGAAATAATGACACAGCGATAGACTCTTAAAGCTTCGCTTTAACAAGCACCTTTCTTTGAATTGTGTGCACTGATGAGAAGTGCGTACTCAAAGTATCGATTGACTTGAACGCGTGAATGAAGCCCCCAAGCTCTCGTATAATATACGGTAAATAATTTTAAGGTTTCGCTGTATAAATCGCATAATCGGCAATTCTTTATCTTCTTAAATAATAACATGATAAAATTGATAAAAATATTGACAAAATTAATATAAATCACAAAATTATTGTTGTTTTAATATATATACAATTTTTATTGCGTTATTACATAAAAAAGTTACTTTAAAATAATTTATTATTTGCAGTATAATGTATAATTTAATTATACATAAGAAAAAAAAGAAAAAAAAATATTTTAAGGCTCCTGCGGGTAGTCACCGCGGCCATATTGGATTCTTACTATTGAGGCGAGGAAAACACCCAATTTTGTTGTGCATGCCATTTTCAAATAAAAAGACATTTCAATAAAACATCACTATAGATCGTTTCAGAACACTTCCAAAATTGGCCGAAAACTACCCTTTTCTCTCGACAATAAACAAACAGTCATAAAACGAAACCTAAACATACGGGAAAAACAGCCGTTTAACGACTATCGAAAGGAGGTGAAAACGTTCCTTCCGCATGCAAATCTTACTTTTCGGCCAATCTTACGACTTTCACGAATACGTTAAACGTTAGAGCACAAGCACAGAGCAAATAATAAAGAAATAGCACGCACAACAAAATAGGTTGTCAACATGTCACGATGCAGAATTCTCCATTGGAGAGAGTGAGAGGAGAGAGTGGCGTCGCCACCGTCAACGCAGAGTTCTCGGCTCAGGGACTAGGAGCCTTAAACCAAAAATGGAAAACCAAGGGCCAATAATAAAGCCAATAGTAGATGTCAAATTAATATTTATTAAAAGATATAATACTGTTCCTAGCACATATAAAATAGAAATATATTTATATAAATATCTGTAGAGAAAATTACAAACATTTTTAACGTTTATCTCTGAACTCTTTTGTTTTACTAATTAAGCAATATTTTTATAATTACGAAAAAAATATTGAAAAATAAGAAAACACATACATATGATGTCTACGTATTCACCATAGAGTAACTCCGGTATATGCGCCGCAGCCAAGGGAAACTTAATTTATCAAGTACCATTTACTAATGTTTAAGGCAAATAAATTATACCAATGAAAACTTTATACTGTCTGCGACTATAAAAAAAATAGAAATATAAAATATATTTATTCTTTGTATTTTTAAAATTACCTCGAAAAAAAAAACAGTGGTACTATTATACCTAAAAAAAATCTAAGTAATAACAAGTGGTAGACGTAATCTTTGTATTTCGAAAAATCTTGAAAAAACCTAAGCAGTAGTATCTTTACCTCGAAAAAAACCGAAGTAACAAGTGGTAGACGTAATCTTTGTATGTATTTCGAAAAATCTCGAAAAAACCTAAGCAGTAGTATTTTTACCTCGAAAAAACCGAAGTAACAAGTGGTAGACGTAATCTTTGTATCTCGAAAAATCTCGAAAAAACTAAACAGTAGTATTTTTATTTCCAAATATGTTGTTACCTTGAAAAAAAAAACAGTGGTAGACGTGGTAGTATTATACCTCAAAAAAATCTAAGTAACAAGTGGTAGACGTAATCTTTGTATCTTGAAAAATCTCGAAAAAACCTAAACAGTAGTATTTTTATTTCCAAAAAATTATTACTCAAGTGATACACATCACAAAATTACGTTACCTTATGAAAAATGAGTCGCGCTTCAAGTGATCTATTATTTTATTACAATTACAAAAAAGAAATGATACCTCTTTTTAAATTACAGCGCCAATTACAGAGAACATACACTGAGAAAAAAAAAGTGTCAATCCCAAGAAATATTTAGTCCGATACGTTTAGCTAAACATTTTAGTTAGTTAACTAAACATTAGTTGAATTAATTAATTCTTGATTAAAAAAACGAAATAAATTGTTGAAACAATTAATATTTACTTAACTAACTAAAATGTTTAGTTGAACGTATCGAACTAAATATTTCTTGGAATTAACAATTTTTTTCTCAGTGTATTTTTTGAGATACAAAGATTACCTCTACCACTTGTTACTTAGGTTTTTTTGAGGTACAATATTACCACTGCTTTTCTTCGATTAGAATAAAAGATTGAATCATGAAGAATTACACAGAGGTAACAGTACAAAATACAAATAATTTATTAAAATATTTAAATCCAATAAGGAAATACAAGGTATTTAAATACAAAGTTTATATATGTATTTTAAAAGATTTAATCGCATCGCAAAGAATTACAGAGGTAACAGTACACAAAAAATAAAAATATTTTATTAAATAACATAAATTTTTCTTGTCAAAAAACTTGGCGCTGCTAGCTAGACCTCAAAATTAGGTCAGCCTGGTGTGTGTGTGTGTGTGTGTGTGTTTGTGCGTGCGTGCGTGCGTGCGTGCGTGCGTGCGTGCGTGCGTGCGTGCGTGCGTGCGTGCGTGCGTGCGTGCGTGCGTGCGTGCGTGCGTGCGTGCGTGCGTGCGTGCGTGCGTGCGTGCGTGCGTGCGTGCGTGCGTGCGTGCGTGCGTGCGTGCGTGCGTGCGTGCGTGCGTGCGTGCGTGCGTGCGTGCGTGCGTGCGTGCGTGCGTGCGTGGGTGCGTGCGTGCGTGCGTGCGTGCGTGCGTGCGTGCGTGCGTGCGTGCGTGCGTGCGTGCGTGCGTGCGTGCGTGCGTGCGTGCGTGCGTGCGTGCGTGCGTGCGTGCGTGCGTGCGTGCGTGCGTGCGTGCGTGCGTGCGTGCGTGCGTGCGTGCGTGCGTGCGTGCGTGCGTGCGTGCGTGCGTGCGTGCGTGCGTGCGTGCGTGCGTGCGTGCGTGCGTGCGTGCGTGCGTGCGTGCGTGCGTGCGTGCGTGTGTGTGTGTGCTTATGATTAAGTATAGGATATGTTAGGATAAAGTTTATCTTTTTAAAGCGATTAGAATTAAAAGTATAGAATAAGTATAGAATAAGTAATATTTACATTTGTAAAAGGTCTCTCTCTCTTTCGAATAATGCGGCTTATGATTAAGTATAGGATAAAAGGTCTCTCTCTCTTTCTCTCTCTAGCAGCGCCAAGTTTTTTGACAAGAAAAATTTATGTTATTTAATAAAATATTTTTATTTTTTGTACTGTTACCTCTGTAATTCTTTGCGATGCGATTAAATCTTTTAAAATACATATATAAACTTTGTATTTAAATACCTTGTATTTCCTTGTTGGATTTAAATATTTTAATAAAATATTTGTATTTTGTACTGTTACCTCTGTGTAATTCTTCATGATTCAATCTTTTATTCTAATCGAAGAAAAGCAGTGGTAATATTGTACCTCAAAAAAACCTAAGTAACAAGTGGTAGAGGTAATCTTTGTATCTCGAAAAATACACTGAGAAAAAAAATTGTTAATTCCAAGAAATATTTAGTTCGATACGTTCAACTAAACATTTTAGTTAGTTAAGTAAATATTAATTGTTTCAACAATTTATTTCGTTTTTTAATCAAGAATTAATTAATTCAACTAATGTTTAGTTAACTAACTAAAATGTTTAGCTAAACGTATCGGACTAAATATTTCTTGGGATTGACACTTTTTTTTCTCAGTGTATGTTCTCTGTAATTGGCGCTGTAATTTAAAAAGAGATATAATTTCTTTTTTTGTAATTGTAAAATAATAGATCACTTGAAGCGCGACTCATTTTTGATAAGGTAACGTAATTTTGTGATGTGTATCACTTGAGTAATAATTTTTTGGAAATAAAAATACTACTGTTTAGGTTTTTTTGAGATTTTTCAAGATACAAAGATTACGTCTACCACTTGTTACTTATATTTTTTTGAGGTATAATACTACCACGTCTACCACTGTTTTTTTTTTGAGGTAACAACATATTTGGAAATAAAATTACTACTGTTTAGTTTTTTTCGAGATTTTTCGAGATACAAAGATTACGTCTTCCACTTGTTACTTAGGTTTTTTCGAAGTAAAAATACTACTGCTTAGGTTTTTTCGAGATTTTTCGAAATACATACAAAGATTACGTCTACCACTTGTTACTTCGGTTTTTTCGAGGTAAAGATACTACTGCTTAGGTTTTTTCAAGATTTTTCGAAATACAAAGATTACGTCTACCACTTGTTACTTAGATTTTTTTTAGGTATAATTTTTCCGTTTGGGTTTTTTTTATTTTTCGCCGTTTTCCAAAATATTTCCCAAAAAATTGATTTTTTAATAAAGGGAAAAAATTTTAAAAAGACCTTTAATAATTTTAAGACGTACTTTTTGCGACCGGGGTGCGGGGTGTTAATTAAAAAAGGTAACATAATTTTAAAATTTAAAAATGTAGTAATTAGGGGGGGGGGGGGCTCCTAAATTCCCTCTTTCCCCCAGGGGGAAAGGGGGACCCGGGGGAAAAATCCAAAAAAAAATTTTTTTTTAAAAATTTTTTTAAAAATTTTTAAAACCGCTTATGGCAAACAGAAAAAGTATTTACTTTTTAAACCCCCTTGGTTTTGGGGAAAAAGCGTTTATTAACCCCATAAAATTTTTTAAATCTCTTTAAAATTTATAAAAAAAAATAATATTTATATTTTGGCAAGTAAAATTTACCCCTTTCGAAGACCCCCCCAAGAAAAAAAAGGAAGAACCTTCCCGATTTTTTAATTACAACTTTTTAAAATTTGTTTAAAAAAATTTAAAACCTTTCCCCGTTTTCTGGATAAAAGGGAAAAAAAGTTTCCCCTTTTTAAAATGCAAATTGTGAAAGAAAACCCAAGGAATTTTTTTGAACCCCCAAAAACAACAAAATCTGACAATAAAAACCGTTTAAATGGCATCCACCTTTAAAAAAAAAAAAAGAAAGAAAAGGAAAAAAAAGTGAAAACGAAATGGGAAAAAAAAAATTTCCCCCCCTTTAAAAAAAGGGGAAAAAACCGCCCCCAAAAACAAAGGGGGTCCGGGGGCCTTTTCCTTTTAACAAAAAAATAAACCCCCCGTTCGGGAAAAATTAAACCCCCCCTTTTACGAAATCTCAAGGTGAAAAAATTTTTTCCTTTAGATCCCCAAATTTTTCTTCCCAACAACCCGGAAAATACGAAGCCCCCCAAACGATTTAAAACAACCCCCCAAATAAATAAGTATTTAGGTATTATGCCTGGGAAGGCACAAAAACAAAAACCAAATCCCTTTTTTCTTCAATAGGGGGAAAAACCCCAACCCCTTTTTCCTTTCCTGCTTTAACGTATAAAATTCAAAAACCTTTCTCACGTTCTTTAGAATTTTCCCTTTTCCCTTAAACAATATAAAAGGGGGGAAAAAAAAACCCCTTTAAGTAAAATTTTCTACCCCCAAACCCAACCCGAAAAACAAGCCCCTCAAACCCGCTTTAAATGCATCCTTTACCTAAAAAAAATAATATTATAAATTTTTTTCTAATTTTCCCCATAAAAGCCAAATTCCCCTTTTCCCTTTTTTTTTAAAAAAATTAAAAAAACCCCTCCAACTTTCCACTTCCTAGCCTTTTTCCCCAAAAAAATATCAACAAACCATTCCCCGTTTTCCTTTTTAAACCCCTTCCTTCTCAAAACCAACTTTAAAAACATTTAAAAATCTTAATTCAAAGGGCTTTAAAAACCAAAAACCCCCAAAAAAAGGGCCCCCAAAAAAGTACCCAGCAAAGGCCTTACCCAAAAAAAAATGTAAAAAAATTTTCTCGGCCCCCACCCAAAAAACACCTTTTTTTTTATAAAAAAAAAAACCCCCCCCCCAAAGCTTTGTACCTTACCTACCAAAATTTTTCCCCCCTTTTTTAAAGCAAAAAAAACACCTCGAAAGGGGGGAAAAAAACCCCCATGAACCCCCCCACTCAAAAAGGTAGAAAAATTTTTCCCACTTAATTGCGGGCACCCACCCCCCCGTCAAATTAAACCCCGTTTCCTCCCCCTTTTATCCATTTAAAAGGGGGAAGACAAAAAAACCCCCATCCCATTTGCAAAACAAGTTTGGCAAAACCCCCCCCCTTAAAAACAAAATCTTTTTAAAAAAAAAGCAATTAAATTTTAAACCCGGGACTATTTTTTGGTTTTCCTAGGGTTTGGGTTTACCCTTTCCCCTTTTTGGGTTAAAAAGGGTTTTGCTCCCCCGGGGATCCTCTCTTTTCCATGGGAAGAAGAAGGAAAAACGGGTGACAGGAACGTCTAAACAAGAAATTTTATCACACTACCCCACCGCCGGTGAAAAAAGGGGCTTGTTTGAAATGTTGTTATAAGAAAGGGGGGGGGCCCGGTAAAAATAAATTTTTGCATTTTTGGGGGCGAACTCCCGGGCCCCCGGGGGGAAAATTTGGGAAAACCCCCCCCTAAGGGGAAAACGATAAGCTACTTAAAATTTTTTCCTTTAGGGCCTCCTCTTCCCAAAAGGGGGAAAAAAACAAAGGGGGTTCCGTTTTACTTGGCGGGAAACCCCCCCTTTTTTGAAAAAAAACTTTTAAAAGAAAAAATTTTTTTCCATAAAACCAAAGGGGGGGGGTTATAACCCGGTGAAAACTCTTAAAAATAAAAAATGTTTTTTAAAAAAAACTAAAAGCTTAAATTTAAAAAAAAGAAACCCCTTTTTTTAACAGCCGATACGCCGCTAGCCTAGCAATCGTGAGCAGTCGCTCGTTTCCTCTCCTTTTAATCCATTGGGTCAAAGGAGAGGAAACGAGCGAAAACGAGCGACTACTCACGATTGCTAGGCTAGCGAAGTATCGGCTGAACGCACCCAATGTAGGGATACGAAATCTTTAGATAAGCACGAAGCAATTCAATTCAGTATATCGCCGGCACGATTACGGTGTTACTGCCGTTTCGCGTACGCGCGTATGCGCGCGTTGTCGCACCTTACCTCGCGACGCGTAATAAAGAGTCACACGATCGGTCTCGCTCCGCGCGTACTACCGTGTCTCTCGATCGATCGAGATAGGTTAACTGATCAGATGATGAACTGACTGACAGGATAGCGCTCTAAACGAACGCACTGTCTGCACTGCACTGCACTGCGACACTAACGCCGCTAGCCGCCAGTGTCGAAAAAGTGAAAGTGACGTTCTCTGTTTGTTACATGTATGTTATAAAGAAAAGCGGTTGACGGAGACGACGTATCTTAAAAATAAATTTTCGCATTTGGACTTTGCGTCGCAATATCTCCGCTCGTAGGGCACGTAGCGGAATATTATGAGAGAAACCCCCGCCCCCCTAATTGGACCCCAAGCTATCGATCAAGCCTACTTAGAACTTGATCCGTTCACTCGTTATCGAGATCTCAACATCTCGGGTACTCGCAACCCGTCGCGTCGCGTAAAAGAGTCACGGTCGGTCTCGCTCCGCGTGTACTTGGCGCGAGACACTACCGTGTCTCTTGATAAACAAAACTTTTAGAAACTCTTGAATTTTTGCCATATATCCCAAAGGGGTGGGTTATATGACATTCATGGGTGAAATACGTCTTATAACAAATTACAAATAATGTTTATAAATAAGGCAATAAAATGTCATAATAAGTTATAAAATGTGTATAAGAGATTTATTAAGATCAATGTAAGAATGATAAACGAATTACACAAAACTGAAAAATTTTTTAAAGAAAATAGAAGAGCGATAGAGATGCATTAAAGATTATTGTTATACGATATAAAAAAAGAAAGAAAAAAACACATAAGAAAGTTTGAGTTTTACAAAGTGTCTGTACTATGGCATAAATCCCGCATACTAACGCCATATATTCTAAACAGGAGAAATATACAAGATATTAAGTTAAACAAAAAATAGAAGAGCTATGCACTTGTATTGTATTTTGCTGTATTCCATCTCATTTACTATCCCTTTTACATTCCCTATACAGTAATCATTTTACGCAAGTCGTAACACAAGATCACGCTTCTTACTACAGTGAGAAATCGATTCAACTCACGACAATATTAATATTTTGTTAATATTGACAGTAAAGAACTGAAATTACAACACAATACTAATGTGGCATAAAGGCACATAACATAACAGAATAATTGTGAGCAAGTATCTTCATTCCTTCTATTTTTTCTGACATCTGCGGCGTAAAATCCCACGCGGCGTAAATACCAGAGTTACCCTATATATAAAAAATTTTAAAACTTATATAAAAAAATTTAAAAACAAAAACTTATAATAAATAAATTTAATTAAAAAAATTAAAAACAAAACATAATTTAAATAAAAATTAGAAACAAAAAATTAAACAAAATAATTGTTTAAAAAAAAAAAAACTCCCGACTGCTGCCTAACTAGGTTAAATTAAATGCAAAAAAAAATAAAAATTAAAAAAATTAAATAACTGCAATTTAAAAAAAATAAAAACAATTTAAAATTGTTAAAAACAAAAACTTATATAAAAAAATTTAAAAACAATAACTTATATACAAAAATTTAACCAAAAACAGGTTTAATTATTTGGTAATAAAAATGTATATATATAATACACATAATAATAAATATAAAATACAAAATTAAAAACTTCTAAAAATTTAAAATAATATTAATTATAAAATATTTATATATTATATATTTATATATTATATATTATATATATTTTTATATAATAATTACTATATTATTAATACAATTGACACACTATTAAAAAATATTATCTAATAACAAATATGATTGAAAATATATACAAATACTTGATTACTTACTACAATTTATTCTTCTTATTATTATATTAGGCATTACAGATATAATTATTAATTGCATATTTTAAAAGAGCAGTCGGGAGACGCCACGCCAAATTTTATACTTAATATTTCAACATATATTTTTGCTTCTCTTTTTTTGTACGCAGTTAAACAACTTAAATACAGAATTTTCTTTGACATCTAAAACGTGATTGAGAAACACTTGGCGTGGCGTCTCCCGACTGCTCTTTTAAAATATGCAATTAATAATTATATCTGTAATGCCTAATATAATAATTTGCAATTTTGAGAAGATCTGACGTCTAGTTTTTGAGATATTAAATCTCAAAGTTAGACAATTTTTTTTCTTAACATAGTAGGTTTTATGGGAAATTGTACCGAAAACATACATTTTTCGAGAATTTTACTCACTGTCTGTAAAGAAACAAGTTCAAAAAAACTGAAAATAACATTATTTCATTCTTCTAGCACTTGTTAAGTATAAGACAAAACAACGTTGACGTGTAATACATTTATCTGTTTACATTTATCAGTAGATAAATTGATACATAATCGAATGAAAAGTTACATTATAAAACCAATATTTATACAAGCGTCTAGAATATATCCATAAAAATTGTTTTTCTTAAAATAAAATTTAAGCCTTATATTGACTCATATGGTACTAGCCGAATTACCTTCAATGATTAAAATTTTTCAAAAAAATTTTTTTAAATTTATTTAATATATTTTTTATCTCATTGTGTTTGATACAGATTATAGCGATCTAACAAAAAGTTGCACAAAAAATCGAACAGAAAATAAAGAAAATTACCGGAAATTTAACTCGAAACTGAATCAAATTATTAATCAGAGAAACTAATTTCTATCGGATTTTCATACCACTTACTGTTTATCAGCACAAGGCAGATTTGATTTTCTTTCATATAACTTTTTTTAAATGATGATCCAATAAGCTTATTAGCAGTTTCCAGGTACGATGCCCATATAGCCTGCATAAAACATCTGTTATATGAATTCTTTTTATAAATAATTTTGGATAAAATTTTTAATTCTGAGTATTAAAATATAAGAAAAGAAATTGTAAAAAACCTAATGACATAATTTATTTTTCGTATAAAATAAAGAAATCATGAAAAAGGAGAAATGTTGGAACATGCGGTTAGTGAGCATACACTACTTCTGTGTGGATCCACATATAATATTATGTACCAAACTGCCAACTCCCCACGAAATATGGACCTGAAAAGTGTTACATCCCCAGGAATGTCCCAAATCCAGAGATTCAGATAAATTATTGGAAAGCAAAAGATAAACTAGCTAGAAAATGGGGGTACGGAAAGACGCAAGCAGATAAGCACCAAAAAGAAACTTTAAAAATTAATATCTCTGGGTTACACTTGTGGTTGAGAAATCTTCGGAAAGACATTTTAAAACTAAGAAGACAATCTCGTTTATGAAAATAATTTAAGTGTTACAAGAAATACAAAAAATACAAGAAATTGCAAAATTCAATTGTTACAAAGTAATTAAAATGTTTAATTATTTTTTTCACCAAAAAATACATTTTTTTAATTTTCAAACTAATGCTACATTATTCTTTATTTTATTCTAAAACTATACATGTTTTTTATTTTATAGAGAAACGATAGATTCTATTTTCTATATATTTTTAATGACAGAGGCACCGCGCCGTACTCGTGTCTCTGGCTTGACCAAGTAGCACGGCACATTGATTTCTTCTTAAATTTCTTGTAAGAAGAATGTATAGTGTATGAATGACATATAATGTTGAATATAATCAATATGCCGTGTGTGTGTGTGTGTGTGTGTGTGTGTGTGTGTGTGTGTGTGTGTGTGTGTGTGTGTGTGTGTGTGTGTGTGTGTGTGTGTGTGTGTGTGTGTGTGTGTGTGTGTGTGTGTGTGTGTGTGTGTGTGCGTGCGCGTGCGTGCGTGCGTGCGTGTGTGTGTGTATGTGTGTGTGTGTGTGCGTGTGCGTGCGTGTGTGGGTGGGTGTGTGTGTGTGTGTGTGTGTGTGTGTGTGTGTGTGTGTGTGTGTGTGTGTGTGTGTGCGCGCGCCGCGCGCGCGTGCGTGTGTGGCATTTTAAATGCCCCAGCAAATATCTCGAAAAATATGGAAGATATGGAAAAACATATATTTTAGACAAAGATATTTAATAAGTTGTAGGATATCAAAGAGGACACAAATAATGGTAAAACCAATTTTCGAAAATACAGATAAATTATATAATCGCATTATATGCTTTGCAACGATCACAAGAAGGGATAAACTTCCGAAAACGGCCCCCCTCCGATTTCGATGAAACTTTGTAGAAAGCTTCGTTTTGGGTCAAAATGAAAACCCTTAAAAGGAATTTTGGCGACTCCTATGATAAAGCCATTTTTTTAGATAAAATGATAAAAAATATAGGAAAATCTTCATAATTCTACAGGATGTTATAAATTGAATATATACTGTTTGTATTTAAATAATCAAGGTCAGAAGCTAGTATGTATATACATATATAAACAAGCTTGTAAAGCGCGCCACGAACCCATGTGACATCTCGTTTCGCGTGAAAAGTGTATGCGTGGGGGCAGTAGGTTCCGCCCCCCTGCGGGGAGCTCCACATCTTTTAAACTAGACACATAGTGTGCCTTACAAAGTACATGCGTGAACTATTTCGGGACTACCGCACCTCCCCCGAAAGCACGGGGGGGGGTGTGCGTGAACCTCGGTTCGCGTGGAAAGTGTATGCGTGAACTATTTCGGGACTACCGCACCTCCCCCGAAAGCACGGGGGGGGGTGTGCGTGAACCTCGGTTCGCGTGGAAAGTGTATGCGTGAACTATTTCGGGACTACCGCACCTCCCCCGAAAGCACGGGGGGGGTGTGCGTGAACCTCGGTTCGCGTGGAAAGTGTATGCGTGAACTAGTCCGGTTCTACCTCTCCTCTGCCGAAAGCACGGGGGGGGGGTGTGCGTGAACCTCGGTTCGCGTGGAAAGTGTATGCGTGAACTATTTCGGGACTACCGCATTTCCCCCGAAAGCACGGGGAGGGTGTGCGTGAACCTCGGTTCGCGTGGAAAGTGTAATATATTACAAAGCATATTATTTATGTATTCTGCTGTAAGTATATAATAAAAACATTAAATCATTAAATACAAACAGTATATATTCAATTTATAACATCCTGTAGAATTACGAAGATTTTCCTATATTTTTTATCATTTTATCTAAAAAAATGGTTTTATCATAAGAGTCGCCAAAATTCCTTTTAAGGGCTTTCATTTTAACCCAAAACGAAGCTTTTCACAAAGTTTTATCGAAATCGGAGGAGGGGCCGTTTTCGGAAGTCTACCCATAATTTTTACAGTGTATATGCTAAATCAGTCTAGTAATTAGTTTAAATAATATTATTAAGATAGTTTACAGAAAACGAATGCACTTTATGAAGTCGACATACGGGGTTAATCGGATCATCTTTTTCGGGGTGATTTAGATCATAAAATTTTTCGACATTTTATAGCTATTACAACAAAAGTGTTCTTTTTTTATTCCTAGATAGTTTGCACGTACAATCATAAATCAACTATACATTAACGTTTTTTACAACCTAGCTTACCAGATAATTTTTACAAAGTAACTTTGTAAAAAAATTGTAGATGTAAAAATTTAAAAAGTAAACGTAACTTAAAAACTAAATTGATAATTATATACTAATAATTTGAATAATTTTTGTTTACTAGTTTAGGACATATCAATTTAGTTTTTAAATACGTTTACTTTTTAAATTTGTCCGTCGTATGTATAGACGGACACATGCGGATATCTCTTTTTTCATTCATTAACTAATTGATCGCTTGAAACAAAACTCTTGCAGGTTAGGACATTGTTCAAAAATAACGGAATAATTATCAGGTGTATGAAATTGCTCAAGATCAAAAAATAACTTTTGCAAGTTTTTGCACTGTGCTAGTAATTCCAACTGGTGATCAATGAGGACAGCACATAAAATATAAACTTCTTGCAAGTTTTGATAAGAGGAAAGTAATCTAAATATACTTTCATTAACTAGGTCAAAAAATTCTCTGTAACAAAAATTATATAATTAGTACTTTAATTGCAAAGAGGAAATTTGTGTAATTTTTTCAAGATGCACGCAAGAGATGCAAACAAATTTTAATAAAGAATACAATAACATGTATTTTAAAAGAAAATGTAGCGCACATACTTACTCCGCAAAAATAAGCTCCACTATTCGTAAATTCTTACAGTTAGCGAGAGGACTAATACCATGAGGTGTAAAATCATGTGGATACAGTGAATGTATTACTTCCAAGTCACGACACGAATTTCCCAACTCTAGTACAACTTCTTCGTTTATAAACACATCGAACTCACGCATCCGTTGATTTTTTTGCAGTATTTTGCACAGCTGTTGAGCGTTTATACACTAACCTACATAGGTTAGATGACGCGCTTTAAAAATATTTAACTGTTTAAAGCGCGTCACTAACCTACATCTCGCTTCGCGGGGCAAAGCGACACTTTTTTCTGTCAGATTCGGGCGTTCTGTACAAAAACGCGTCGATTAAGCCTAAGTTCAACGAAATCGGTGAGAAAGCCACTATTCTGCACATTTACCAAATAATTTATTAATTTGTCTGTTATAAATTACGTTTAAACACAAAATATAAAATATTTTAGTGCATAAACTCATTTTAAGTGAGAAAGTTGAAATTATAGACAGACTGCCATTCTTTTTAAAAAGATATTTTAATATGTTAAGCACATTTCCCACTTGTCTGTGGGCATTATGCATAATGACCGGTCAGTTTGATTAATTTGAACATTTTTGCTTTTATTATTCAAATGTCCCGAAAGAAGCGGGCATTATGCATAATGCCCGGCCATTATGCATAATGACCGGATTAATCAAATTGCCCGTAACATATATTATAATCTAAATTTATTTTGTTTTTATTCACATGGCTAGTACCAGAGAGAAACCTGAGAGAGGCCATCCCGGCATTTTTCGTCAATTTGGCTGTGTCGCATTTTCCGACGCGCCGCCTGAAAAAATGCGCATCAACTACGTCGTTTCGCTCGGTAACCGCACATGGTTTGCGTCCGTGCTAATGGTTCGTGTCCGAACTAGCCAGTTAGACTTGGCCGGCTCCGGCGCTCGCCGCTCGGCAAGCTTCGAGCGAGGAGAGAAGGACAGACATACGATTTACTGTCTCGGTTGTCTCCGTTTATGACGTAGCTGCTTCGCCGGCTATGCGACGTTGCCACGCATTTCGGGTATCGCGTACGGTGTCTCGCCGAGTGCCGAATCTCGAGTTGGCAAATCGACGAGATGCGCTACGTTACACATTTATAAATATGTATAAATTATATATATATATATATATATATATATATATACATATATATATATATTATATATGTATGTATGTGTATATATATATATATATATATATATATATATATATATATATATAATATATATAATTTATAAATAAATAAAAATTGTAAATAAAACAAAATAAATATTTATTAACATAAAAATTATTTGTTAACGTAATACTATTTTTATTAATTAAAGAAGGAAAGGATTTTTAGGAGTCAGAAGAACAGCTACGCATTAATAAAATATATTACCTATATGTATATTAATATTGTTATTTTATTTCAAAGTAAATTAAAAGAAGTACGTATAATATAAAAGTTATTTCTCACAATAATAAATTTGAATTTTCGTGATTTTTTTCTCTTCTCCAGCTTCGCCTCTGCCTCTACCTCTTCCTCTACCTCCACCTCTTCCTCTGCCACTGCCACTGCCACTGCCACTGCCACTGCCTCTGCCTCTGCCTCTGCCTCTCCCTCGCATAGCGTTATATACCGCCCGCACCAACGAGCTTAACGTTTCAAGCTGTAACAAAAAATAAATATTTTAAGTAAAATGACATTTTCGCGTGTATATATATATATATATATATATATATATATATATATATACATATACACGTAAATAAATTTCATTATTAACACTTTGTCGAACGCCGTCGCGTATGCGTCACATGTGATATGTGCGACTGTCGTTGCAAAGTGTTAACATTATTAATAATGATAAGAAATTATCCCATTACTTTAACACTTACGTTTAATACGATTGGCTGACAATGAGTCGCTGTCGGAGTCGTTGCCGTCGTCGACATCGTCGCCATAGCCATGGGCGCCGTTACGACCGCCGGGGTCGTCATTGACGTCGTGGTTCTAGAGGCACCTCTATTAAGCTGGACCCCCCACCAGCGCAAATCAAGTTCGCACTAGGTCAAAAATTTAGTGCTATTTAGGTGCTAATTAAGTGTCCTAGTCCGAATTTTGGTGCTCGAACCGTTTAGCAGGAAATCGCGTAAAAAATGGGGTGTCTAGCTCTTGCCATAAAGCTGGACCCCCCCCCCCATATCAGAAAATGGTCCTACAGAGAAGATAAGTACACTATAATTTAGTGCTAATTAAGTGCTAATTAAGTGCTCTAAAAAAAACGATAAAATATTGACAGATTATAACATTTATTTAAATATACCACTATATATTGAACACAGTACCGTCGCGGTCGACACAATCACTTAAAAAGATTGCTGCATGAATAAATTCGTTACTAAAATGATCGAAAACGTATATTTCTTAAATTTGAGTTCATTGCTAACAGTAACACAATTACAATAATTAACTTAGACCAGCCGTTGGTGCTGAGCACTAAGTTCCGTCATCTGATCGTCTACGAATTAGTTGCTCGCATGATAGTATTAAAATAATTCTCAGACATTGTACTTTAAAAGAATTACACGATTCGAATTTAGTGTTAGATGCTTAGTGTTGAAATTAATTAATTAATCAATGGAGCGCGCGCTTTGCGGATAAACTAATTAATTTCAACGCTATACAACTAGCACTAAATTCGAGTCGTGGTACTTTCTTAAAGTACAATGTCTCAGGATTATTTTAAGACCATAATCACGCGAGCACCTAATTCTTTGACGATTCTGTAACGAATTTAGAGCGCGGCGCGCGCGCTCCATGAGTTAATTAATTGATTTCAACCCTTTGCAGCTAGCACTATAAATTCGAATCGTGATATTTTCTTAAAATACAATGTCTCAGGATTATTTTGGGGCCAAAAACACGCGAGCACGTAATTCTTTGACGATGCATAGTAGACGATGCAAGCTGGAGAAGAGAAAAAAATCACGGAAATTCAAATACATTATTATTGAGAAATAACTTTTATATATCATACGTACTTTTTTTAATTTACTTTGAAATAAAATAACAATATTAATATACATATATAGGTAATATATTTTATTTATACGTAGCTGTTCCTCTGACTTCTAAAAATCTTTTCCTTCCTTAATTAATAAAAATAGTATTACGTTAACAAATAATTTTTATGTTAATAAATATTTATTTTGTTTTATTTACAATTTTTATTTATTTATAAATTATATATACAATACATACATACATATATAACGTCTAAAGATATATCTATGAATACGTATAAGTATGAACACATCGATCAAAGTATGAAATGTGGAATTATAAATATCTAGTAGACGTTTGTAAAAATTTACATATGGAAATCTAATGGGATATTCAAATTTCAATTATTGACGGACGTCTATTAGAGATTTTTGTTCCATGCAAAAATAATTCCACTTTCAAAGATATTTAAATTCAAATGTAAATTAACAAGACTATTAACATTAAGATATAATATTTTTTTATTATGTTAATATTTGTATTGTTATATTATGTCATTTTTTATTCGTAAAAAAAGTAATTAAATGAAAATATTTTGCAAAGCGTGACAATAACGCATCAAATAATAAATTCTCTAATGTCGGTAAAATAGAATGTATGAACACACACGACGGAAGATAATCGTTCAGTTACCTTTATTCGGATCCTTCCTTCGTTTCTTGGTCGATGGCGCACCTATTACGAAGAAAAACCTTTCCTAGATATTATCTGTAAAAATAATTGATCTGCACAATCATTTAAGCATATTAAATCCACGAACCCGAGCACAATATACATTGTAGACACTCACATACATCTACATTATCACTTAAATGTACATAAGCTTATATACATTTCCATATATAAGCTTTTGTGACGAGATAGTGGAATAAATAGATTAGGAAAAATTGAAACAAAATAGCAAATTAGAAGAATAAAAATAAGAATAACAACAAAACTCCTTAACGCTTATAGTGATGAGTTTATACATAAACTCTATAAACACTAATCTGTAATTTTATAAACTACGTTTAGTATACACAAATAAAACAGACATATTAATATATAACACTAAAAATATTCATTTTTATATGTTATTTTAAAGGAAAAAGAATATTACATATATATTAAAGTATTTTGCTCATAATGGTTTATTTTAAGAAACTCTTTATTTAATGATATCTAAATACCTAAATTCTCATGCACATAAAAAATTCTGAAAGTTATTTTCTATTGACCTATATTGTTTAACACAATTTACTAAATATATAGTTACAATAAATTCTTTCAGAGAGAAAGTTTTAAAATTTTGACTCACATATCTGCAAGTTCTATTACTTTTTATATGTCTATTCCTATAGTTATACAAATATTGTGTGGCGAATAAAACAAAAGAACACATTTATGTTTAGAAAAAAACGTGCCAAATTATATAATACTTTCTTAATAATAAGATAGGCATAAGTGTGATTAAGAAATCTTTATAAATGTCTATCTATATACATGCATTATTAACATTTAAAAATCTCTCTTTCTCTCTTCCCTTCCCTTCTTTTTTACTTCTTTTGAAAAGATCAATAAAAGATAAGATAATAAAGCATAAAATAATAGAAAATAAGATCGTAAAATATATTTGATTCTAAGAAAAAATACATGTTAAAAATCTAAAAATGTCATGTAAAAAAATTTTATATTTTACATTGCAACCTTTGTTACGGTACTATGAATAAAAGGAAGTGCAATAGCTGCTGATATCCTGCGTACGCCTTTTTGACATCGCGAAAAACGAAACGCGATGCATATATGTATTAGTACACACAAGGCGCTAGAAGATTTACATATTTACGTATGGACTTATTACCTGGAGGCGCGCGTACGGCTGCTGTACGAGGCATTGCGAGCGGGTGCGATGTACCGTTGATCGCTGTGGGCGTCGCAAGTCTCTCCTCTTCTCTTCTCTCCGCGTCGCCAGTTTCTTCCCATCTCGCGCGTCCCGTTTGGAACATAATTCTCGATGGATTCAAAGAATTGAACACGTCATGATGTTCAACCGCATCCGAAATTACAGGGCGCGCTGGCATTTCGATTAGGGTTTACTTGCAAGTATCGGTACCTCTTGCTATTTGGTCTTGATAATTTTTACGATCGAACGATCATATCGTACAAACAGCTCGATCATGCGGAAGAAAAAAGTCCTCGACAAAATCGCCAAAGCCAAAATAAGATATGGCGTGAAATTTATAAAACGGATTTTATAATCCGGCGCGGAAGCAAACGGTCCGTAATGGTGAACGAACAGTGAACAAACGACCGACCGTGAACTTCACGGAAAACGACGTACGCAAAAATGTATGGTCAGTGACATGGCTCCTTCCGAAAACAGGAATCATTTGTTTTCTTGCAGACACAAATTTGGCACCTACCGACATCGGTAAAAGTTTAAAACTGACATGACCACAAATTATTATAATGTTTTACAGGTATAGATAATAACTATACGAATCGATCGGTGAAAATTCTAGTTTGAGATAAAATAAAACATATTATACTCGCAATTATAAATTAAATTATTTTTAGTATATATTTGTCTGGATAATAAAACTTATTATATATGTATATCAAGCGATATTAATTAATTTTTATTAGTTTATTTTAATTTTTATTACAAAAAATTACAATATTCTTATATCATAATAATTATATTATGTTATTAGTGATTTGTGATCGATTGATTTGACTTGACGACATAACAAATTGTCTTACTGAAGCGGCATTGCAAATTATCGCTCTCCGAAAAAATTAACATTTCTGTTATAATGTTTGTAAGAGTGCTGAAAGCAAAACTATATAAATAGAACCAAAGTAATCGTAAACGTGTAACAGCGATAGACACAAACGACCGACCGTGAACCTCGAAGGCGACAGCATCGAAGTTATACGAAGCAGTGATAGGGCGAAGCACTTCGAAGTCCCGATACCTGAAACCCACGTCTTTGCTAACTTTTGTCTCGATCACAGTCAACCGTTAGACACTTCTTTTTATTACGTTGACGTTAACGCACTTTCGAAGACATCATTTTTCTAACAAGAAACGCTCTGACATATCATTTATGGTTAAAATGAAATTAATGTAATACGACTTTTTGCTTTTTCTATATTATTTCGATTCTATATGTTTCTAACTTTTTTAAAATTAACAAATTAACAACCGTCTATTGCAATATAAAATTTACCGTAAAAAAGAGACTGTCAATTTTATCATATTTAGCTATATTCTACTTTTTTTCGAAAAATCAATTTTTGTATTTAATTTATTTTTAGAACAATATTTTTATGCAAAATTTACTTTTATTTCTAATAACAGAAACGTATTTTCAGAATAATTATGAAAATTACCTTAGAATAATTACTTTAGAAATCTGAACGCTTTACTGCATGCAATGTGTTCTGGTATGAAAAGATTAATAATACCAGAATATGAAAAAGGAAAGAATACTAACTACTTATAAACTTATTAAGATTGTAACGTAATACAAAACATAGTAAAGATACCGCTCTCTAACAGTAACTTTATGATCTTTACAGTCGCATATACCGATAAACTGGTTATGTGTATGAGGAAGAGAGAGATTAATCTGTTAGATATGGAAAATAATTTTCTTTTCTAAATATTAATTAATTTCAGATTTATTATCGGAAAAAGTAAGTCGTGATTATAAATTTAAGATATTTGTCTTCGTGATCAGAATAACGCTTAATGATTCTATATGTTTTGATCAAAATAGAAACAATAAAAGAATTTTCTGTTCTACAGCAAAATAATACTTTAATGATAATAAGAATAAGAAAAAGAAAATATTACTTTTATTAAGAAATAAATTCCTCAAAAAATATTTTTTATTAGTTAATAAACTTTCCTTTATATATAAAAATTATATTACACATAAGATTTTACAATCTATTCAATGTTTTTCCTTTTTACATCAAATTAAGTTTAGAATTAAATTTGCAATTAAATTCAAATAAAACAATTTTTTTTAATTTATAAAATATTTACATAATTTTATAATAAAAGGGTTAAATAACGTGTAAGTGCTGCTGACATCTGAATTACCACGGTTGCGGCGCGGCGGCGTGCCGGAGAGAAATAAACAGATTATTATTGCTCAACAGCGCTTTATACAGCGCGATATTATCATAAAATACCGGTTCCCGGCGTGCCTATCGGTCACGGTATCCCACGGAAAATTAAAAAACGAGCTCCGTACGCGCGCGATAGCCACGAATTACGACTGTCCGTGAACCCCGAGGATGATTTCACCGGACGGTGGGGATGCTGTACCGCTATGTGTTACATCGTCGATCTCTCCTCTCCCCCTCTCGCGTCTCCCATCGTGGCAGTCGTGCCCCCCCCCCCTCATCACAATTTTCGCAGTCGGGGGCACAACGGTTACGTTTTACCGTTGCGAGCCGCTCGTTCGCTCACGCGGCATCCGTGCTGCGGGCTCTGCGGTTGCGGCCCGGCCGGCGTTCTCCTCTTTGCTCTCCCGCACGCCTACTCGCGCGCAGAGCGAGGTTTTGCGCGCGCGATCCGATTCAGCAGCGTAGCGCCCGTGTGCGCGCATGTTCGAGCGAAGCGAGCTTACTTACGAGCGCGTCGATGGAGAGCTTATACAAGCATATTACACGGTTGTACTTATGGACGTACTTAAACAAAGTTTTTGCACAAACGAGATTTTGAACAAGCTCCGTTCTTATTTAAACAAACATACCTTCCCAGACAGCGCACCGTTCCAAAATTGGAACGTAAGACGTCTTTTAGACATCATATCATAAGACCCCAAATATCCCAATTTTGGACATGCGTGCTGGGTTTGCACAATCTTGAGCACGCAAATTTCTACACCGCGCATGTCCTCTTGTAGCCAAGATTTGTAATCGAGATAGATGTCGAAAAACGGCTTAGATTATAAGATCACTAGAAATTCTTATTTCAACCTGACGGTAAAATATGTAAACAATCTATGGTAAAACTTTGTTAAAATTTGAATATACCTACGCGTTGTGTTTTCATATATCACAGTACTAACTGCTACATGATATCCTTATTCATCGTTTACATAAAAGTATCAGCAGTCGCGCTGATCGAAAGAAGAACCCAGCGCGAGCGGCACCAAAAGAGCGGAATCAAAGAAAAGATCTTCACCGTCGAACAACTTGGTGAGGCTTTCCTGTGAAAGATCCGCCAATAACATGCCGCCAACTCGCTACCGGGGTTGCGCGCGGCTCGAATCGATTGTCGTTTCCGGTAATATCAACAGCGGCGACGCACCTACATCGGTCGCGGGAAGAATCAAAAGCTACCCATCGGCAACGCAAAATGTCAGCTTGAAATTATATAAAGACTCAACAAGCAGCACGTAATTAAGACTGATGTATGTAGATATTTTTTCTTGCTCTTTGGAAATATATTAATATAAATTCTGAAAGTATCAATTTTTTAAATATAAAAGATAAGAAGCCTATATAATAGACAGCGATTTTACATGCACAGAATTCTAGGTGATCTAATTGTCGAATAAATTTTTAAATACATGTGCAATCGATGCAATATTAACAATATTGATCAATATCAATGTATATCTTGCGCGAACATGGACGGGATAAATAAAATCGGGGAAGAATTGAAGGATCATAAAGCAGAGTATGCTCGAACTAGAAAATTCATCGTCTTAAAAATGCCGTAGCTCGGATATAAAGATCTACAACTAAATATCTGGTAGCAAGCGTTTTACGAGACTCGGGCTAGCCTTGGGTTTGGCGCCAAAGACCGGCCTGAGGTCAATGACCATCGTAATATTCACGTTCGGCCAGCGCGGACGACCGCGAGCTCGGTCCGAGCGATTCCTCAGACTTGAGATAATCGCGCATTCAAGGGTACGGAAGACGCGACGAATCGATTTCGGCAAATCTCGATCCCTTCTTTGTCATTGAAATTCCTTCCTCTTCGTTATGTCATTTGGATATTTCTAGTATATCAAACACCATCACCGATAAAAAAGTGAATTTAGTTCTTAAAAAAAAAGATAAATAATGAGGAGAGGGTACTTTTAACATGGAAAACGTTGATTCAAAAACAGTCCAAAAATTTAAAAAAAATATTAACACACGTACATGCGATTTGATTTTATCAACAATTTATTTACTTGTAAACAAATTTCTAGATTAAATACAAGCCTGAGTACACACATCGACTGATATAATCAAAAAGTACAATAATTGTGCGAATTTCTGACAATCTTGTTCTATACATTCGTGAAACTAAACGCTATTTCAACGAACGGTTTCCTAATAGCTTGCGTAGATTCTATCGCTTATACCCACACAAAATGTACTCAATTATTACCTGTACCTTAAAAGCCATCGTTTATGTAATATTCATTGATAATATCAAAAGAATATTTTGCTAATATATATAAACAAATTATTAGCGAATCTAAATAATTTTTGACACTTTTTGAAATATATCAATATTTGCGTCATATTTATTAAAGCATGTTTCGAAGTTTTTGGAAAGTTTTCTGTATAACTTTTAACATAAATTGTTTTTATCATAATTTTATTATATTTTTAACAAGAATATAATCAAAATTAATATACTTTTGATTAACATCAACAATAGAAAATGTTCTAAGAATCGCGAAACTCTTAAAAAGAAATTTTTACATGTATTTATATTTCTTTAAATAAATATGACATGAATTTAATGTTTATATTATGTTTATAAATTAAATAAATTTTTTTTCTTAGATATTTATCTTCTTGTAATAATAGGTTTAAATTATACAGTTAAATTCTGAGATCAACTTTTTCTCACGACGAAATATCCGTAACGGTAATTGTAAGAAGAATCTGCACAAGGCAATTAATCATTTTTCGGAGGGCATGATTTTAACACTGTAATTTTGCGGATGTTAAATCTCCGTATTGAGAAAAATACATATTCTTTGTGTAATAAATAAATAAGAACTAATCAAAAACATAGTTATCGATTTATATTAAAATTTAAAATAGGCTATTCTTAAACAATATTTAATCACACAAATTAACTACAATGTTCAATAACGTACTATTTTAATAAAAAATTATTTAATATATTAATATATAATATGTCTAGTTATTAATAATATTTATTAAGCAAATAATTAAATCAAATCACTAAAAGTTCATAAAATATAACTAAACGTTGTATAAGGTCGATTTCTCATTGGACTTTACTATTACTTGTTTTCTCACTTTGTTAAATATCAAAAAAATCTGATATCTGAGCATCTGAATATCTTTGATCAATCTGCTCCCGCGTGCTCAATGCACGCCGGATCCGGCAGGATACCAGACCTAAAGAGGGTGGCACCCTACGGGCGAATAACGGTGAACGGCGCGACCGAGTGACTCTCGTCACGGAAGAGATCCGTGTGCGCAGCAATGTGGAGGCGGCCAAGCCTCAAGATGAAGAGAGAACGAAGTGGTAGAACTACACGGAAATGAAAGAATAGAGAAGAATATAACAAAAGAAGAAAAAAGAGAAAAAAAGACAACCAAAAAGTGCATGAAACCCAAAGAAAAGGAAAAGAAGCAAGAAAACGTAAGAAAGACAAAGAATCAACGTAGGTTGGAAGTCACGGAGAAGGAAAAAATAAAGAAATGAGAAGATGGGAGAAGAAAGCGCGGGGAAAACACGTAGGGGGCAAGACAAGGGGCCTGAAAACAAGAAAACGGACGAGAAAGAAAGCGAAAAAAAGATGAAGTGGACAAAGAAGGAGGAAGAGGAAGAAAAACATAAGGAGAGGACCACAGAGAGGAGGAGGGCTTTGGGTGGGGGATGAAGAAAGACCGTTCGCTTTATGCTACCGCTCGTCTGGTAGGGGCACGCGAACGACGACGAACCGGTGATGGAGGCAGAAGAGTGAACCGGTGAACCCACGTAGGAGGGGGCAGGGTGACGGCGGCGGCGGCGGCGGTGGCGGTGGCGGTGGCGGCAGCGACGGCGGCGGCGGTGGCGGCGGCAGCCGACGGTGGTGAGGGTACGATGACGAGCAGCACCGTGCGCGAGCACCTGTGGATCTCTGCGGTAGAGTCACTCACCAGCTACCACCACCGGACCACCGCCGAACCTCGAAGTGTACAGGTAGAACCGAACGGAAACGGTAACGCCGCGCGCACCAACGAAACGCGAGGAGACGGAGGAAGAAGTAGAAAAAATTGGAAAACAAAAAGCAAACGATCGCCTAAAGATACCTGGCAGTCCTTACCTCGAAAAAAAAGTGGGGGATAAGGGTGATTGCGGTCGACCGCGGCGATTTTACTAGCCGTGCTGACGTTGAGAAGAAAAGAACCGTCTCCCGATCGCGTGTGTGAAGATCAAGAAAGGCTGAAGAGCACGGTGAACGAAAAGATGAAGGAAGATAATATCTAATAATTGATAATATCGGGAAATAATTCTCTCATATGGAAAAAAGATAAAGGCGATCGCGAAATAATTCATCGTGCACTACGAGTGTAAATTTGGGATTACAGTGATACGCAAAGTAAAGGATCGGAGTACGGCTTACCCGCGGTATTGACTCCGGTGCGAAAAATCAAAAAGACTCGATCGCAATCTTGGACTTTTCATTCAGCTGTTGCGGTTTGTAATCGCGCCAGTTCCGATTTCAAAGGCGGCGTCATTGTCAGCAGTGACGTTCGCGGGAACGGATCCGCGAGGAGCGACGAGCTCGCTTCCAGAACGAATCCGTGATCGCGATCTGATTGATATATTAACGCAAAATTGATTTTGCAACCTGCAAACAGAATTTGTGATCATTTAAATCATTAAGCTAGTGATCAATTCCAATTATCAATTCGAAAGATTAATTAGATTTTGTGTGGAGAATCTGAAGAAATACAGAACCGTGGCCTCCTCAGGCAAAATTTGTACTTGCATCTTTGAGATCGGAAGAATTACGAGGGAGAGAGGAAAGGATAATATCGAATGTGCGAGAGTGCGAATAGGAGTCGAGAAAATCATCGGTGGAAGACGGAACCCTGATCTATCCTGTATCGAGCGTCGCGGCGCTCGATATCGCTATGTGGCGGCGGCGCGTTCTTTGATTTGTGTTCCCGAGAACGGTGGAGTATGGATATACGATTGAATGATCAGTGAGAAATCGATCGAAAAGGACGGAACCCGGAAGAAACGGAATTGTTCTTAACGCGTATATATAGTGATTAACGGGATTTACTTAAGTGGGTGATAAGTGAGAGAGTCGAGGTGAGAGATAAGAGCGATTTTCGGGAAAGGCGGCGTTGTGAATACCAGGATATGCGATCTCGGACAAGATGCCTAGCACGATAAGAGGTGAGTGACATTTTACATCGGTTTATCGAAAATAAATAGGAACTTATACGTGTAAGTCAGGCCTCACGACGATCTTGTGACACTTTCTGTGTTGTGAAGTGCAACACGGGTATTTTTTAATTGCGACAATTTATTAATCCTTTTTAATAATAATTGCAAGAAATGTTAATTAAACGTTACGCGTTATTACATACAATTTTGCTTAATCAAATATTTTCGCGACATGTAAATATTACGATGATACTTATTCTGGGCGTAAGGGTTAATGACTTTGCGGGAAGTCTCTCGCGAAAGATAAATACGAATCCGAGTGTGTAGATTTAATGGGCGCTATCAAAGATTCACATGGCATCGATCCTTTCAGCGCTTTAACCCTTTCACACTGCGGACTATTGATTTAGCGGAAAAGACACTCGCATCCTGCGATATCTGGTTTTTTGAGTTAAATTAATAACAAATAAGATGAAATTTAGTTGTATATTACGTAATAATTTGCACTAAGAATTTCATGTTTCATAAAAATCATAACATAATTGACAGAATGAAATATCGATGAAAAATTGAACGTTTATTAAACATTCTCTCATCGATATCACAAATTCATTGATAAATCTGTTGTTGCTGAATTAATTCCTGAAATGACAAATTAATGATTTGACATTGTCTATTGCAATATCTAATAATTTGCATCATGCATTTAATTTCTGGCGACACAATGATCACACGAATTTATCCTTTCGATAAGATATTTTTAAAATTTTTTTACTTCTTTTTTTCGCTGAAACTGAAGTTAATGTTACAATTTCTATTTATACGTTGCAAAGAATAACGGTGACGCTAAAGAGAAGGCTATTTCATATGTACATCTTGACAAACGAATGATTAAGATTTCACGATATCCTATTCTTCCGTGACTCTACCTAGATTTATACAAAGCGCTTCTTGATTCTTCCTGTGGAGGGATTAAGGCAAGCAAGTCAATTCTCGAATTATTCGGAAGAGTAGGGTAGTAACAGAAAAGAATATTTAATCGGAATGAAAAGGAATACTGCCTGGGGAAAAATAGGCTCGTTCGCAGAAGGTAACAGTACGCGATGTTGCGGTCACGATGGCAGGGTCACTCGAGGTCAGTAACACACTGACGACGCGGTCGCGTAATCCGCGACGCTCTTCTGCCTCTCCGAGATCCATCGAGTGTGCGCTCTTCAATCTCTTCGTCCCATCGATCATATGTCATGGACTTATCGATATCACTCGATCTGATGCCTATTATTCTTAATTACGAATAATCAAAATTTTCTTTAATTATTAACTGGGAAAGAAAGTCGATGCACACAAATATCCAGCAATAGTATTACATTATTAAATTAACGTAATTTGATGTATCTCTGAATCTCTTAATTAGACAAATATATAGTTATATATATTTTACGTAGAAAACTGATTAGATTTTGCGAAATAAACATAATTTATTCTAGTTGTTTGACAGCTAAAGTTCTAGAACACATCTTTTGAGTTTATATATCTGTATATTTCTGTATAAAGATATACATTCAATGGTGGAAATATCATTATATTATACGAATTATACCATTATATTATACCAAATCTATGATGATTATGACATGACATCATGTTGACTAATGGATTACAGTTAGTGTAATTTTAAATATATTTTCTTTGTATACGATAACTAACAGTCTAATTTTAACCAAAAACAAATAATTCGGCCAATATTTAATTTTTTTTTATTGTAGAGAAATCAAGAATTTAATTGTTTAAAAAATGTAACAAATAGAATTAATTAATAATCGGCTGATTGATTTTAGTAAAATATATTATTAAGCCACTTATAGTTATACCGCGCGCGTATTACAATGAACGTAAATAGTTAAATAAACTGATCATCCTATAAATATTACATTACGTTCTTAATCGATGTCTTATCTCGCGAATTATCGAAAAATCAAATGGGATACGATGATATTTAAACAAAGGTAATTTCGTCCATATATATATATATATATATATATATATATATATATATAATATATATATGGAGATATATATATATATATCCATGATAATAATAGAGAATCCGTTATCGCTTGATAGGATTAAATAAAATATTAGTGAAATTAACTTTGGAAATATACCGATTAAAACTGTCCACCCTTCGTTGAAATGTTTAAATCATTTATTCCTCCAATTTACTCTCTATTTTCTAATACTTCATGAATATTAAAAATTGTAAAAACTGAAACAAATCTATAAAATAACTAAAATAAACTTATAAAATATTTTATAAAATTTATACGCGAATCACACACCTAATCTTTTATTATATGATAATTTCCGTAACAGAAAATAGAATATAAAGCAATATCTAAGGGAGTAATCAGAAATGTAAAGGTAACAGTAATAGCAATAAATCATGCTTTGTACTTGGTGGTGTAGTAGGTGTAAAAATTACATGACAAAGCGTAGATGAGTTGATGTTAAAGGAATGCATGCGAAAGCAGATGTAACGTGTCAAATTACGCTAATGAAAGCAATAACTACGTAGGCATTTCAATGCGAAATCATATGATAAAAATAAAGCAAACAAAACAGAATACACGCTATGCAATGGCCAAAAAAAATACTACCAAAAATATTTAAAAAATAATAAACCAAACACGAGTTATGTGTGAAATATTAAAAAACACGTAATTTAAAATCACCGAAAAAAAGTATAATCGAGAATTGAGCAACGCACAAAAAATGAGCAGGCAATTAAAGTGAGAAAAGGAAAAGGGAGCGGGAAGGTACACGCGAGCGAAGGGAAGGGCAGGTAATGAAAAGCGAGATTCTCTTCCTGCGACAGGTGGCAAAGACCTTGGTAAACTTAAGGGCGTTGCGCGATCGATTACCTAACCGGGCACGGCCATGAAGCAGATTTCGGTACCCGATGCCCTCCCGGTCCCGCGTGGGCCTCGGATGGGCCTGCGCCCGCTTGCCGAACTAAGCGCCGACAAGCTCGCCGCTCGGTACACGAACAAAAGCGAGGGTCAATGAACCTTCTTGAACGTACACCATACCACACGAACGCACGAACGCACGCACGCACGTGATCCTTCCACGCGCATTCGTGCGCGCTCGCTTTCCGTCTTTGTGTGTCCTCGAGTCTCTCCATTTTTCTTTATCTTTATCGCGCAGAACGCGTGATACGGCGCGGTATATCGTGAACAAAATTACGGCGTTGGCAAAGCGAAGAAGAGTTTATTCGAGCTCGGTGAGAATATATAGGAGTAAATTGAGATATGTAAGAGAGAATATACTATCGTGATAGAAAGATGAGATTGCGGACCAGCTTCACGTGGCACTGCCGTCGTATTTTTCCGTGAGGTAAAGTGACACGAGATACTATGAAAATTCATGACATAAATCGCTATATAAAAATTCAGGGTACCCATGTCGTGATATCGAAAAATGAAGGCGTCATACTGCAATGACATGCAATGTAAATGCACATACATCATATATGTATATTGTATATGTATAGAGAAAGATTTGGCGTCACATGAAAATAAATTCACAATATAGATATACCAGCAGTTGCTCATGTAACTATCTCTCCCGATAGTCCCGATATATATTTTAATGTAATTATCTGCAAAAAATTTTGATGGTTAAAACTCTAAAAAAAATATCTCTAATATAATTTTAATAAAAAATTTTTTACTTTGCAAATAATCTTTTTTATATATGTAATTATTTCTACTTGTTCTATTACTCTTCTATTACTCTTTAATATAGAAATTATTTAATTACGCCAATCTTCCCCTCTTTTAAATTTTATAATCACAGGTAGAATTTAAAAAAATAAAATTCTGATTGTGATAAATTCGGAACCAGAAAATGAAGTATATACCGAGTACAGTTCGTTACTTGTTAAAACAGGATCAATTCTGTGCCAGTAAAATCAATCATCAGAGTCCTCTCTGCCTTGCCGTTCGGAATATAGTTAAACAATACAGGTCTATATCACCAATCAATATAAACGTTATTGAGTTTTTGATTAACAAATAAATTTAAAAAAAATTCTTTGAAGATTTATGACTGATATGAATATAATGTTATTTAATTAAATAATAAATCTAATATATTAACCAATTTTATTACTTCTAATTTCAACTATTAAGATAACGATATATTTAAATTTCTCATTTTACACTAAAAGGCAATCTTTTTAAATTAAGTTTTTTCTAAATAAAGATTAAGTTTAATGAAGTATTAAAAATATATCATTAGTTTAAACAGACTATATAATGATTACGGTACACATATATTAGCGTTCTATTATTCCACAATATAATAATAATTTTTAAAATAAAAAATATTTATAAAAACAATTTTTGTTCCATATAAAATAATACAAGTATATAGAGACTGCCTGTTATCGGCGAACGAACTATCTGTATCTTCGAACCGCAACTACTTCAAAGGATATAAAATCACCCTATTAAACTATAGTTTTCCAGAATGCGCGAGAAAGAGGGCGGTAACCCCGGATATTTATTTATATCCCTACAAGAGTCGCATAAGTCGCATACGGCCCGACCGATGTAAAGACATTACCCAAGCATATCGCATCGCGTACATCGAAACGCACGAAGGGCATAAGCAGGCGATGAACCGAGCCTGTATATGTCGATGGGAGCCTCTACCCAAATTACGCTGCCGGGTGTACCGTTATGGTAGGCCCATGACCGAGCGACTTGAAGCGAGTTCGAGCCTCGTCTCTTGCAGTACTTCTTCCCGTACCTCGAGCAACAATCGAAAGATTCATGCGTCACGATAGGCTTGTCGCAATTTGCGATATATTACGAAATTATAGATAACTTTGCTTTACAGCGAAAACATAAACTGGAATTATTTCATATTTGAAAGAATGATTCATAAGTTGCAGTTACTAGCCTATGAAATGACTTAATTATTAATTGCGTAACAATTGCATTTTCTTTGTTGCGTAAATTAGAAATATATACAAAATAACGATTTTCTTCTAATATCATATAGTTTTAGAATTTAGACTTTTGTCAACTTTTTCTTAATTAAAAGGTAATCGCGAGCTTAATCGCATACAGTATAATAGATAAACAATTAATTTTTTTTATTTTTTTCTAAATGATATTCTATATGATTTTCCATATACGTTTCTTGTATTAAAAGGATTAAATCGTGTTGAAATATCGCGCAAATAAGATCATTTACACCCCAGTGAACAATCGTCATTACGAATTCAGCATCGAAAGACCGTTGCTACGCGTAACTATATAGGAAATATACTAACGCGATACTACAAAGCCACTCGATTATTAATAGAAACCTTCCTTCTTTGATACTTGCACATTGATATTTATTTTTCCTTTTGACATTTTAAAAAGTTGTTAATAGTCTTAATTAATAACCTAATTATAAACTAATAGTCTTAATTATAAACCATCAAGATATCCTAAAGAGTTAATATTAATACCGAGCCTTTTACTTTATTTTCTTCACTCTTGTCTCTTCTTTCTTGCACGAAATTCAGCGTCGGTATTTTCACTCGATTCCAAATATCGATACCACGATGTAGTATCGATATCGATGTAGCAACCCCGACGGGTGACGCGCGCGTACATATACATTATGCGTAGCTACGCGCGTAATTGCGCCACTCGTCGCGCCTACCTATCTACCTACCTACCTACCTACCTACCTACCTAACTCAAAACCAGGTTCTTTCGTTCTCCAGTCATTGAACTCGCGCGACTCGTTCAACCCACCAGCTGTTTCTTACTACTCCACCCCCACCCGCGCCCCGTTTCATCTTTCCCTCCCTTTCCGTTCTACTGTTTCTATTACTACCGCTGCTACTGCTATTACTCCATTCCGAGCGAGCCGATCTTGGACCATGTCTCCTCCAACATTTTTACGATCTACAGGAACGTTTTCCGACCCCCGTGCGAAACATCGATCGAAGATAGAGAGACAGGTGTCACTCTCTGAAGGAACTTGACATTTTTTCACGATGACACGCCTATTACTCACGTGTACTTCTATGATTCACGTCGACTGAAGATTAAGATTATTTTTATTCCTAAATTTCTCTCTTTAACATTTTTTATTATACATACATATATGTATAATTTACCTACATATAATCATCATTATCTCTTTTTTAATAACATTTACATATTCAATTTTGCTTAATATTTGATCGAAAACGACTTTATGAAATATTACTTTGATTTTGTATTTATCAATTATTCTAAAATGTCTTTAACTATTATACGGGCAATATCTATTTTCAAAAAAAGGAAAAATATTTTTGATAGAGAAACTAAAATAGTTAAAAAATTACAATATTGTAATTATTTTAAGTTCAAGTAAACATTTTTCATTTGTTTATATATTATTTATATATTAATCTCAACATTTTTGAAATTACATTAAAAATTATTTGAATTAAAACATTGATAAACAATTCTCACGTGATAGGTAATTAAATTATCTGTAGAAAAACTAACACTTTCTTTACTTTTACGTTTACATTTTTGAGGCGTTTTTTTGCCTCCTAATCATTACAAAAGATGGATCATACGCGAACAGAAAGATTATTCGAAATCTGAGATTTTCATTCAACAACACTCGAACGAAAAAGTCGGTTAGCTTGAGTAAGAGTTCGTTACCCGTTAATGTTTTACATCGATCAGCGAGGAATTCGAAGATGAAGTGATTTGGAACTTCTCACTATATAATTAACTCTTCCGCGACAATCATCTTGATGACCGTGTATTAGAAATTTATTAAGACAGAAGAAACTTGTGCAAAAATCTAATTAGGATTTTAAACTAATTACTTAATGATATCATTAAATAATAATTAAGTTAACTGTGTCTGAATTTAAGCACATACATAATAGTTATTTTAATATGTCTCTTACCAAATACAGTTATACGAAATGCATTCTATATTACGAATACATTTCTGTTTACACACACATACATACAGACGCACGTGTAACGCTTTAACATGTTACATTTTTAAATCAGAATTTAAAAAATAATATTTTTCCCTTATTTTCCAAAAAATTATGATATTTAAAGGTAAAAGAAACAGTTTCATGTTAATTAGAATTAAAACCAAAAAAATTTTACAGAAATTTTTTTATTTGTTTATAAAAAAATTAGATGAAAAAAGTAAAACTAAATATTTAACTCGCTTGAAGCATTCCGAGAGGCGGAATACGCGTTAACGGAAACTAATTCCTAACGAATGATCGCCAGCTCGCGCGAGCTCGGTCACTGCCACGCTCTATCCATGACTCATAGGACGAATCTCCTCTCTTCTGGATTCATTTCTCGTTGCTTGAACGTTGCTATTGAGCGCTTAAGGTCGCGGAGAGGAAGGTCGAGCTCACGTTCAACGCTCTTTCATGTATTTCGATCTTACCGGGCGCACGCAACAATAATATTGGCGTAGGGAGACACTGGGTGATAATGATATGGCGCGTATATCTAAATGGATAACAAGGCAATTAGAATTGATAATTTGTCCGAAATGAGCTTCTAAATATTTACATCCATTTCGAGGTGTCGTCTTTACTCATATCGTTTTGTTCATTGTTAACGTTTCATTGACAGCATGCGAACGGATGTCATCTACATTGTTCTGAATTTCTTCTTCGTCAAAATATGTGACGCTTTGTGCAATATATAAATTATTTTTTAAGGAATTTATATTATATAAGATATGTGTAAAATTTAAATACACAAACATCCAGTCAATATGATATTTTCTCTTATATAGTTTGTCAATAATGCAACACAGAACATGAAATAACAAAGATTTAATCGATTGAATTAATATTAAATCTTGACGCGGAGATCTAGGCCAGCGATATATAAAGTAGCAGGAGGGAAAATTGAATCATTGTATCTATAAGGATAAATATATAAATCAATACGTATACATAGATCGTGAAATAATTTATGTGTCGTGCAATACACGTATCTCTTGATATCTTTAGATCTGCAATATAACTTGTTTATACCACCAATTTACCTACCTGTCTTTCTCTCAATACAGAAAAAATTTTTTACATATACATAAAAACATAAATGTTTCTCTATTATATATAAATATATAATAAATTTATACAAATTTATATTGCGATACACATCCGCGAATCATAGTTTTCATCCAATATAATTAATATCCGGTAAAGAAGAAGATAGACAGCTAGAAAAGTTCCTTTAAAAAATGGTTTACGAACTTGAGTCCTAGCGATAATCACGATCCGATGGCCGAATCGGAGCCTTCATGGGCCGAAAGAGCGGACGCAAACGTGGACGAGCGAGTCGTCGCGTCGGCAGGTATTCGATAGCACCGCAAGGGTCGTCGACCGCAGGTGTTACGCGCCCGTTCACTCGACCCGCTCGGCTCGGCTCGTCCTCGCCGCACGGCCAAAACTCGCGGCTCTCCCTCTCCTATTCGGGAGACCGTCGAAATTCGCGGACACGGCCCACGTAGCGCTCCCTTACGCATACGTTAATGCGCGAACCCCGCATTGCTTCGAGAATACCTTTACATACCTCTGGAAGAGGTAATACCGGTGGTAATTAAACGTAAAAGAAATGGAAAACTCGTGAATTACGAAAGTCAATACCGCAGATTGTCAGTAAATCATTTAACACCAGTCAGTAGAAAACGTTAAAATAAATTTTGCCACTTTTCAATGAGAAATATCTTGATGATGCTATGAGACAATTTTATTTAAATAATGCTGAATATTCTACACAAACTCTGTTGCATTTTTTTCAATAATGTCTTTAATTCGCGAAGATAAATTGACAAGAAGAAATAACGCTCAAAGAACTTAAATTTTCTATATTACAATAAATAAACTGCTTGCAATAAAAATTAAATTTATTAAAAGTCGGATTATAAATCACAAATAAATATACCAATCTTTAAAATCTAATATTAGTATTAAATGAACATGATATAATCTTATGGTCTATCATAATGGACACGCGTACACGCTTGTCTTCTCAGAGACATTCTCTTCGTTCCTAAAAAAAACTCTTCTATGCCGGAGAATGGCCCGGAAGGAAACCCGTAGGCGTCAGTAATTAACCCTTTGTCTTCAATATACCTATAGGGTGATACGCAACTTCGTATCGCTCTTTGCATTGCGCCTATTACTGCGCGACGGTACATCAATCACGGACGATGCGCGCGGCCCCGCGCGTGATGCCTTGTCGCGTGATTGAACCGCGTGGGGTCGACAAAAATTCCTGGCGGGTATATCTAAAGGGGAACAAAGAGAGGGATTGTACAACGGCGGCTCGTAAGACACAAAGAATGAACGGAATGAACGAGCGGGAAGACTTTAGGCAAGTCCGCGCGCGCACGGGCAAAGTCACCGGCCGTGGCTCACCTCCACGGAGTGCTCACCTCCACGAACCTCGTCTGGAGGACGTTGACCCCCTCGCCACCACGTGGCGAGAGAGAGCGATGTCTCTCCTTCGCGTCGAAGGCACCTTACCTGCCTGATTTGAAGCAACCACCCGGCCGTGAACCTTCCTAGGGCCATCCGTTTATCTTCCCCTACCTCCCGCCGCCGCTCTTCCTATGGGTCCTCTATCCCTGACGTTCTTTGTCACTCTTTAGAAATCTCCTTGGCACACCGGTGTATCGCGTATACGTGTCTATTTATTCGCGCGTAGGCGTTTTCTTCTCCCGTTGTTGGGAATGAATCGGCGATGACGCAATAAAATTAATTGTAATTTAAATCAGAAGCGTTCTTGCCGCGCTTGTATGAAAACGTTTAGCAAGTTTAAGGCCACCTGGAGTCGGTAATTCGCTTATATGGATGAATCATCGTGTCATTATGATCACGAACTGCTGGATCAGCATGTTATATTAGTCATGTTTGTTATCTTCCTGCGACTATCAGTGTTCAAAAATTCGATTGTATTACACGATTGTAAATGTCCTCTAAATATCTTATTCGATTGTAATATTCAATTGTATTGTACAATTCTAAAAATCCTATTGAATAATAATGTATTGATGTGTAAAAAATTTTCATAAATTACTAAAAATTAATTAGAGTTGAAATTTGTTACATAAGATCTTCTCACATAATGCGTAATAATTAAAATTAATAATTCATAAAAATAACATCAAATTTAAAATCTGCAGTAATTTCTGTATCAAAATATTAAATGTATTTATTCAAATTAAATTGATACACAAACCTATTTTGAATAATAAAAATAACATCGGCATCTCGTGTAAATATGATCATTCATCTCAGTGATTCGAGTTATTCTGTTTGCAAACTGTCGACTTGGTAAGAATTGCGGGACGCACCAGACGACAGAAATGATTTCTCGATGACGCGGCGATTTAATCGTACTTACATTTTTTTTTTTTTTTTTTTTTTTTTTTTTTAAAGCACACACGAGTGATGTTAGCGATCCGCGATTCAAAAGTATCCACGTCGTCATTAGTACGTCGTCGCGGCGATTGCATCTCTGCATTTTTTTTCCACTTCCGCGACGTCGCGCGACGACGCCGCGCCGTTTCCGAACAGCGCGCATTCTGTTTAGTACGTGTCAGCGACACAGAGATACGCGGCGGCGTTCGCGCCAGAGCCAGAGAATGAGAGAATATCGAGATGGAGACGAATGACCGGAACCCACGCGTATTCCCTTATCGGGCGAGAATCTTCCGCGTGGCCTCCCTCACTTCCGTCTCTATACTCCATTCTATGTCGAAATGGTAAAAATAGATTCTGCGGGATAATTCCGGGAACCACCGAGAGGGCAACGGGATTTATGGGTCCAACGATCTCTCTAAAGGGAATCTGGGAAACAAAGATTCATCGCTATCCAATACTATCGATGTAAGAGAGACGGAAGAAGTAAAGCTGAGATATAAAACTAAGATGTGAAAAATTTATATATTTATGAGTGACAATATTAGAGGTATATAGAATAATCACAGGTTTATGGATTCAATGATATCGAAGATGTTCGAATCGATAATTTTGATAAACTTGTCAATCGAAAGAGTTAAAAAGTGAATAATGGAACGAGACAAATGTACAAAGGTATAATATACGAAATTAAAAATGTTAAACCGCTTAAAGCTAGCTTAAAGAATGAAAGATTTATAATACACGAGAAGTTCGTAGAATAAAAAAGGAAGAAATTTAAAAAGATATGTGAAATTTTACGCACATTTAAATTAATATATTTAAGAGCCTTGCTCCCCAAGTCTTTTTCTCTAAATCTTTCGGAAATTTCGGTAGCCTTAAATCAAACAATTTGAAATTTTTCAGTGTTTCGACATCAAGTTCTCGTGATCGACGAGATCCAACATTCATTACCTCTTATTGCGTGCACGAAAATACGCGCGTTTCCGCCCCGCAATCTGTCGAATTCGTATGCCAGCTTTGTTTTCCTGCGCTTCCTGCGCTCTCTCGGGCGCACCAGGGTCGACGATCCTCCTCCGGAGGATGATTATTAAGCGCGGTCGCGTTGCGTGGACCTTCGGTAAACGGCCGCGGTTCGTGCAGCAAAGTGCACTGACCGCAGATAGAAACACGTGGACGCGGGCCGCGTCCGTCGGCAGGCGGCCAGAGGGTGCGGGAAGGAGAGGTCCGGGTCGAGGGGTGGGGTGTCGGGCCCCGGAGGGAGCTGAAAGGGCCCGGTGATTTTAACCGAGGCCTTCGCGCCGCCGCTGCGCCGTGCTCGGCTCGCCGCACCGGCGCGGCATGGCAGGAGCGATTTTGCGAAACGCTTAACGAAGCACCGTGCCGCACCGTGCCGCGTTGCAGCCGCGCGCTTGTTCGTTGACTCGCCGCCGCCGTCGGTTGAGTTTGTACATAAAAGATAGTAATGAGTAAGGACAAACGATACGCCTTAAACGATAACGGTACGTCGATTCGAACGGTAAAAGACATTCTTTGGCCGTTTAGAGATTGACAATACTATGGACTATAATATTGCTCGGAAATTAATCGCGAATATCTAGAAATAATGATTTGGAAAATGTAATTAAATTTACTGAAAAGTAATTAATATAAAAATAACATTTTTAGTTAAAAATCTATCTCGGATAAAAAATTAATAATATAATCTCTCGATATATAAATTAATTAATATTAATTTCAATAATTAATTAATATCAGATAAGAAAGTGCTTTAAAAAATTCATTGAATAAGGGGTGAAATCATAATGTAAGAATGTGTTTTACAGAATTACGACATCAAACTATTTCAGATGTTATACATATATACTTTTAATATTTTGAATCATATGATTACTTTGTATTACATTCGACCATAATAAGCCGTGCGTGTCTCTGTCATTATATAAAACTTGAAAATAAATTAGAAGATAAATTAGGAGAGACTGATGGAAAAAAAATTTCGTTATCCGAGCGCAACGTGAACGATTCGTTGCACGCGATGAGAGCTTATCAGGACGCGCATCGGCTCGCATAAAGCCAAACATCCGCAAATCGGAATCGTACTCACGCACGCACGCGAGCACGCATAAAAAGCTTGACGGAAAACGGTATAAAACTAGCGGGAATCCACAATTCTAACCCACTCGCCTTGATTTATGCGGAAAGTCAATGGCTGTTTTGGCCCGATTTACTTCTACGAATTCGATCATGCGACGCGAAATGCATTTTTAAATCATGTGTCGATTTTTATCTTTCAATTCGATCCAATCAAATTGAGAAGAGAATAAAATATCGTATTTTTATTAATGTCCTTTAAAAGGTGCTTAATAATTCGTAATGAGTAAAAATTTTTTTATATTTTGAGATAATAAATTTATCGTATTTGCCAAATATAAATTATAGATTCAAATATTACTATAGATTCAAATATAATTTGTAGATTCATGATTTTACATTTTGTAAAATATACATTTTATAATTTTTACTTTGTTTACTAACAAAAGTATTATATGTTTAACATTTTCTTAAACACTTCATAACATATGTTCCCTATATCTTTTTTAACTTCTTTCTAACAAACAATTTATAAATTAATAATAAATCAATTTATAAATTAATTATAGAATTATTCTTGTTTATTTACACTGATAGCTTAATAATTTGTCACATTTCAGTGCCAAATGATTTTTGTAATTAAACTTAACTCGAGTTTTTTCGACCGAAATAAATCGAATCTAAATATAACAACACATATCGTTCCGGGACATCATGTTCGTGGACGAAAATAGAAGTTCATCCACGACGCGTCAAGAATTTTAATTTTGGAATAGGCAGAGTTTATTATCTCCGCGCCAGAAGCGTGTTACCCCTCCTTTCTCCTTCACCCCTTTCTCCGTTGTCCTTTGTACGCCTTCCTAACCACGCTAGTTCTCTATCGCTGTGACGTAATAATGCAAGGTCTTACGGTATCTCCGGCAAACGGGCCCACATTACGTGAGTATCCGTACACGCGACCCGCATATACGTAAGTACCTGCGTAGAAGAAGATCCGCTAACCGTTGCTTCTCGCGTATCCTTCTTCAAAGCTCGTTTGAACCATTCAGGTACAGTATCATGGATTTAAAAAAATATTAAAGAGAAATAGAGATTGTGTACTTTAAAAAATATATTTATTTTCACAAATTTTTATTTTCTTACAAGCTAATAATTATTTCAATTTCTACATGTACTCTTTGACAAAAAACTATATAATTATAATACAAAGAATTAATCAAGAATATTTTTAGAGTAATGAACGACAATTAATTTACATTTGATATGATTTATATTTATAATAATGCTTAAAGAAAACGTTATTTCTTTTAATTTAAAATACTAAAAATATATCAATTTAAAAAAAAGGCAAAGAAAATAATTTTAATATATAATAGCAACAGAAAGAAAAAGTATTTCTCCCACGTAATATATAATTCTGATGAAGCGCACCCCCCCCCCTCCAGTTCTCTCTGGATCAATGGTCGCGCCGGTCGCGCGGCGAGTTCATCGGCTGCTGTTGTTCGGCGATCGCACCGAGCGCGGCTGTCCGACAGGTGAGCGGCGCGGCACACGTACGCGCTTATACACATGTGAGATACAGTTAGAAGTACCGTTTCTGAAAATGCAACGGCTCGCGTCTCCGCGCCGGGCCTCCGCCGTCCGTGCCCGGTGCGGAGAGGGCCCATTTCGCGCGCGGCTCCCCTCCGCGGCTCGCATCCCGGACACGGTTTCAATGCGAAACGGACACGCTTAAATCGCAGATCCATTCGAAAGGGTGTGCGATAACGGTAGCGCGATATTCACCGAGCGTTCGATAAAGGCGCCACGTAAAAAAATCCTCGAAGAAAACGGAGAATTGATTGTCTAAATTAAAAACTGGCAAGATTTTATGGTTGTTTACTCTTCCTTGCCTTTGTGAATTACAAGCAAGTGCGGTAGACTTCTCTCTAAATTATCATAAAAATTATGTAATAAAAATTATCATTGTAACATAATAATTTAACAAAAATCTCAATTATACAGAATTCTTCCAGCAGTATTTATCTTCAAGTAGAAAGAAATATTTCAGAATTTTGATGATTTTCGTCGAAGATGTAATGCCGTCCCTCTTCGCTCTGTCGATTATTTATTAACAAAAGCTTAAACATTAAGTAGGGAATCGTTACCCTCAGTGTTCAGATTGTGCCCGTCATCCGAATGCCCGAATGCCCGAGAAAAAAATGGAAAAAATACGGCAAATTATATGCGCGGCAAACAAAGACAGCCAGCATCGCGCAGCCTGTCCTATCGTTTATCGGGTTTATCCGATAAGACGAGCTATCCTCCGACGAAGTCGGGCTAGTAACGCGATCGAAGGAAGGGTAGCCAAGTCGCACGGGAGTCGCACATGCGCAAGGTGCACCACCCCCGAATCGTCCAAAGGCCAGTTTACGCTAGTTCATCCACATTCATTGAAGAACTTCCGGCGCGTAATTTAACCCCGGCGTATTTCTCTCTTTCTCTTTCCAAGCTACTTCATTATTGAGTATAATTCTATTTTAAATGGATATGTTAAAAAGTACTTTTAAAATAAAAAATTTTTAATATAAAAATGCTATATTTTAAATATTTCATTTAATTGCGATTCATCGCAATGGACAAATAAATTACGTAAGACAATAAAATACATATTAATAATATATGTATGTAGAAGTGCAGTAATAAATATGGAAAATTAATAAAATATAAATATAATACATAAATAATAATTTCTTGTATAAAGGCATAATATAAAATATACGAATAATAATATATAAGGTAATAAGATATTAATTTTCATGAAAAAATTCATTATACACATGTCTGGGGTAAGACACTATTACATCATCATTACCAACAATTTTTATTCACTTACGTTGCTATTAAGCCTTCTTATATTACTTCATCCCTTTTGCTTATCTCCCTTTCGGACTATACATCACAACATAAATAATGATCTCAGCGTGAGGAAAGAGCCCTTCCACCTCGTCATAAATATTACGCAGGGTTTAAAACTCCCCTCGCCTATAGCTAGCGTAACCCGGGCGGGGTGGCGGTGGCGAGGGCTCCGGGGGCGCAACGGGGTTGCTCGGGGGCGAGTCAAGTTCCCGGATGCCATCTGGTGGTGGTCGGTGCAAGCAGGAGCCACTGGTGCCCCGTAAAGTGCATAGCGCCGAAACGAAAGGAAGGCAGGAAGAAGGGAAGGTTGAGCCCGGGACGCGAGGACCTGAAAAGTCTCCTCCTCGACGAAATCTAACTCCGGGAGCACGCGAGGTTACTCATCGCGCGCGCGATATTTGTTCACATTGCCAGCGAGGAAAAAAAGTAACGTGCCTTCCTTCGCGACGAGAGCTGCGGAGCCCTCCGCTTCCATCATCGGCGATCACGACACGGGCGAGCACGATGTGAAACCACGAGGCGCTCGAACAAAATCCCGGAGCCTATCGTGCTTTCCCGCGGGGATTATCTTCGAAAACGTTCGAGTGCATCAGCTTATTTCTTCCGACCTCAACTTCGATGATCAAGCAGACCTGGACACTTTGACATCTGACACGAGAAAACGCTTTAAACTGACAGAAGATGGTCCCCGTCGACGATCAACGGGGGTAAAGCATTCCCGAGGAAGACAATCGTATATACCGTCGATGATATCTGGACGCAACGAACGAGGAGTACGAGTGATTCGCGATGTGGGTGTCCCCGGCAGTGTGGTGAGTTGGTCCAGAATGTCAGTGATCGACGAAATCGACGAAGGGAAAGCGTATCGCGGCACGGATAGCCATCGACGACCGATGGCAGCATTTCGTCGCGAGTGCTAAAAGTATCTTATTGCGTGCGAGGCTAGCTGTCGCGGTGGTGGCGAGATATCGACCGCAGCCGTCGAATTAATCGTCGAAGGTCGCGAGCACCGCCTCGCACACTTCGTTGCCCTTCGCTCAAGCCGATCGACGATCCGACGCTCGCCAAATCTGATGATCTCAGTGAAAACCAAACCGCGCGATGACCATGATCCAACAATGGATCTTCAAACATCTGCCGATTAACGGATCGCACGAAATCACGAGCTTCTTCTTTGAGCCGCTATCCGTTCTCTTCGATCTTTCTCGATTCACCTTTAATAGCGTAGATCAAACGATTCCCAATTCTAGCAATTTTTGAGAAAACGTCACTCGTGTTAGTTCGTCATAGTCGTCACAAATAATTGAGCAATAAACAGCTTATGAATGAAAGTGAAGTGTGAAACTGTCCTCGTGCGTTCATCTTCTTTAAGTATTGCCTGTCCGTAACTCACAATAGAGACCAGCCGATGCCCCATGCGCTGTATTTCGGCTACGCGACTTCGCAAAGGAATGTAATCATTAAAATCGATTACAAACGTTACGTAATATAAAATCGATGTCAACACAAATACAGAATCGTTATATTTACGAACGATCGATCGCTGCCGACAGCTCGAAGTAGGCTTCAAAGTATTTCTTTCGCGTTTCGGCGATAGTGTCTGCACTTCCTTATCCACACGGTCGGACAGATCGAACTCGCACCGGGTCTAAGGACTACGACCGCCACGCTCCCTCGCTATGTTTCGAGGCTGCGCGCGAGGAAACGCGTGGTTGAATCGAAGCGACCCTCTCCGAACGAGACCCACTGACCTATCGACTCGACGGGCTGCCACTCGAGGCCGTTCCAACTACCCCTCTTTCTACACTTTCTACCCTGATGTTTGTTTTTGTTGCTCTCATAGCTTTTCGGTCCAACCTACGACTCGACTTCTCCCACTTTCGAACGCATCAAAAAAGTCACTCGCTTCATTCATAAGCATATAAATGACGCTTCTTCCTTTAATGTCTTAAACTAAAAACCGTTGACCAAGAGATTTTAGTGTGCACGGCGATAATAAACAATCCTTTAAAAATTGCCTCTTTGATTCCTCGTCATCACTTCCACGTCCCTTTTTGAGCCGACAAACCTGGTCGCTTGCATCCTACGAAAATGAACCGAAACAAATGTTGGATCGCACATGGCGAAAAATCGATCAGAAGCAAATGCACCGAGCTCGATATTCTTTCCGATATCGGCGCGTTGTGTCAACGTATTGCAAAAGCGTATCGATACGAGCCAGTAATGACGATCTAAGTGAACGTAACGAAATAGATAAATATTATCAATATAAAGCAACCAGTCAACGAAAAACAACAAGAGATTAAGAGTAAGAAGGAAATATCGCGCGCTTCACGAAGGAAGATGCTTTAAAGACGTTTTCTCTTTAAACGCCGAGAGACAATGATCCCGACGAAGAAATGCAAATAAATCCCGCAATAATCTGCACATAAATATTTACGTATATACGAGAGAGTATAATGGGATAGAAGTCCAAAGCGAGTACTCGAGTAATCTCGAAAGTGACTGACTCTATTCAAACTGACTGTCCGATTCATTCATCCTCATCTCGTCGCTGGCCTCAACGAAACGCAACAACAACGACGCTGTCTTCGACAGTCATCATACGTAGAGATGCCATAACTCGTATTAAGGTATTTTTACTGAAAGCAAATATCCGCGGGAAAAAAATGGCTGAAAGCGCAGCGAGTCCGGGTAGCGTGCATGCGAATAGTCCGCAACAGCAGCAGCAGCAGCAGCAGCAACAACAACAACCACCACAGCAGTCGCAGCCGCAGCAGCAGCAGCAACAGCAGCAGCAACAGCAACAGCAAACGCAACAACCTCCAGATATAAGCAGTTCACAGCTAACATCTCCACCGATCACGGGAACAGGTATGACACTGACATACTGACAATGAATAAGAAGAATCGTGCGAGATTTTCTTTGATTTTAATGTCTGCAGTAGTTCATTTTTTTTGTTATTGATAAATTGTAGAGAATCGAAAAATCAAGCAATTTTAATTTGCATTAGAAATAACTACAGCAAAAAAGAGAGAATGCAAATTATTAAAAATAATAATAGTGTTCAAGAATTAGAAATGTTATTTTATCATATACGCTTTTTATCAAAACGCACAAAAACAAATGTTGAAAGCATAAAAGAAAAGTTAAGAAACTTTTTATATAATATTTTTTAGATACGTGTGTGTTAACTCCGATGTATATCTATATTATTTCGGCGATACATCTCAATTCGCAATGTTAAATTGTATTAGTTAATTTTCGATTGTGAAAGCTTAGCTCAAATCTTCGCGGAAAAAGGACCAATCTTTCTCAAAGCAATCATATATCAAACATTTCGTGGGCAAACGTGCTAATCTTCTATTACTTATATGTCGGCCAAATGTCCCGTATTTCGAGCTGTCTTCTAAAATCGTTTGCATACCGTGTGAAGAACGGCTCCACGATCGGATCCACGATCTCGCTCGCGTAATCGCGTAATCGCGTTGGCGTAAACGCCGGGCCATTACTCCGCCAGCAGCACGCGAATCGCGCGGCGAGACGGAGCGGCTCTCGCGATGCGCCGGTACTCGCTCGGATGACGGGGGACGGAGTCGTGTGTCGGCTGCGGCGCGGCGGCGGCGATGACGGCGGCGGTGACGGAGCAGCGTGCGCAACGAGCGAGAAGGAGAGAGCGCGAGTCGCGTTAGCGGATCTGTCGGTCGAGTAACGGAACGCCGGCGAGTACCGCTAGCACCGGCTCTGACGCGGTTACCGGACACCGTTACTTCGCCGCTGCACGAGTAGCCCCCACGTGCCTCTCTCGTCATCCTCGTCGCGCTCGTTGGAAAGTACCCTCGCGGGCGAGGAGAGGGTAATTTGATGGACACGGATATACGAAAAGATGGAGGTGGCCCGATGGGAAAATTCAACTTAGTTATGCAAGGAGGCATCGAGACGTGATCTTTTTTCGCTTTAATATATTGTTCGTCCTATAATATCTTCGTCCTATATTTTTGGATCGCCTAGATATCGAGAATTACCAGATGGAAGAGTGGTTGAAAAAGAAATGAGCTTCTTATCGAAATCGACGCGATTTTGACTTTTATAATTTTTGTTAAAATAAGAATGCGACTTATGCGCGCATAAGACGTGTGAGCGTTATACAATTATTAAAATTTGAATTAGTAAACTATAATAATATTAATTTTATGCATTCACATTTATAAGAATAATTTAGGCTGTACTTTGATATTCACTGCCAGTTGCTAAAAATCTTTAACGTGTGCATTATAAAATCTATAAGCACCGCGATGACAATGGATATCGGAATACAGCTTTAATAATAATTACAAGCAGTTACGACAAAGTAACGCTGAGTTCTTTCCGTATAAATATTGTCAAATTCTCGGATATTTAAAACTTAAAATAAGTGAAGTTTTATTATCTTCCTTTAAAAGCACTACTGCCGACGGGAAAAGCTATTACAACCATGTAAAATGTTCAATAGTTCTATATTGAGACTGGATGCAAACTATTGATTTTCTTCATATATATTTTAGACTGTTATTAGAATATCATATCCGGTTTCTACTCATTTTCCATGGACTACAAAAGTAATGGTTAGCGAAAGCTGGAGAGATATTCCTTTTAATAGGTGCGGATAAAATATTATACGTATATCAGTTGCTTACAATGTTCTTTATCATGCAATTAATATATACATTTAAACAAATCCATATTTATGTATTTCAAAATCTTAGAAAATATTTCAGAAAACATTTCTAAAATTTCGAAATATGTTATATGTAATTACATTTAAAACGCTAAATATGCATACAGTTTAATGCAAACAAAATTTCCATATCTATCAGACATTTAAAAGTAATCAACACTTTCTTGATAAGACTCATAAAACTATATTCGACGGTTGAATTCATATAGCATTTACCGCTACGTTTTATGTCTGAAGACGTTTAAGCGTCTGTCTGTAGGATGTTGATGTAAATAATCGGCGTTGTGGAGTTAATATTAAAATATAACGGATAAAGAGTCGTACTACAGCGTTACATCAATATCGCCAGCCCGTCTTATATGACGCATTAGTACGTCAATAGTCGGCAACGCATTGATTTTATATGACGTAGCTGCACGTCAATGTAGTCGTTAGACGCGTGGATTTTACGTGACACAGAGATACTTCTGCCAACGTCATTTAGCGGTAGCTAAACTTTTTTTCTCCGTCTAGATTATAGCCAGCGTTATACGATGTACATCAAGGAAATGAGTAGTCGGTAAAATTACAGTTAATATAGTGTTGCTGAATCCGGCCAATAATAACATGTCAATAGTCGGAAAGTCTCTGACTATAATTATTACCAACAGCCTGGCAATTATCCGAAGATGATCAGGACGCGGAGAAAATTACCGTCCATTTAATCAGTGCCATCAAACGCGAGTAAACTTGCCGTTCGGCTTAACAGGCGTCATTAATCGAGATCCGCGATCGAGGAAGAGCGCGATCACTTTTAAGATGACGCTTATGATGAAAGCTCGTTATCACACGCGGCGTTTGCCTCAACAATAATTAGACACATCGGAAAGCTCGAAAGAAAAGTTGAGGCGGTAAGGGCGTGAATACCGGTTACCCGATGGGTAATTTTTCCTAGTATAGTCATGACGATTATACAACAACAATAAGGTTCGCGCTACCGTTTCTCGCGCGTTAAAAGCGCCGTTTTAATCGCGCGCGCGCGCGCGCGCGCACAGCGCGTAAAATTACCGCGTAACGGAAAAGGCGAGCTACGAGAAAACGTGATCGCGTGCGCGAGCGCGTCCCGCAGGTCTAGGGGTTAGGAGGTCGAGCTCCTTGTCGTTTTACCGTTCGTGTCCGGGAGAACTACCCAGCGCATTCCCCGACGGAGTTGCCATTATCGTTATTATTATTGTTAGCCTCAACTGTGCACCGCATCGACCGGCTCCGTTAACGTGACTGATTGCGAGAATGATGCGATTTGAACCTGGCGGTAGCACGACAGACTCTTGTCGTTATTGTCAGATTTGGATTTTTGCCGTTATTATTAATATTTTTTGAAAAATAGTTATCCTTTATTTTTTATCGCAAATTTTGTGCTCACGTATTCTTTTTTCCAAGAAATCAATTTACGTCATGCAACGTATTTTATAATTAAAAAATATAAGAATTTAATTGTAAGACAATCTAATAAAAAATGTGTAAATGCACATTTTAATTAAGTAAACATTTTTTTTCAATCTGTGTAAAAGAGATATTGTTAAACATTTTTTCTTTTGCATTTTTAATGAGAAAATACATCTTCAGATTCTAATTAATTAAAAAGTTTTTAAGATGTAAAGTGCCATTTTAGAATATTTGCTGAATTAGATGAGCATCGCAATTATTTAATCGCAATCAGGGAAATTAAAAAAAACTGCTGTCATTTGGTGTGTGTTCTCGAATTCTTCAATTTTTAATTTCAACAAATCATTTCTGTATGTAATAAATTAGATATTAAATCACTCTCAATCGTACATAAATTATACGTGATGAAATTTTAATGTACGACATAATTTTTTCTTTAATTTTTTAAAATATTTTAATCAATCACGTCTGTTAACCCAGCATGTTCGTCTGTCGCGTGAGATTTGTGTCTTTAACGAGCTTAATCGAAACTTTACGCGGCAATAATATGTCCGGCAGCGAAGCCCCGCATTACGTAAATCGCAAGCGGCATGGTCTCGACTTCTTCGTGTAAAATTAGTGTCAAGATTATTTTTTAGACACGTGAAAAATATATTTTTTATTATCATTTAAAACCTCGCATTTCTTTTTTGAATAACACAAAAAAATCTTGATCGCTTATTCATCTACCAATAATAAAAAGTTTCAAACTTTCCAACTTTTTCCTCCTCAAAAATCAAAAGAAAAAAATAAGTATAAATAAGATTTCATACGTAAGCAATTTTATATAATATATTTTCTTTCTTAACTCTCCATTTTCGTCTGGTTTAGAAAATGAAAGCAGACGTAGAAGCTTTGGCATTTTGCAATTTAAGTTCTTATAATAATCAGAATAAGTCTCGCAAGTTTTAATTCCACGTACTTTTAGATCTCGCAATCTTCTTAAAAAATATCACGAACCAGAAGATAACACGTGTTTCCTTTGACTTACTCCTACCTACATCGCTGGCAGAAGTTCTCAAAGGCTTTTTTTAATTTCACCCGTCTCTGAATCGTTAAAAGGAAAATTTGCCACTGTCGAGGGCGAAGAAAACTCACCGCCACAAATACGTCGTCGGGCGCGTGGCTCTTCCAGCCCTCGCCGACGGTCTTCAAGTCGCAGCCCGCGCGTCCGCTCGTCCTTTTTCTTCCCCCGGAACGTTCGTTCGACGGCATCCCCGTTCGCGCGCGTACGCGCGTTACGTGGCGCGCGCGACGGCAGTAGGCCAAGGGTTCAACGACCTGCAGCCTTGCAAGGCCGGTCGCGCGTCGGCTTCGGCTACGTTCGGCTCTGCCCGACTCGGCCCGACGCGACTCGACTCGACTGCCAGCGCTCGGACGGACCAATCGCGCACTCGATCACTCCGCGCGATTCTCGCGAACAGTATCGACTGCGTCGCGTTTGACGACTTATTGCCGTGAATTTATCGCCGACATTCGTCCTTACCGACGCAGCGGCCGCGGAGGAGCTGCGGGCTGCGGACCCTACGGACACCATATCCGTTGCGAGAAATCTGCAAAATATGGTAATACAAGGAGACTTCGTATGATGAATATCATATACGTATACATATGTATGATGATATAAATGTGACATATATATTATTTAATCTTCCAATGTAATATAACGATTTCAATTGGGTTCTCAAGTAAAATTTTTTTATTAAGCGGTATCCATAATTAATGTAGAGAATCTAAGCCGATTTTTAGTACTTTTTGAATTAAAAAAAAAACCCAAATTTGAGAAAGTTATAGCTTTCTAAAGTTTCTTTGATGACGGCAACTTCAAAAGATTTCGCAACAACATTATGACGTCACGCACATTTTCGTGTACTATATTTTCTTCAATTTTGAAGATATTGCAAAAATTCAAAAAGTTTACAAAGAAAGTATGCTATCAAAATATACTGTTAGGTAAAAGTCGGTTAAAGACCGAATTGAAAACAAATATTATACGATACAAAACTAACACACGACAATGAAGTACGAATAAGTCAATAAATATTTCTTTTGATTAGCAATATAAAAAAAAACTTGATAAACATATGTAACAAAAATTTTTAAAAAGTAAATATTTCCACCTTGCGCATCGGTCAATCCGGCGGTGTATCCACGTCCAAGACAATCGAACTGATTGTGAGAGAAGAAAGAGGAAACGTGTAAAACGCGGTTACGATTATTCGCGCGGACGAACATGGACCTCGGCGGTGGAGAAGCGGAACGCAAGCGCTCGGACGAACACGTTATTCTCGCTCGCCGAACCGCGCGGCAAGCCGTTCGCTACTCGCGCGAGTGCGTCGAATCGGAACGACGCCCGACGCACCGCCGATTGCGAGAGACGGAACTTCCGATTGCGACACAGCTCCTCACCGACAACGATCGCTCCTCGCGAGCGCGCGCGAGAGAGACGAGATGGCGGACGATACGTCGAATCCTCGCGCGGCGCGGTTCCGCTTCGGAAAATCGCGCAACGCGGCCGCGGCGGCGGCCGACGCCATTCGCGAAAAAACCACAAAAGGCACTTCAATCGTGTCGTTAAATCTCCATATTGCTCTCCGAAAAGAGGCAAGAGCCGCATCAGAACAAGAAGTGTCGTTAAATCTAAATAAATATCAGCTCGATATCAGAAATGGCGTGTAGTTTGTATATAAATATAACTAGTTTTTTACTTTTATCTTGGGCACTCCGAGATCTCGACGAAGAATTAATTAACCAATCGCATTGGTCAATTGCCGAATTGTTTAAACATGATATTGGTCAAATTTTTTCTCCGTCCGAGATCTCGGAGCGTCATTAATTTCTAGTATCGTGGACACAAAGGCTTTAGAAAACATTTATTTCAGGTGGCTTATTCCTTAGGGCTTGAGCAGAATAGCTGACTTATAATTTTAAGACAATGTTTTATGATTTAAATGTTTGTTTTTAGTAACGCACAATACTGTTTTTTTTGTGTCTCAAATCTTACATATACATATATAGTGACATTTTATACACAAGTTTAAAGCCCATTCTACAATAGCCGTAAAAGTATGTTTTAAGACGTAAGCAGTAAAAATTGACCAACTACTTACAGCCGATCATTCTTGGATTGTAAAAATCCCATTAGTCAATAGCTTATATTACTGCTTACGTCTTAATGGATACTTTACGGCTATTGTAGAATGGGCTTAAGACTTGAGAATAAGACAGGATTGATCAAGCATCCATTAAAAACAAAGATTTAAAGCATGAAACTTTGTCTTCAAATTATAAATCAGCTATACTGCTGCTCAGGCCCTTAGGCGATTGAAACAACGAGTATTTATCTTCGCGATACATCGATTGTCACGTTTAGCGTCACTCGACTGTACGTTTGGGACTCATCGGCGACGAGTCCCGAACAATGCGCTCTCAGTAATTTCAAGTGCAAACACACTGCTGACTGCAAACGGTTCCGGTGCGTTTCTAGTTAAACGAGGTTGTGGTTATTTCGATTCGATACGGCACGTATTTTCAGTAACATTTTGTTTGTTGGTGATCGATTGAATGTTACAATAATCCGCGTTCATGGATCGTTACGCGATCTTTTGCAAGAAGAACCAATTAGTACAGTGTCATCCCGATATCCTGTGCGAGCTAACAACTCCTGACACCGGGCACGTAAACTCGACGTGGTTACGTTTCGCCCCTTCAGGCTATTTAAAAGTTCGATTATCCATGGAGAGCAGCCAGTCAAAAATCTTATCTAACTTTAAAGCAACGTAAGAGGAAACTAGAAAGTGCGTTATTATATTAAAATCATGCGTCTTGTTTGGTTTAACCTACAAAATTATTAAATACACTAACATTTACTTCGCCAGTAAATAATTAATCTAATTAACTCTAATTAGGTTAATATTTTATTATGTTAATATAATAATATAATAAATTTAAAGATACTTAAAGTATGAAAATTACTTATTGTTTAATTTCTTTTTTTATTAAAATTTCTTATAAAATCAATTTGTCTTAGACATTATTCTATTTAATAAATATCATTCTCAATTCTCTCTCTCTCTCTCTCTCTCTCTCTCTCTCTCTCTCTCTCTCTTCTCTATGTATATTGACACTTGTATTTTGATTTCAGGTAAGACCATATTGCTTTCATTCTACGCGCATACTTGACGACCACCTTGCGGTGAGTATACTCGTACTTTACCAGATGAGTGATATTATTCAGTACACGGCCTGATAAATTACATGACAAATTCAAAAATCTATAAAACAGGTTGTAAAATGAGGAATTGACGATGTGAACAGTCTACGAATGCAATGATCTCTGAATAACTTATTATATTAACGGATTAGACGATCGGCAAATATATGAGCACCACGATGCAGCAAAAAACTGTATCGGAAATTCAAATTATCTATAAATGAACGCAGCGATATATATATGTGATATATATTAGTTAGAACTCGTAAAACAGGAGAGCCCATTATTATGCGGCTCGGAAGGGGTTAAGCAATGTGTTACGGTAGAAAAGATACGTGTCCAAGGCATAATATGTATATATATGTATATACACATATATATATACATATATATATATATGTATGTACATATACACATACATACACAGTGTCGGAGCACACCCGCCGGCTTAGCCGGCGGCGTTTGAAAATAGATCGGGGAACGATAAAGTGCAGCCGTGTCGGTGAGCTATCGAGGGTTTGCGCAATAATCGCAGATAGATTTATGCTAGATGGGATCGTTGTGAAAACGATCAACTCGCAGATCGGCGAGGGTGAAGTGTGCCTAGGCAGAAATATCGGGTGATCGGCAGCGCCGATCTCTCGAGGTATCGGGACGACGTTGACTGATCTAGTCGCTCTTCTACGCAATCAAATTTTGAAATGTTTTGACGCGACTTGAAAACTTGTTCCGAAACACACATTCCGTGCTTGGCTTTTATTTTTTATACGTCAAAATAAAATGACGGGGTACTTTGTTATTATTTCCTCTATTAACGAGAAGTTAAAACCTCATTTCATTTTAAAGCGTCGATACCTTTTACTCTTTTTAGTACAACATATACTAAGTTTTAATATAATCATTTACTTGTTATTTTGAAAAGAAAAGCGGTTATTAGATATATATTTGTAATAATATAGCGACTGTTTTGTAAGTGTTGATTACAGGAGGAAACTTTATAGTTATTAATTAGTATTAAAATTATTACAATTCGTAGGTACATCGTATAATTTCTTCGATAATTCTACACGAGGGTATTACGCCTACTTTTTTTTTCGCACGCAAGTTGCGCAACTCATGAGAGAGCGAGAAGGGCCTGACTGACAAAAATGGACCCGCGAGCGGGTTATGGTCAGACCTGGACCCCGACCCAGGTCCGGAAACGATTTTGGTGCCGCGGGCGGGGAAAGCGAGGCGAGGCGAGGCTCTAGCCCGATAGACGTTTCTCTCCCTTTGCGCGCTCTCTCGCGCCTTCTTCGACAGCCGAGTTTGCGCTACCGCGATAGCCACCAGCTAAGCCCCGGGTGTGCATCGACACCATAATAAAGGGTGATTGAAATGTCGCGCAAACCCGCGGCGGAATATTTATCGCGGCTTGCACAGTAGAACGCCGTTTATTAGAATCACATTTATCGAAGTCGTTCCGTGTCAGGTAAATTGGACTGCCGAGAGCGTGCGGTTGTAAATCAGTTGAGCCACCGTTTTCTAAGAATCTGTTTTTTCCATCAAGTGTAAATTCACCATCAGATAATTTGCCACGATAAAGACAGGCTTTTTTTTACAGATTTATAGATTCTACATAGCATACATTTTATTATACAATGATCGTTTTACATTTTTTTAAATATCAGATTTATAGTTTTAAAGAGTGTTGAACCCATAATACTTTTACTCCGCACACATTATATAGATTTGTAATTTTAGATCATGATTTTTTAATCTTAAAAAACAATGATACGATTAATTAACTTTACAAAATTCTCCTATCGTATATACAAATTTTAGGCAATTTTATTTTATAAAACATAGACGTTGCATATCTTTACTTCGCGGATCTTTGATTGCATAGTCCTTACCTATCTTTACTTATCATTTGAATCATTTTCTTTTATACAACTTCATTGCACAGGACCCAAAGCGAAGTCGACGAAATAAAATTTTGTACGCGTGTATCACGAATCAGTCGTCGGCGTTTTAGCAGCTGAGAGTGACTCGGAGCGAAAGAGAAGGAGAGAGAGAGAAAGGCCCAGATTTCATTTTCGTTGATGAGCTTGGCACTGGTCCAACTCGCCTAAATATATACCACCTTTTTCTCCGTCTCTTTCTCTCACCTTCTCCTTCTCGTTTTCGTCGGAAACGGATCATTCCCAGTTCGCGAAATTAGCGGAAAAGCACTACCGAGATTTTATCCTAATACGAATTAAGGTAATATTGAAATGAGAAAGATTAAAGAATGCGCGTGAATTTATTTTATATAAACAGTATATAAGAAAAAGCTCAAGAGCAAATTGCAAACGTCAAAGATTTCGATTTCAGTTTAAATTGTATACACAAATACATCTCAATTGCAAATAAATATACTAAAATGATAATGTATGGCCGCTGCCGCGCGCTTACGAAGATTTTATCAATATCAACTTTCGCTCTCTAATAGGACGAACACGAGAGACGTAGAAAAAAAAAAAACGAAGGATCAATATTTCGAATTCACTTCGCGCTGCGCGAAAGGCGGGCGCGGACCCGGTTGGCGCAACGGTATTCGAGGGGACCGCTTGTCAAACGCCGCCTCGTTGTCGTAACGTAATTTACGACGGAGTCCGCCGCTGGAAATTTCACCTTACAAACTCGCGCTCAGTCACAACTCGCTGCGGGTCCCGCCGAAAGAGCGCGATGAACCCAAAATGAGAAAGCAAACCTACTCTCGTGCAACCGCGTGCGCACGCCCGATTTCGGCGCGGTTACATTACGCCGTTCGCCAGTTACGATTCGCCGGCTTACCGGAGTCGCTTTGCCGAAGAAAACGCGGCGCGCGGCTCGCGAGACTTTCGACCTTGGGAATATCGCGCGCGAGTTCGATCTGACGGGTTTTTCAACGAGCATGGTTACTGCGCTCCAATAATTCGCGAGTAGACACGGAAAATAATTCTCGCGCGAAACGAGTTCCTGTATTTCCTATATATACGATTAAACTTTATACGGCGGCGCGCTGCCGGTGTGATTCTACCGTTTGGCAGCGACAAAAGCTCGACGGAAATGGAAATTGAATATTTGCTGAGAAACGTACGGGAAAAAATGTTACTTTGATGAGTTCAAAATGTATGTTTACGAGAATTTAATGGGAGGCCATTGTCTGTCATAACTTTTTATTAAATAAGTCATTGAAGTGCAAAATACATCGTTCCTGTTAGTTTACCCTTCAATAACCGTCAAGTATTATTTCTTTTTATCGCTGACTTTAACTTTTATATTTACTACTTCTTGCCAATATATATCGCACCCCAAGAAGAATACTATCGCAACTAAAAAATATAGGTACAATTTTTCGGAGAGAGGAAAAATAAATTCAATTTAATTTTCCCAGGGTGCGATACGTTATTTCGTAATTATTTTATAATTTTGATTCTTAGAAAGAGTTCATATCCCAAAATCTGAATCAATCTGCCGTGCATAAACAAACGTGGTTAATTTACTAATGCAACTAACAGAAGTCGCGTAAACGTTATCGGGCAACAACTTGGTCCCAGAGCGGAAAGTTTCCTTCGGCTCTATTCCAGCAGCATCGCGTCGCAAATTTGCGGTACTTTCACGGCGCAATTGCGCCATCGCGCAAGACGCGGGCGATTCCGCGGCTGGTTTTCGGCGGGCGGGTTCACGACGATGAGAATGACAATGGCGTCGCAAAAGTTCTCGCACGCAGTAGGTCGGTGGTGGGTGAAGCGTACTCTAACGGTACATCCCTGCGCGCTTTCAGCGTGGTCTACCAACCTACTGTGCCTACCTACTACCTATCTACCTACCTACTTACCTACCTACATACCTACACACACACACACACACACATACACAAACACACACACACACACACACACACACAACACATCCTTCGCTCTTGCGGAGAGCCTAGGCCCGCATCGATCGCACGTATATGTATAACGCGTACAAGCCTATCGATCGCGTTGCCCCGACTCGCCTCGTCGCGTCGCCTCGCCTTCTTCCCTCTCGCGTGGAGAAAAAGCGAAACAAAAAAAAAACTCCCTCGACCACCCCTACCTTTCTCCACCTCGATCGCAATGAAGAACACGAGATCCCACCACCCTCGTGTGTCACGTTGCGCCTCGGTTGCATTATGTTTACACTGGGGGTATCGCAACGACACCAGGGGGTTGCTACTCCAAGCGGGACGTAAGCCACATCGTGATATCTAGGCTGGTCACGAAGGAGAGTGTAAGTTATTATTGATACGATGAAGTCGACAGCCAACCTCCCCCCCCCCCGTTTTTCTGCTCTCGCGCTTCACCGAGTCAATTTTCTTTCTGAATAAGTTTCGAGTTGGTAAACATTTTATTTAGGAGTTTTAAACTTTGTTAATTTTCCGTATAACTAAGATGCATAAATATCCTTTAATCTGCTTTTAAGATAAAATAACATGGCTCTCGGCAACATTTAATTATGCCTTTCTAATAATTATAATTTAATAAGTGTGTTGCTGTATCATCTCAACTTAACCGCATTAATTAAAGAAGTAAATGAAGAAAGCAGGTATAACATATTCTTATGAAAATTGAGACTCGTCTCTATAAATGATTATTTTTATCCTGTTTATTTACAGTACATTTAATATAATTTTTAACTGATCTATATATATAACTTCAAAGAGCGCCGATAAATAACTTTAAGAGACTATATGCCCGCATTTATTCCCTTCAATTACAAATGCTGCAGTTATTTAATTAAACCAACTCACAAAATAACTAACTCGCCAATAATATTAATTACTAATTATTACATGAATAATTATATTATATAATAATAGTAATAATAATGATTACCGCCCTATCTCGCAAGTTATTTAAATATTTCAAAGGAGAATTAATATGCGATGTTACAATAACAGGATTTTACATGATTCACGTGAATGCTGATAAAATTCTCAATTCACAGTCTCGACTCGGAACCGCAACGTCCTCGGCCGTTCGATTCGTCACTCTTTTGTGTCCGGTTTCAAGCAGCATTGGGTCATTGACAGTGGATGCGCGTAAATAACTGTAATTTGTCGTTTCCATCACAGACGAGATAACCGGTAGACGATTGCGTCACAAGTCTTCTGCCAAACCCGCACGACTCCACGCCCATGTAGCCGGTGGAACTGTAAGAATTCGATCGCATTAACAGCAGTACCGTCGTCCGTATAACAGTACATTGTTGCAATATTGTATTATTCTTCGTTGACCCATTCACTTGTCACATTCAAAAAGTTTTTAACGAGGTTGAGAAAAGAATGGCACGACTTATTTTTTTTTTATCATTATTACATGAATTACTCATATGCAGTCATTATTTCTCGGTCGCGAAAATTAACTTTCCAACGCTATGTTTAAATTATAATAATATAAATGCAATTGCGTTATGATTCATAAATGACGTCTTTAACTGCATTTTTTATTATGTGTCTTCCTAATGAGTACAGAAGAAAAAGTATCAAAATGAAAATGGGAGTTATAGCAGCCACTTTAATGTTTTACGGAATATTTGCGCATGTTAAACCTAGCTACAATAATTACATATTAATCTAATTTTTCTCAGAAATGTGCTTAACATGGAGCTCTATTATCCGCGAAATTCATGCATTCGCAACGTTACATATAAATATTTCCGTGTGCCCCGAAGTGCGAGATAATTTGTAATCCGAACGATCGCCGAATCTGAACACAATCGACAGCTCTTCCGTCCCGCGCACAATATCGGTTCGATTTTTTTTATATATCAAATTTTAAGAATTCCGGTTCATTTTTTTTCACGACCAGATAATAGGAACCCTCTTCCAGTTCGGGCCGATCGATTCGATCGCGCCGCATCTTCCCACGTACCTGCGGAGAAGCCGTCATCTGGAATAATGCGCGAAACGACAATGAGCTTGAGTGCGGGAGGGAGTGAACGACCTAACGGTGCGATATCGAGTGTCGCGGATGCTTTTTATATGATCATCGGGAAAAGGTTCTCTATATTTTTCAGTTCTAAGGAACTAGGTGGGTTACGCCTAAAAAACCCCGATATAACAATGCCATGCAACACTAAATTTAAAATATTAAAATTTAACTTGATATCTGGTATAATTGGACAAAGTACAAAAATACGAAGGTAATTTTGTGGAAATATGAAAATATATATGAGTACAAAACTACGTAAATGAATGTGAGAATAAAGGAACTGTACCTAAAGCGATTATTTAAGAAAGAGAGGAATGAGAAATAGAATACTTATTGAGACAAGAAAGATGATAGAATGAAGAATTTTAAGTAAAAAGGTCATCAGCAAATTCAAAGAAGAGACGTTGAAACGACGATTGCAATTTATTTAGAGCTATGGCAATTATTAGATTTTTTTTATCATTAGGATCTACATTATCAATTTATGTCTCAAAAAAACCCATCGACGCTCGTTATTGCATTTCTTCTTCTCTTCGCCATATATCTCAGTGTGCGATTCATTATATAGACGGCGCTTGTTAAAAATATTCCACGTTTCAGTCAAGTTTATCAGCAATCTTTTTAATTACTGTATTAATCTTAATTTATTTTATTATATTATTCATTATATTAACTTTATATTTAAATGTTAAGAAGTTATTAATTAAATTTCAACTCTTCTGCTCTAACTACGGAAGATAATGAAACTACTCCAAGCAATTCTCTTCATTATAAATTATAACTTCAAGTAATTAATTTTCGTTATTATTTCATATTTTGACACCTATACTTCTTAATATATGAGAAGATAACAAGAAATATTTTCAAGCTTAAAACGACACGACGAAAGACATAGCTTCAAAGAATAAAGTTTGCAATTTTCTTTGATGGAAAGCTCAAGGTGTAATCTGCGTCCAAAACCAAAACGACGACGCGTTCAAGTTTAAATGTCTGAGGCTGCTAGTTCAATCTTCATTCGCATAAATCACCGATAGCTTCTTGAAATTCTCATCAGCGTTCAGTTCCCGATAGCCAAACGTTAATTCGGATCGCGGCGCTCCGGCTACGGGATCAGGATTCACGATTAGCCTCAACGGTGGACGGCCCAGATGACGACGATGTCTTTCCGTTAAGCGAGTAACGCCTGCCTCGTTGCGGCGGCGACGACGACGACGGCATCCCTATCGATCGATCGCTTCTAGGATCGATCGTGGCACGGTGAGTGCGTGCGCCATCCTGTAACCGGCCTCGCTGCTCGTAGACAGAAAGTAAACGCTTTTAACCTCCTCTCCATTTTCCCCTCCACCCTTTTGTCACATATATGTGTTACATTTACGAAGGGATCGTTATGAAATCATCGTTTATTATATTTATTAGCACGCAACGAAGAGCTGACATAATCAGGACGTCGGGTTAAAAAAACGTCGTGTTTTAAACGAGGGTTTGTACCAATGGATTTAAAGAGTCTCCGATGGTTTGATTGTATTAACACGCCCTAAGCAGATTGCATAATCAATAATTTGATGGAAATAATCTTCTTCCAGATCAATTAGAGATGTAATCCTCTATAACGAGTCATTCTTATAAAAAAAATTGTAAATATATATAGCATACATAAATATGGAAATATTTAAATCGTCCAAATATCTGTAATATCTAAAAATTAGATAAAAGTTTATCACGATCGAAAATAGCATCAGAATTTATAAATTGGTATCCGCATTAGAATCTATAACTCCCCTATATAATAACCTTTTTCCTTTTATGACATCATATTGCAATGATGTAATGCATAGCATATGCATGCATCAGAACTTCTCAAGCTGAAACCCCATCTCAAAAGCATATTATATTTTTATTGTGAACGTTCTGTTCACCCTTTGTAATCAGGACGGTTAACATCGAAGGGAGGATTCCTTACGATCGGAGCATCGTCCGCGTCCGTGCGGAAGACTCCGGAAAATATCGAAGGGAGCACGGGCCGCGGCTCGACCTACCCCAACGCGATCCTGTTTACAGCACCAACCCTACTACTCTTTTCCTCTCTCGCATCTCTTCAGTCTCGACTTATCTAAAAGCCCTCTACCTTCCGCTCTTCCTTTCTCACCCTGCCACCCCATTCTTCTCTTCCGTCGTGAGAGTTTCCTTACTCGCAACGCGCATTCCCTCCTTTCCTCCTCCCTCACACCC